>NC_058521.1:196322151-196622151 GCF_904849725.1 Hordeum vulgare subsp. vulgare
CACCTATCTCACCATCACCCTCGAGAATTAGCGGCACCTGACGGGGTTTTCATAGACTCTTGCTTTATGACAACATCATCCTCATGATAGTACTACTGCTATCTTTACTTGTCAACATGGTATTAGCATGACCCTAAGGGGTAGAGTCAAGCTCAATGCCTGTGCTCCGGAGGAGCCTTCGGTAAAATCATATCAAATGATTACCGGCATTTATGATCATATGCAACGGAAATACTTGCTATTTAACATGCAAAGTAACATATGCCCAGTCATGGTCAAAGGGCTGCTTGTCTTGCTCACGTAAGTCCTCGGGGTCTTCGAGGTCTTCCGCTCCAACTCCGAATACTCCGTCTACGCGTTAAGTATTGTCAGAATCACCCAGAGTAAGCCACACATCAAGCGGCATAAAAGTGTTCTATAAATAGAAGTTTTTTTTTCTTGGACCTCTCTGGTCATAAGAAAAATACCTGAATCTTTGCCAAGGGGTTTTGGATCATCAGGGGTGTCTGAATGGAGGAAGGGAGGAATAGGTGATTATTGAAGAAGCCAACATAATTCATTTTGTTAAAAATAAGTGAAGGCACCCATTTCATAGAGAATGATTTTAGAAATATTTAGGAAGTGGTTTCACTGGATATGAAGTTGGTATGAATATTCCAGATATTTCCTACTATGGATTAAATAGCAATAGGAAGCTATTTATTATAAGCAACAGAATGAAGCTTGATAAAAATGTTGACCAAGGCTCTAAAATTAGTACATGATATAAGAAGGCTTTGGAAATTTGAATCACTCCAATTGGAGTTGATCTAAGGCCTATGGGATTTTTGAAAGGGGAGCTAGGAGCATCCCAAATTTATATTTAAATATAAATACATTATGAGAGTTGTTTGGAAAAATGTGCAAAGTTAATATTTGGATAGATCTTTATTTTAGAGACTTGCAGAAATTTGAATCCTCAGATTTGGAGTTAGAATGTTTTTAATATGGAATTTATAAGTTTAACCAAATAGAAAATGGGAAAAGGCTTTGCTTCGGTTTATCTAACGCTCAGGCATTGGATAGGCCTTCGGGCTGGCCCAGTGGATCGGCCACCAGCGAGGGGGCCACGCAGGAGGCGTAGAGTGCCGGGGCGCCTCCACTTATCAGGTGGGCCTCCGTCGTGGTTCGCTGACGAGGGGGCCCCGCGTGCAATCTTCTTCTACCTTCCTCCCTTGACACAGAGGGAGCACAGGAGCCGGAGCCGGCCGGCGCTGGAGCATTCTCTGGCGGCCGCAGCCACCCTAGGCCATGCCCCGACCACCAGCAGGCTCGAGGGAGTTAACCGCCCCCGTTCCCCTGCTCGGCGCCTGCAGGGGAGGGCCGCGAGGGCGCCGGCGATGGAGGTTGCGGGGAGGCCGTCTACCCCCTGGCTTCGGCTCCAAGAGCGAAGGGAGAGAGCACGAGGCGATGCGGAGGAGATGCGGTGGCCTGGGGTCTCCGGCAGGGGAGGAAGGAGGCGAGGGGAGGCTCCGAGCGCGCCAACCCCGTGCGGAGGCCGGAGCTCTACCCGCGGCCATGGGGAAAGGAGAGAGCCCGAGAGGAGAGGGGTTCGATGGGGGGGTTCCAGGGAGAGAGGGAGAGAGCAAGCAAGGCTGCTGGACTCGGGGAAAGCCATAGGGGGAGGAGGAGACGAAGGGAGAGATCAAAGAGCTTCGGGAGCTCCTGGAGCACCCGTGGGCATGGATGCCACGCGTGCCTGAGTAGGCCATGAAGCTATCTAGCGTCGGTACGAGCTTGGACCAGTCAAGGGGAATCCTGTGGCGTGCTGAGACAATCTGTGGTCGCCTGAATCAAGCTGCAGGAAGGAGACAAGGTGCAGAGCACAGTTTCTGCACTCTAGGGAGGTGGTCACCATGGCCACTCATGTCCACATGGCACACAAGACGAGTCAAACATGTCTGGCACGTAGGGCACCCATGCAGGAGGGAGACTCTGGAGTTTGGAAGCATCTGAGGCTGGTTAGAGATGAGTTTGACTGCTGTTAAGTTTGCAATAGCGAACTTAAGGTGGGAAGATAGGGCACTAACTTGAGAGATACTGGAAGAAAAGCATGTCTAGCAGTCTTGGGCATGGAAGGACTTCATTACTGCAAAGTTTCAGCTCAAACAAGGGAGGGTAGCTACTACTTGCTGTTCAAAGCCATGTTCCAGCCAGAAATCTATTTGTAGAACTGCTGCTCATTTTCTCCACATGAGGATGCCATCTCTTGGTTCTAAATGAAGCTTTACCAAAGAATAGATGCTCTGGAAAGAGTTGGGGGCTTTGGGTTAAGCAGAAGCATGGGAAGAGAGGTAAAACACTGATCCAAGGGCGAAAATGAGAGAAATTTACAAAGGGTCCTTCCCCAATAATTGACCAGTGGCCATTGGGATGTTACTGGAGGTAAAATGCAACTATGTGAGGCTGAGTTAGAAAGTTGAGCTCAAGAGTAAAAGTGGAAGGGGTCAAAGAAGCCAATTTACTGAGTGCACACAAGGTGTTTGATCTGTGGTTAGGCTACCAGATGGATTCCAATGCTTTGAAACTTAACAGGATCAAATAATATATGAAAATAAGCTTGCACACCAAATTTGGGATTTGCTGGAGAAGTTTTCCAATGTAGACTTGGAAAACCCATGGAATGGGCAGAAATGGCTTTCTGCTTACAATCTTATTCAAATCAATTCCCACAAATCTAGTATTTCGTGTAGGGGCATTATTCGAGTATTAAGGCATGCACAAAAAGTTGGAGGTCAATTGGAGAAACTTTATAATGTAAAGTTTACCAAAGTCAGAAATCAACAGATAGGTTTTTGAGGGTCTTAGGACAAGTTCTTCTATTCTCCTTGATGTACCACTTGGTGAGGATGCCTTATTGGAGTACTAGAACATGTCCACGAAATTTGAGCACAATTGGAGAAACTTCACCATGTAGAGTTGCTCAAATTTGATTCTAGACAGATAGGGTTTTAGAGTGATTAGGGAGCCAAATCAACTTGGATTGAAATGAAACTTGGCAAGATCATCAATAATATCGTAGATGACATGCTAGAATTTACTGGAATTTATTGAGACTATTTCTTTAAGAAATATTTCAAAAGCTTGAAATATGCATGAATGGTTTTGGAGGGGTTTGCCCAATATTTTGAACATGACCACGTGTTGAAACTCATAAATATGGGATAAATATATCCACTGAGTTTCCCTAAATTTTCTTATATATTTTGAAAGCAATTAAAATAACTTTCCTTCACAAGAGACCATTTCCGGCCTCACAGAATGGATTTTAAATAAAATAATAAAATAACTTTTAAAATAACAATATGGTGGTTTTTGGAAGACATTTTGATAATAGGTTTTAAATAAAATAATTGGTGCAAAAGAATTTCCCTGATTTGAGGACTTGTAGTACAAACCTCATTTCAGGGGTTTGAAATTTAATTCAAAGAAATGGTTTTTGGTGAAAATAATATTTGGTGAAAATAGATATTTATCCTAAACACATGGCTTGATCCTTAGGTAGGAGATCATGGGATGAGGAGGTGAGTAGGAGGATAGAGAAAATTATTGGTGAGCAATCACATGCAATCAAGCCAACAGGCAAACAATAGTCACTCCCAGCATCACAAGCATTCACAGAAACTTTTAATTGGCCCTAAATTTTGAAATAAGTTAATTAGTCAGGAAAGCCAAAAACTGGGTGTGATAGACCTTACACCCTTAAGAAAATCTCATCCCCGAGATTTGTTAAGGCGGAAACAAGGGTCTGCTCCTGCTACACTGCACGACTTGCTAGCAGCAATAATCCAAATACGCGGTCTGATGGGGTCACCTCAAGAGTGCCACTTATTGGTGCATCTGCGTCCTACTAGGATGTTGGAGAAAGGGAAAGTTGTCATACCTGGTCGCTAGTCGCACCTATTACTCGGTACTTACTCCGACTGACAAGTGGGCCCAGGATCTGCCGTGAGCGTCTTCTTCTACCTCTGATTCTTCTTTCTTGGGTGAGCCTCGTGTGCTACCTCCACTTGCAGTGCCTAAGGCGTACGGTGTCCGGGGCCGCCCTACGGTGGTGTGCGGTGAGCCATCTACCGGCGCAGCAAGCACTCACCTCGTGGCCCTGGTATGTCGGCACTGCTATGGGATTCACAGCGAGCACCGACGGCCGAGCGGCAAACGGGGCACGTGGCATGGCTAGTGGCTCTCCGAGCCTGGCAATAAATTTGGCCAGGGAGTCCCTCTCGTTCTCCACCCAGCCTCGCAACTTGCTGCTGCTCCGGTCCTCTTCTTCTTCTTCTGCTGTAGGTGCTTGAGGAGGGATGCCAATGGCGGACGAGACCCCAGGATGGCTCATCATCTTCCTGTCCGGGATGGAGGCGTTGCTGGTCGGGGTCTCGACGCTGTACTACGCGATCGTCCATGATGATCGCCAAGATGCTGCCGCTCGCACGACGGCTCTCCGCGGCGGCAGGGTTCATGATGATTAGGCATCGGCTCGGCGCACGCGTGGTGATAGTGTGCTAGTGGTGTCCCTGCTGTCTCTCCTTACGAAGGAACCGAGGTGTGCCATGGTGGCAAGTGGTTAGGCATTGATGTGCTGTGTGGCCGTGAATACAGTTGTGGTCCGGGTGGAGGTTGCTTCCGGTGTGTCTGTCCTTGCTGGCCTTACTGTCTTGCATGTCGTGGTTGGTGTAGTTGATGTTGGAGTTGCTATAAAATATGTTGTTCTTCTGTGTCGTCAAGGCTCCTTGATCATGTGGATGCTTCACCATGCTCGTGGAGACTATCTTCGGTTGCCGAGGGTTGCAGTCTGCGGTGTTTGTGGCTCATCTAATTAACACTGAGGCACTCGTCCTCTTACTGGGTGAATAAGTATGTCATCAGTGAGGATGACAGCATACCTTCCCCAAACACAACATAAGCACGGTGCTGAAGAGTCAGGTGAGGAGAACGGGGACTTCCTATGGGCGAGTACTGGCCACATTTTAATGACTTAGAGTCGTCTTCTATGGCCGTAACCCGTCCATCCTGTGGCTCAGCGAAGCTTTAGGGTCTTAAGGAACTTAGGATGTGGGCGAAGAGTAATCATCTTATCTCTAAGCACTTTCCCTAGATGCGAATAGTTCGATCTCTAACTCGGGACGATATCACCTCATCTCATCAAAGTTTCCATCCCACATGGGTCAACTCCACACCACTCATGCTAGTTAACTCCGGGTTGAGGGATGAACTAGTCTCCAAACACCACTAGTATGGTGCAGCCCCAATGGACAAGCATTACTATGCAAGAACCTCGGGGAGTCATTCAAGCTTCTAAGATAGTACTGGGATGCTACAATTCCAATGTCCAGCTAGATAATACAACGAACATGGTACTACATTACTACATTAAGGAAACACATAGTATATCAATCCAATATCTGGTTTCCCAGCTACGAATCTGATCAAGTGACCCATGAATTTGATCATTCATCCCTGGGCCTACCACTCCTATGAAGCCGATATCGACGGGGTTCTACATGATCTCTTAGAGTCCTCATAATTCACATATTACTGCAAGGATTATGTCATAGTATATCCACCAACTTCGATACTCATGGCCATCTAATCTCCAAGGCCAAACCAGATAGGTTGTAAACCAATCTCACAACTCCAATATATATACTCTATATCCATCGAGAAACATGGTATCATGATCGAGATTAACAGCTTAAATCCAATTTACTCCCAACCATGTGGTTTCTGTCATCCTCAATACTCTATTAAGATTACCTATTTAAATCCAAGACTCAAATCCAATAAGAACTCTACTTGATACTCCAAGTCATTATGGTAAACGCATCAAATCATGCCAACTACTTGCTAAAGTCACGTATACCAACGAGAATATTGTTGTTCGCGATCATAATCGTTCTACTAATTCCAATCTTACTCCAGATTATGTAGGTTATCCTACTTTACCAACTTGTACCACCAAGTCACCTACCTTTATAAGGGTCTCACGATCCACCAAAATAGTCTAGCTATATCCCCAAGACACATATCATCATCACCACGACAGTCTTAGTCTATACTCTTATATATCAGAGAACGATCGTCTTACGGCATCAGGGTCACAGGGCTAGCTTAAGATTGGAGGATACTTGTTCATGGTGATCACTTGTTCCTTAAGAACCCGGTGCTATGCGGGGTTCATCGGGGACCTATAGGTGTTCTGGCAAGTCCGTGTACTAGACACATGACGAGAAAATTTGAGCCGGAAAGGCTTGTGGAGGTTACTCTGGTCTAGTGTGGTTTCCCAATCTTGAGGGAAAAGCACACTCCTACGGGTTGCGTGTGATTAAGCATAGCACAGTCAATGTCTTTAGTGTCAGTCGTCCTTCAAAGTGGATCCTTGGTGCATCTTGTCTTGCTGTCTTCACTTGTCGAAAGGGTGAGAGAGAGATAGCACAGAGGGAAGTGTCTAAGGGTCTCAGTGCAATCGAACAAGCGTTGGGAAGTCAACTCAAACAAGTGCCAAAATCGTTTTGAACATCAAAATAAGACGAGTGATATAACTGCATGCTTGTCACCTAAGCAAAACTGCGACTTATATCAAAGCACAAACAACAAAAACAAGCAACACATAACATGGTCCATCTGAACCATTTCACGGACTCGACTTCGCATAACGGAGTTTACGTCTCATCCTATCCTAGGTTCTGGGGTTCGACAGTCGTGCTTGCCTCGTGCTTCGGAGAGGAGTTTGCTAAGTCTTCTGGACCTTCTCATAGTGTTTCCACGCCTCTTGTTGTCGCTTGCTGAAGCAATTCACTTGAGTTGTAAAGAACTCTTGTTGTCTTCTCGTCTGGGAAGTTGCTCACGAAGGTGGTTCTTCATGGCTGTCATTGACAGGGTCTTCTGTTGTCTTCATGATGTTGTCAGCGTCTTCTTGTCTTTCGAGGCTTCGAGAGTCTCAGGTGGACATCTTCATGCACCGATATTTGCATGACATGGTAGAGTTCTCATCTGTCAATCATACTAATTGCGATATCGACACCTAGAGCGGGGGATGAAGAGAACCGTTTTCCTGCTCACTTAGGTGAGGCGGACCAATGGCGAGGTTCTCATCCACCGGTGGTGGTCGACACAATTCTTATAACTGACAGGGTCGCTCTATTAGTGATGCAGATCAAGGTTTGCATATATTATGTCCAGATTATCATAGGCGAAAATGGCATCACTCTGGGATAGTGCTCAGGGTTTCACCATCTTCTAAGCCTCGATGTCATTGTTTCTCATGGAGGTACTTCTGTTGGTGTCGTCTAGTCGTAGGGTTGTCTTCTCTGTTTTTCAGCGCAAGTGTTTGCCTGGAAAGGTTACTTCCTTCTGGGCTGCCCACGAGGATTTCAATTTATCCCGTGGTCAGAGGGCATAAGGTACTAGCGACTATTTGCAAGTTTTGAAAAAGTAGACAAGGAGTGTCAAGGAAATAAGAGTGGAAGGCTAGAGCATAACCTTCAATTTCTTTGCAGATTTAGGAGAGTTGAGAAGACATATAGGTTTTTTAAGTATTTGGAAGGATCTGGAAAGCAGTTTTATCCTAACTAACGTCCGTGCTAACTAAGGGCTTCCTACAGTCAGGATGCCTCTCATACCAGCTCTGTGGGGAACCCGACTTACGAGTTGAGATCGCCGTGCTCAGTGATCCCAGTGATCAATGCTCACCAAACACAAATACTGAATAAAAGAGTCTTACATCCATACATATCGTTTGATACAAATAAATGACCACTGCGGTCGAGTCTTACATATATAGGGCCTTATAGGCCAACACACCAAACTGGGCCAATAGCGGAATTATTGGTTGAAAGCGTGAACTTATGCCATCAGCCTTAACCTATAGGCATTCTGACTGGGAAGCATCCTAGCTCGCAAGAACGTCACGGAGTTAATCTTCATGATATCCTGTTCTTCCATACCTGGTCAATGAAATAACCAGTGGCAAGCAAAAGAGTACTTCGAATGTAGTCGCAAACAGCCCATGACGTGAACAACGAAAGTGAAGGATAACAACGCCATGCATCGTTAGTGTAACTCATCTGGGTGGAATGGTCATGAATATGCATCAAGTTAAAGAATTACTCTTGAAGAACAGGTTACATATATCAATATATCTGTCGGGGGTTGAACCATCCGGGTTGACCCTATATGCCAAGTCATCGAACTTGGTCATATTATTGCTATCATAGCAACACCTTTCTCATCACCACACACACACACACGCAACTCACTCACACTTGGTTTGTGCGGAAATATCAGGGCGTAGTTTAAGCAGGATTACCCGACTGTCCTTGACCGTGGACACGACTATTCGAATAGTTTACACTCTACACAGGTAGTACGCTGGACCCACGAGACCCGAGAAACTTCCGTGTCATCCAAGACTCGCGGAATGTCACATACCCGAGGTAAGTACCCGGACAATGCCTTCCCCTGACGATACTAGACAGAGAGGTCCACTCAATTGGTACCCAGCCCACATGTTCTACGTCTTACGAGCACCAACTCTGGACAGTACCAACCATGCGGGGACCAATGGTGTGACTGGAACTCATAAAAAGGGCATAGTCGTCCTACCCGGCACGACCCCATAACAAGAGTGGCCACATATCACTACCACCACTAGTAATGTGGCTCTTTGCTAGCACCGACCAGAGTAATTAACATAGCCCCATCCCATAAGTGGTAACGTGGTTGTACTAGTAAGGTTGGGACAGTCGACACATCATAAATCTAATCCCCTTTCCAAAACCATACTCACACAAATACCGGGTGCATCACTTCACCAAAAGTGACCACCTATCTCACCATCACCCTCGAGCATTAGTGGCACCCGAAGGGGTTTTCATAAACTCTTGCTTTATGACAACATCATTCTCATGATAGTACTACTGCTATCTTTACTTGTCAACATGGTATTAGCATGACCCTAAGGGGTAGAGTCAAGCTCAATGCCTGTGCTCCGGAGGAGCCTTCGGTAAAATCATATCAAATGATTACCGACATTTATGATCATATGCAACGGAAATACTTGCTATTTAACATGCAAAGTAACATATGCTCAGTCATGGTCAAAGGGCTGCTTGCCTTGCTCACGTAATTCCTCGAGGTCTTTGAGGTCTTCCGCTCAAACTCCGAATACTCCGTCTACCCGTTAACTATTGTCGGAACCACCCACATTAAGCCAGACATCAAGCAGCATAAAAGTGTTCTATAAATAGAAGTTTTATTTTTCTTGGACCTCTCTGGTCAGAAGAAAAATACCTGAATCTTTGCCAACGGGTTTTGGATCATGGTGTC
This sequence comes from Hordeum vulgare subsp. vulgare, assembly GCF_904849725.1. NCBI lineage: Eukaryota > Viridiplantae > Streptophyta > Magnoliopsida > Poales > Poaceae > Hordeum > Hordeum vulgare. Next base: position 196,331,515 of record NC_058521.1, read on the forward strand.
TGAATGGAGGAAGGGAGGAATAGGTGATTATTGAAGAAGCCAACATAATTCATTGTGTTAAAAATGAGTGAAGGCACCCATTTAATAGAGAATGATTTTAGAAATATTCAGGAAGTGGTTTCACTGGATTTGAAGTTGGTATGAATATTCTAGAGATTTCCGACTATGGAGTAAATAGCAATAGGAAGCTATTTATTATAACCAACAGAATTAAGCTTGATAAAAAATGTTGACTAAGGGTCTAAAATTAGAACATGATATAAGAAGGCTGTGGAAATTTGAATCACTCCAATTGGAGTTGATCTGAAGCCTATGGGATTTTTGAAAGGGGAGCTAGAAGCATCCCAAATCTGTATTTAAATATAAATACATTATGAGAGTTGTTTGGAAAAATGTGCAAAGTCAGTATTTGGGTAGATCTTTCTGTTAGAGACGTGCAAAAATTTATATCATCGGATTTGGAGTTAAAATGGATTTAATATGGAATTTATAAGTTTAACCAAATAGAAAATGGGAAAAGGCTTAGTTTCGGTTTATCTAACGCTCAGGCATTGGATAGGCCTTCGGGCCGGCCCAGTAGCTCGAGGGGGCCACGCAGGAGGCCTAGAGTGCCGGGGCGCCTCCACTTAAGCTGTGGTCGCCTCAATCAAGCTACGGAAGGAGACAAGGTGCAGAGCACCATTTCTTCACTCCAGGGAGGTGGTCACCATGGCCACTCACGTCCACATGGCAAACAAGACCAGTCAAACATGTCGGGCACGTAGGGCACCCATGCAGGAGGGAGACTCTGGAGTTTGTGCTGGGGAACGTCGCAAGGGAAACAAAAATTTTCCTACGCGCACGAAGACCTATCATGGTGATGTCCATCTACGAGAGGGGATGAGTGATCTACGTACCCTTGTAGATCATACAACAGAAGCGTTAGAGAACGCGGTTGATGTAGTGGAACGTCCTCACGTCCCTCGATCCGCCCCGCGAACAATCCCGCGATCAGTCCCACGATCTAGTACCGAACGGACGGCACCTCCGCGTTCAGCACACGTACAGCTCGACGATGATCTCGGCCTTCTTGATCCAGCAAGAGAGACGGAGAGGTAGAAGAGTTCTCCGGCAGCGTGACGGCGCTCCGGAGGTTGGTGATGATCTCGTCTCAGCAGGGCTCCGCCCGAGCTCCGCAGAAACGCGATCTAGAGGAAAAACTATGGAGGTATGTGGTCGGGCAGCCGTGAGAAAGTCGTCTCAAATCAGCCCTAATTGCTCCATATATATAGGAGGAGGGAGGGGGGCCTTGCCTTTGGGTCCAAGGGACCCGCAAGGAGTCGGCCGAGCCAAGGGGGGGAGGACTCCCCCCCAAACCGAGTTGGACTTGGTTTTGTGGGAGGAGTCCCCCTCCCTTCCCACTTCCTCCCTCTTTTTTTTTTCTTTTCCTTTGATTTCTTATTCTTGGCGCATAGGCCCCCTTGGGGCTGTCCCACCAGCCCACTAAGGGCTGGTGTGTCTCCCCAAAGCCTATGGGCTTCCCCGGGGTGGGTTGCCCCCCCGGTGAACTCCCGGAACCCATTCGTCATTCCCGGTACATTCCCGGTAACTCCAAAAACCTTCCGGTAATCAAATGAGGTCATCCTATATATCAATCTTCGTTTCCGGACCATTCCGGAAACCCTCGTGACGTCCATGATCTCATCCGGGACTCCGAACAACATTCGGTAACCAACCATATAACTCAAATACGCATAAAACAACGTCGAACCTTAAGTGTGCAGACCCTGCGGGTTCGAGAACTATGTAGACATGACCCGAGAGACTCCTCGGTCAATATCCAATAGCGGGACCTGGATGCCCATATTGGATCCTACATATTCTATGAAGATCTTATCGTTTGAACCTCAGTGCCAAGGATTCGTATACTCCCGTATGTCATTCCCTTTGTCCTTCGGTATGTTACTTGCCCGAGATTCGGTCGTCAGTATCCGCATACCTATTTCAATCTCGTTTACCGGCAAGTCTCTTTACTCGTTCCGTAATACAAGATCCCGCAACTTACACTAAGTTACATTGCTTGCAAGGCTTGTGTGTGATGTTGTATTACCGAGTGGGCCCCGAGATACCTCTCCGTCATATGGAGTGACAAATCCTAGTCTTGATCCATACTAACTCAACTAACACCTTCGGAGATACCTGTAGAGCATCTTTATAGTCACCCAGTTACGTTGCGACGTTTGATACACATAAAGCATTCCTCCGGTGTCAGTGAGTTATATGATCTCATGGTCATAGGAATAAATACTTGACACGCAGAAAACAGTAGCAACAAAATGACACGATCAACATGCTACGTCTATTAGTTTGGGTCTAGTCCATCACGTGATTCTCCCAATGACGTGATCCAGTTATCAAGCAACAACACCTTGTTCATAATCAGAAGACACTGACTATCATCGATCAACTGGCTTGCCAACTAGAGGAATGCTAGGGACGGTGTTTTGTCTATGTATCCACACATGTAAATGAGTCTTCATTCAATACAATTATAGCATGGATAATAAACTATTATCTTGATACAGGAATTATAATTATAACTATACATTTATTATTGCCTCTAGGGCATAATTCCAACAGTCTCCCACTTGCACTAGAGTCAATAATCTAGCCTTCACATCACCATGTGAATTACATTGTAATAAATATAACACCCATACAGTTCTGGTGTCGATCATGTTTTGGCCGTGGAAGAGGTTTAGTCAGCGGGTCTGCTACATTCAGATCCGTGTGCACTTTGCATATATTTACGTCCTCCTCCTCGACGTAGTCGCGGATGAGGTTGGAGCGTCGTTTGATGTGTCTGGTCTTCTTGTGAAACCTTGGTTCCTTTGCTAAGGCAATGGCACCAGTGTTGTCACAGAATAAGGTTATTGGATCCAGTGCACTTGGCACCACTCCAAGATCCGTCATGAACTACTTCATCCGGACACCCTCCTTAGCCGCCTCCGAGGAAGCCATGTACTCTGCTTCACATGTAGAATCTGCTACGACGCTTTGCTTGGAACTGCACCAGCTTACTGCACCCCCATTAAGAATAAATACGTATCCGGTTTGCGACTTAGAGTCGTCCGGATCTGTGTCAAAGCTTGCATCGACGTAACCTTTTACGGCGAGCTCTTCGTCACCTCCATACACGAGAAACATCTCCTTAGTCCTTTTCAGGTACTTCAGGATATTCTTGACCACTGTCCAGTGATCCACTCCTGGATTACTCTGGAACCTACCTGCCATACTTATGGCCAGGCTAACATCCGGTCTAGTGCACAGCATCGCATACATGATAGAACCTATGGCTGAAGCATAGGGGACGGAGCGCATATGCTCTCTATCTTCATCAGTTGCTGGGCACTGAGTCTTACTCAATCTCGTACCTTGTAGAACTGGCAAGAACCCTTTCTTGGACTGTTCCATTTTGAACCTTTTCAAAACTTTATCAAGGTATGTGCTTTGTGAAAGTCCTATCAGGCGTTTTGATCTATCCATATAGATCTTAATGCCTAGTATGTAAGCAACTTCTCCTAGGTCCTTCATAGAGAAACTTCTATTCAAGTAACCTTTTATGCTTTCCAAAAGCTCTACGTTGTTTCCAATCAGTAATATATCATCCACATATAATATTAGAAACGCCATAGAGCTCCCACTCACTTTCTTGTAAATACAAGATTCTCCAACCACTTGTATAAACCCAAATGCTTTGATCACCTCATCAAAGCGTTTGTTCCAACTCCGAGATGCTTGCACCAGTCAATAAATGGATCGCTGGAGCTTGCACACCTTGTCAGCATTTTTAGGATCGACAAAACCTTCGGGTTGCATCATATACAACTCTTCCGTAAGGAAACCGTTAAGGAACGCCGTTTTGACATCCATCTGCCGGATTTCATAATCGAAAAATGCAGCTATTGCTAACATGATTCTGACGGACTTAAGCATCGCTACGGGTGAGAAAGTCTCATCGTAGTCAACTCCTGGAACTTGTGAAAAACCCTTTGCCACAAGTCGAGCTTTATAAACGGTCACATTACCGTCAGCGTCCGTCTTCATCTTAAAGATCCATTTGTTCTGAATAACCTTGCGGCCCTCAGGCAGTATCTCCAAAGTCCACACTTTGTTATCATACATGGATCCTATCTCGGATTTCATGGCTTCTAGCCATTTGTTGGAATCTGGGCCCACCATTGCTTCTTCATAATTTGCAGGTTCATTGTTCTCCAACAACATGATTGATAAGATGGGATTACCGTACCACTCTGGAGCAGCACGTGATCTCGTCGACCTGCGTGGTTCAACAGAAACTTGAACTGGAGTTTCATGATCATCATCATTAACTTCCTCCTCAACCGGCGTCGCAACGACAGAGGTTTCCCCTTGCCCTGCGCCACCATCCAGAGGGATGAGAGGTTCGACAACCTCGTCAAGTTCTATCTTCCTCCCACTCAATTCTCTCGAGAGAAACTCCTTCTCGAGAAAAGTTCCATTCTTAGCAACAAACACTTTCCCCTCGGTTTTGAGATAGAAGGAGTACCCAACTGTCTCTTTTGGGTAACCTATGAAGACGCATTTTTCCTCTTTGGGTTCCAGCTTTTCAGGCTGAAGCTTTTTGACATAAGCATCACATCCCCAAACTTTAAGAAACGACAACTTTGGCCTTTTGCCATACCACAGTTCGTATGGTGTCGTCTCAACGGATTTTGATGGTGCCCTATTTAAAGTGAATGCAGCTGTTTCTAATGCATAACCCCAAAATGATAACGGCAAATCAGTAAGAGACATCATAGATCGCACCATCTCTAACAAAGTACGATTACGACGTTCGGACACACGATTACGCTGAGGTGTTCCAGGCGGGGTTAACTGCGAAACAATTCCGCATTGTCTTAAGTGAGCACCAAACTCAAAAGTCAGATATTCACCCCCACGATCAGACCGTAGGAACTTGATCTTCTTGTTACGATGATTTTCCACTTCACTCTGAAATTGCTTGAACTTTTCAAATGTTTCAGACTTGTGCTTCATCAAGTAGACATAACCATATCTACTTAAATCGTCAGTGAAGGTGAGGAAATAACGATATCCGCCGCGTGCCTCTACGCTCATTGGACCACACACATCGGTATGTATGATTTCCAACAAGTCACTTGCACGCTCCATTGTTCTGGAGAACGGAGTTTTAGTCATCTTGCCTATGAGGCATGGTTCGCACGTGTCAAGTGAATCAAAGTCAAGTGACTCCAAAAGTCCATCAGCATGGAGTTTCTTCATGCGCTTTACACCAATATGACCCAAGCGGCAGTGCCACAAAAATATGGCGCTATCATTGTTTACTCTAACTCTTTTGGTCTCAATGTTATGTATATGCGTATCGCTATCAAGATTCAATATGAACAATCCTCTCAGATTCGGTGCATGACCATAAAAGATGTTACTCATAGAAATAGAACAACCATTATTCTCAGACTTAAAAGAGTAACCGTCTCGCAATAAACAAGATCCAGATATAATGTTCATGCTCAACGCAGGCACTAAATAACAATGATTTAAGTTCATCACTAATCCCGATGGTAGCTGAAGTGACACTGTGCCGACGGCGATTGCATCAACCTTGGAACCATTTCCTACGCGCATCGTCACTTCGTCTTTCGCCAGCCTTCGTCTATTCCGCAGTTCCTGTTTTGAGTTGCAAATGTGAGCAACAGAACCGGTATCGAATACCCAGGCACTACTACGAGAGCCGGTTAAGTACACATCAATAACATGTATATCAAATATACCTGATTTTGCTTTGCCCGCCTTCTTATCTGCCAGATACTTGGGGAAATTGCGCTTCCAGTGACCCATACCCTTGCAATAGAAGCACTCTGTTTCAGGTTTAGGTCCAGCCTTGGGTTTCTTCGGCGGATTGGCAACAGGCTTGCCGCTCTTCTTCGAATTGCCCTTCTTGCCTTTGCCGTTTCTCTTGAAACTAGTGGTCTTGCTCACCATCAACACTTGATGCTCTTTACGGAGTTCAGACTATGCGACTTTCAGCATCGCAAACAACTCGCTGGGAGACTTGTTCATCCCTTGCATGTTGTAGTTCAACACAAAGCCTTTATAGCTTGGCGGCAGTGATTGAAGGATTCTGTCAGTGATAGCCTCTTGCGGGAGTTCAATCCCCAGTTCAGCTAGACAGTTTGAGTACCCAGACATTTTGAGCACATGTTCACTGACAGACGAGTTTTCCTTCATCTTGCAAGCATAGAATTTATCGGAGGTCTCATACCTCTCGATCCGGGCGTTCTTCTGAAAGATAAACTTCAACTCCTAGAACATCTCAAATGCTCCATGACGCTCAAAGCGACGTTGAAGTCCCGGTTCTAAGCCATACAAGACTGCACATTGAACTATTGAGTAGTCCTCCTTACGCGCTAACCAAGCGTTCTTAACATCCTGATCAGCCGTAGCGGGTGGTTCATCTCCTAGCGCAGCATTAAGGACATAATCCTTCTTCCCAGCTTGTAAGATTAGCTTAAGATTACGAGCCCAGTCTACAAAGTTGCTTCCATCATCTTTCAACTTAGCTTTCTCTAGGAACGTATTAAAATTCAGGATGACACTTGCGTGAGCCATGATCTACAACACAAATATATTCGAAGTTGACTTAGACTATGTTCAAGATAATTAGAGTTCAACTTAATCAAATTATATGCTAAACTCCCACTCAAAAAGTACATCTCTCTAGTCATTTGAGTGGTTCATGACCCACTTACACTATCCCAAGTCCGATCATCACGTGAGTTGAGTATAGTTTCAGTGGTAAGCATCCCTATGCTAATCATATCAACTATATGATTCATGATCGACCTTTCGGTATCATGTGTTCCGAGGCCATGTCTGCACATGCTAGGCTCATCAAGCTTAACCCGAGTGTTCCGCGTGCGCAACTGTTTTGCACCCGTTGTAGGTGAACGTTGAGTCTATCACACCCGATCATCACGTGGTGTCTCGAAACGACGAACCGTAGCAACGGTGCACAGTCGGGGAGAACACAATTTCGTCTTGAAATTTTAGTGAGAGATCACCTCATAATGCTACCGTCGTTCTAAGAAAAATAAGGTGCATAAAAGGATTAACATCACATGCAATTCATAAGTGACATGATATGGCCATCATCACGTGCTTCTTGATCTCCATCACCAAAACACCGGCACGATCTTCTTATCACCGGCGCCACACCATGATCATCCATCAACGTGTTGCCATCGGGGTTGTCGTGCTACTTATGCTATTACTACTAAAGCTACATCCTAGCAAAATAGTAAACGCATCTGCAAGCACAAACGTTAGTATAAAGACAACCCTATGGCTCCTGCCGGTTGCCGTACCATCGACGTGCAAGTCGATATTTCTATTACAACATGATCATCTCATACATCCAATATATCACATCACATCGTTGGCCATATCACATCACAATCATACCCTGCAAAAACAAGTTAGACGTCCTCTAATTTTGTTGTTGCATGTTTTACGTGGTGACCAAGGGTATCTAGTAGGATCGCATCTTACTTACGCAAACACCACAACGGAGATATATGAGTTGCTATTTAACCTCATCCAAGGACCTCCTCGGTCAAATCCGATTCAACTAAAGTTGGAGAAACCGTCACTTGCCAGTCATCTTTGAGCAAAGGGGGATACTCGTAACGATGAAACCAGTCTCTTGTAAGCGTACGAGTAATGTCGGTCCAAGCCGCTTCAATCCAACAATACCGCAAAATCAAGAAAAGACTAAGGAGGGCAGCAAAACGCACATCACCGCCCACAAAAACTTTTGTGTTCTACTCGAGAAGACATCTACACATGAACCTAGCTCATGATGCCACTGTTGGGGAACGTCGCAAGGGAAACAAAAATTTTCCTACACGCACGAAGACCTATCATGGTGATGTCCATCTACGAGAGGGGATGAGTGATCTACGTACCCTTGTAGATCATACAGCAGAAGCGTTAGAGAACGCGGTTGATGTAGTGGAACGTCCTCATGTCCCTCGATCCACCCCGCGAACAATCCCGCGATCAGTCCCACGATCTAGTACCGAACGGACGGCACCTCCGCGTTCAGCACACGTACAGCTCGACGATGATCTCGGCCTTCTTGATCCAGCAAGAGAGACGGAGAGGTAGAAGAGTTCTCCGGCAGCATGACGGCGCTCCGGAGGTTGGTGATGATCTCGTCTCAGCAGGGCTCCGCCCGAGCTCCGCAGAAACGCGATCTAGAGGAAAAACTATGGAGGTATGTGGTCGGGCAGCCGTGAGAAAGTCGTCTCAAATCAGCCCTAATTGCTCCATATATATAGGAGGAGGGAGGGGGCCTTGCCTTGGGGTCCAAGGGACCCTCAAGGAGTCGGCCGAGCCAAGGGGGGGAGGACTCCCCCCCCAAACCGAGTTGGACTTGGTTTGGTGGGAGGAGTCCCCCTCCCTTCCCACTTCCTCCCTCTTTTTTTTTCTTTTCCTTTGATTTCTTATTCTTGGCGCATAGGCCCCCTTGGGGCTGTCCCACCAGCCCACTAAGGGCTGGTGTGTCTCCCCAAAGCCTATGGGCTTCCCCGGGGTGGGTTGCCCCCCCGGTGAACTCCTGGAACCCATTCGTCATTCCCGGTACATTCCCGGTAACTCCGAAAACCTTCCGGTAATCAAATGAGGTCATCCTATATATCAATCTTCGTTTCCGGACCATTCCGGAAACCCTCGTGACGTCCGTGATCTCATCCGGGACTCCGAACAACATTCGGTAACCAACCATATAACTCAAATACGCATAAAACAACGTCGAACCTTAAGTGTGCAGACCCTGCGGGTTCGAGAACTATGTAGACATGACCCGAGAGACTCCTCGGTCAATATCCAATAGCGGGACCTGGATGCCCATATTGGATCCTACATATTCTACGAAGATCTTATCGTTTGAACCTCAGTGCCAAGGATTCGTATAATCCCGTATGTCATTCCCTTTGTCCTTCGGTATGTTACTTGCCCGAGATTCGATCGTCAGTATCCGCATACCTATTTCAATCTCGTTTACCGGCAAGTCTCTTTACTCGTTCCGTAATACAAGATCCCGCAACTTACACTAAGTTACATTGCTTGCAAGGCTTGTGTGTGATGTTGTATTACCGAGTGGGCCCCAAGATACCTCTCCGTCATACGGAGTGACAAATCCCAGTCTTGATCCATACTAACTCAACTAACACCTTCGGAGATACCTGTAGAGCATCTTTATAGTCACCCAGTTACGTTGCGACGTTTGATACACACAAAGCATTCCTCCGGTGTCAGTGAGTTATATGATCTCATGGTCATAGGAATAAATACTTGACACGCAGAAAATAGTAGCAACAAAATGACACGATCAACATGCTACGTCTATTAGTTTGGGTCTAGTCCATCACGTGATTCTCCCAATGACGTGATCCAGTTATCAAGCAACAACACCTTGTTCATAATCAGAAGACACTGACTATCATCGATCAACTGGCTAGCCAACTAGAGGCATGCTAGGGACGGTGTTTTGTCTATGTATCCACACATGTAAATGAGTCTTCATTCAATACAATTATAGCATGGATAATAAACTATTATCTTGATACAGGAATTATAATAATAACTATACATTTATTATTGCCTCTAGGGCATGATTCCAACAGTTTGGAAGCATCTGAGGCTGGTTAGAGATGAGTTTGACTGCTGTTAAGTTTGCAACAGCAAACTTAAGGTGGGCAGATAGGGCTCTAACTTGAGAGCTAATGGAAGAAAAGCATGTCTGGGAGTCTTAGGCATCAAAGGACTTCATTACTGCAAAGTTTCAGCTCAAACGAGGGAGGGTAGCTACTACTTGTTGTTCAAAGCCACGTTTCAGCCAGAAATCCATTTGTAGAAGTGCTGCTCATTTTCTCCACATGAGCATGCCATCTCTTGGTTCTAAATGAATCTTTGGCTTAGAATAGATTCTCTGGAAAGAGTTGGGGGGCTTTGGGTTAAGCAGAAGCATGGGAAGAGAGGTAAAACAGTGAACCAAGGGTGAAAATGAGAGAAAGTTACAAAGGGTCCTTCCCAAATAATTGACCAGTGGCCATGGGGATGTTACTGAAGGTAAAATGCAACTATCTGAGGCTGAGGTAGAAAGTTGAGCTCAAGGGTAAAAGTGGAACGGGTCAAAGAAGCCAATTTAGTGAGCGCACACAAGGTGTTTGATCTGTGGTTAGGCTACCAGATGGATTCCAATGTCTATGAAACTTAAGCTTGCACACCAAATTTGGGATTTGCTGTAGAAGTTTTCCAATGTAGACTTGGAAAACCCATGGAATGGGCAGAAATGGCTTTCTGCTTACAATCTTATTCAAATCAATTCCCACAAATCCAATATTTGGTGTAGGGGCATTATTTGAGTATTAAGGCCTGCACAAAAAGTTTGAGGTCAATTGGAGAAACTTTATAATGTTAAGTTTACCAAAGTCAGAAATCAACAGAGAGGGTTTTGAGGGTCTTAGGACAAGTTCTTCTATTCTCCTAGATGTACCACTTGGTGTGGATGCCTTATTGGAGTATTAGAACATGTCCACCAAATTTGAGCACAATTGGAGACACTTCACCATGTAGAGTTGCTCAAATTTGATTCTGGACAGATTGGGTTTTAGAGTGATTAGGGAGCCAAATCAACTTGGATTGAAATAAAACTTGGATGACATGCTAGAATTTACTGGAATTTATTGAGACTATTTCTTATAGAAATATTTCAAAAGCTTGAAATAGGCAGGAATGGTTTTGGAGGGGTTTGCCTAATATTTTAAACATGACCATGTGTTTAAACTCATAAATATGGAATAAATATATCCACTGAGTTTCCCTAAATTTTCATAAATATTTTTAAAGCAATTAAAATAACTTTCCTTCATAAGAGACCATTTCTGGCCTCACATAATGGCTTTTAAATAAAATAATAAAATAACTTTTAAAATAACAAGATGGTGGTTTTTGGAAGACATTTTTATAATAAGTTTTAAATAAAATAATTGTTGTAAAAGAATTTCCCTAATTTGAGGACTTGTAGTACGAACCTCATTTCAGGGGTTTGAAAGTTTAATTCAAAGAAATGCTTTTTGGTGGTAATAATATTTGGTGAAAATAGATATTTATCCTAACCACATGGCTTGATCATTAGGCAGGAGATCATGGGATGAGGAGGTGAGTAGGAGGATAGAGAAAATTATTGGGGAGCAATCACATGCACTCAAGCCAACAGGCAAACAATAGTCACTCCCAGCATCACAAGCATTCAGAAAAACTTTTAATTGGCCCTAAATTTTGAAATAAGTTAATTAGTCAGGAAAGCCAAAAACTGTGTGTGACATAGATAGAGATAGAGGGGGGGGGAGAGAGAGGGAGAGAGAGGGAGGGAAAGAGATAGAGGATAAGGAGAGGGAGGGTGGGAGAGGAAGGGAAGGCAGAGGGAGAGAGAGGGGGAGAGAGGGAAGGAGGGAGAGTGAGAGAGATAGAGGAGAAGAAGAGGGAGAGAGGGAAGGAGGGAGAGGGAGAGAGGGAGGGAGGGAGAGGGGGGGGTTAAGATGGGGGAGAGTGAGTAAGAGAGAGGGGGAGAGTGATGGAGGCAGAGAGAGCGCGAGAGAGGGAGGGAGGGAGAAAGAGAGTGAGAGAGAGGGGGGGAGAGAGCGAGCGAGCGAGAGAGAGAGATATGGAGAGAGGGAGAGGGAGAGAGAGAGAAGTAGAGAGGGAAAGAGATAGAGGGAGAGGGAGAGAGGGAGGTGGAGGGCGGGGAGAAGGAGAGGGAGAGGTAGAGATAGAGGGAGAGGGAGAGGGAGAAAGAGGGAGAGGGAGAGGGAGATAGAGGGAGAGGGAGTGAGAGGGAGAGGGAGGGGAGAGAGAGAGGAGAGAGATAGGGCAAGAGAGAGAGACGAAGGGAGAGATAAATTGAGAGAGGGGGAGAGATAGAGGAGAGGGAGAGGGAGAGAGAGAGGGGGATGGAGGTTGAGAGTGAGAGAGGGACAGAGAGAGGGCGGGAGAGGGAGGGAGAGAGGGGAAGAGAGAGAGATTGGGAGAGGAAGAGGGAGAGTGATAGGGAGAGCGATAGGGAGAGGCAGAGCGAGAGGGAAAGAGATAGAGGGACATGGAGAGAGAGAGGGAGGGGGAGAGAGAGGGAGGGAGGGATAGAAGGAGAGTGATAGGGACTGGGAGAGGAGGGAGAGAGAGGAAGAGAGATAGAGTGAGAGGGAGTGAGGGAGGGGAGAGGGAGAAAGATAGGAATAGATAGATAGATAGATGATAGATAGATAGATAAATAGATAGATAGATAGATAGATAGATAGGGAGAGAGACAGAGGGAGAGGGAGAGGGAGGGAAAGAGGTAAAGGGAGAGAAAGAGTGAGGGAGAGAGAGGGAGAGAGAGCGAAAGAGAGGGAGGGAGAGGGAGAGAGAGGGAGAGAGGGAGAGGGAGAGGGAGGGAGAGGGAGAGGGGGGAGAGGGAGAGAGAGGGAGAGGGAGAGAGGGAGGGTGGGAGGGCGAGGGGAGAGCGAGGGAGAGGGATGGATAGAGGGAGAGATGGGGATAGAGGGATAGGGAGAGAGATAGAGGAAATGGAGAGGGAGAGAGGGAGGGAGCGAGAGGGAGGGTGAGAGGGAGCGGGAGAGAGTAAGAGGGAGAGGGTGAGAGGGAGGGATATAGCGAGGGAGAGGGAGGGAGGGAGAGGGAGAGGGATGGATGGAGATGGAGAGGGCGACGGAGGGAGGGGGAGGTACATGGATAGGGAGAGGTAGAGAGGGAGGGAGATGTATAGGGAGGGAGTGGGAGAGAGAGGGAGAGGGAGAGGGAGAGAGAAAGAGGGAGAGTGGGAGAAATATAGGAGAGGGACATGAAGAGAGGGAGGTTGAGAGGGAGGGAGATAGACAGAGAGAGGGGGGAGGGGGAGAGAACATAAGAGAGAAAGAGAGATGAGGGTGAGAGGGAGAGAGAAAGAGCGAGACAGAGTGAGAGGGAGGGAGAGATAGAGAGAGTGACAAGTGTGACACGGAGGGAGAGGAGAGGGAAAGATATAGAGGGAGAGGGAGAGAGAGGGAGAGGGAGGGTGTGGACAGGGAGAGAGAGGAAGGGGAATAGATAGAGGAGAGGGAGAGGGATGGAGGGAGAGTGGGAGAGATGGAGAGGGAGGGATACGGAGAGAGATATAGTACTGGTAGAGGGAGAGATGGAGGGAGGGAGAGACTAAGAGAGAGAATATGAAGGAGAGAGGGAGAGGGGGATGGAGATAGAGTGAGGGGGATAGATAGAGGAGAGGGAGAGGGGGAGAGGGAGGGAGAGAGAGGGGGAGAGAGGGAGGGAGAGAGGGGGGAGAGGGAGGTAGGGAGAGGGAGATGGATGGAGTGAGATGGAGGTAGGGAGAGGGAGGGAGAGGGAGATGTAGATGGAGAGATAGAGGGAGAGGTAGAGAGTGGGGGAGAGGGAGGGAGAGTGGAGAGGTAGATGGAGAGATAGAGGGAGAGGTAGAGAGTGGGGGACAGGGAGGGATAGTGGGGGAGAGGAAGAGAGAGGGAGAGAGGGAGGGAGGGTGGGAGAGGGTGAAAGGGAGGTTGAGAGGGAGGGAGAGTGAGAGGGAGAGAGAGCAAGAGAGAGAAAGTGAGAGAGAGGGAGAGTGAGAACGAGAGAGATAGAGAGAGATGGAGAGAGAGAGTGAGAGGGATGGAGAGAGAGAGGAGAGGGAGAGGGAGAGAGGGGGAGAGGGAGAGAGAGAGGGATATATATAGAGAGAGATAGATAGATAGAGATAGAGAGAGAGGAGGGAGAGGGAGATGGAGGGATATGTAAAGAGAGAGAGAGGGATGGGGAGAGAGATAGAGGAGAGCTAGAGGGAGGGAGGGAGAGAGAGAGGGAGGGAGGGAGGGAGACAGAGAGATATAGTAGTGGAAGAGAGAGAGAAAGGGAGGGAGGGAGAGGGAGGGAGAGAAGGAAAGGGAGAGGGAGGGAGTGAGAGATAGAGAGGGAAGGAGAGAGATGGAGAGGGGGAGTGTAACATCTCGAGAACCACACTCCAGAAGATTCCCCTTTCATTCAGTTGTCGTCTTGTTAATTATTTGGTTGTTGTGTTCATCCTCGCATCATTTGCATCATCCGCATTGCATCAGCACTCCGTTGCCGCCAATTTTCAAAACTTGCATCCGTTAGTAGTTGTCGGTTCTCTCAGTTTTTGTCGATTACCATTTCGAGACCAACCACACACGCACGTGCCTGTGCCATCGTTAAAATATTGTTTTTAATAGTGTGTTTAAAATATTCTCGGATTCGGTTGAAACTTGGCGTGTGGTCTTGTTTTATTGTAGGTAGGTCGTGTGCTAAATTTTGTCGCAAACGGAGTGTGTTTGATAACCGAACGGTCGACCGTAGCGGCACCGTCTTCGGTTTATCAGCGAACATTTTTCAGCGTCTAAAATATCAGTGCAACGCTGCAAACATCCCTCTCTTCCCCACCTAGCCTATTCTAAACAACCCAATACCATCCTCTGAGCCTACCCCTCCGTTTCGGTTCATCCGATCGAGATCTGATGGCCTAAAAATGGTGAAAAACCTCTAACCCTAGCCCCCATTCCTATTTAACCACCTCCCCCTCCCTATATTAGCCTAACCCTAGCTCCATCTCGTTTTCTATTGTGGGGACCCGACTTACGAGGCGAGATCGCCGAATGAACGTGCTTAGTGATCCCAGAAATCAATGCTCACCGAACACACGAATGCTGAATATTAAGAGTCTTACATCCAAGTACCGAATTATTACAACACATGACCAAATGGTCAAGTTCACAAGGTAGGGCCTATAAGGCCAAATCACACAAATACAACTAGTAGCGGAAATCTTAGGGCTAAGCAGGTGCCCATGCCATCAGCCTAAACTAACAGACATTCTGACTAGGAAGCGTCGTAGTTTGCAGGGCCGTCTCCGAAGATGCACTCTTCTCCAAACTCCGGTAGTTTCATGTGTGGTCAACAATATAATCATTGGCAAGCAAATGAGTACTTTGAATGTACTCGGAAACAGCGCATGATATGAACAATGCAGTTGGTAGAATAATAAGTAATATGAAGTTTGGTGGATAACAGCTTAACTGTAAATAAACATGATCATGGATGTGCAACATAACCTAGATGTTGTTTAGAAGAACAGGATACATATATCAATATATCTGTTAAGAGTTGAACACTCTGGGTTCACCCGATATGCCAAGTTACAAACTTGGTCATATCAACTCTTTCATATTAACACCATTAACACACACTCACTTGGTTTATGCGGAAACGACTGGACGTAGTTTAAGCAGTACCACCCAACTGTCCTTGACCATGGACAGGTCTATTCGAATAGTTTGACACTCTGCAGAGGTTATTCGTTGTACTCACGAGATCCCAAAAACGTCCATGCATGTAATCTAGGACTCGCGGTATATAACATACCCGAGGTAAGTACCCGATCAATGCCTTTGCCCTCACCATACTAGACAAAGAGGTCCACTCGATTGCTGCCCAGCCCACATGTTGTACGTCTTACGAGCACCGACTCTGGACAGTATCAACCATGCGGGAACCAACTGTGTGCTCGGAACACGTAAAAACGGCATAGTCGCCCTACCTGGCACCACTCGTCACGAGAGTGACCTCACATCATTCCCGCCACTAGTAATGTGGTTCTTTGGTAGCACCGACTAGAGTAATCAACAAAGCCCCGTCCTATAAGGGGTAACGTGGTCGCACATGTAAGGTTGGGATGCTCAACACATCATAAATATAATCACATTTCCGAAACCATACACACACAAAATACCCGGTGCACCACTTCACCAAAGTGACCACCTAACTCATCATCATCCTCGGGCATTAGTGGCACCCGACGGGGTTTTCAAAAACCTTTGGTTTATACCATCATCATGCTCATGCTTCTACTATGCTTAGCTCTACTTGTCAACATGATATTAGCGTGACCCTCACAGGTGTTAGGATCATGCTCAAAATGCAAGTGCTCCGGAGGAGCCATCGGTAACACCACTTTAATGATTTACCGATACTTATGATCTCATGCAACGGAATATATGTGCTACTAGCATGCAATATAACATATGCTCAAGCATGGTTAAAGGGCTACTTGCCTTGGTCAACTAAGTATTCAACTCCAACTCCTTCATCAATTGTAGTTTCTATCGTCGTATTAAATAAAAAGCAATAAGTAGCCCACTCAAAAATAGATCACAAAGTAACTTTAAAAATGTTGTTTAATTCCAATAAAACCGTATTGTTATTTTAAAATATTTGTCTCTGGTTTTAGTGAAAGGATTATTTTAAAATCAATTTAACACAAGCAAAACTATTCCAAATAACATTTTTAATTATTATAAAATAGAAGGTTGTCCTAAAAAATTGCCTAACAGTTTTATTAAATACTCCTCATTTTTAGAAAAATAACAGTGGACGAATCATTAATTTACACTGGTTAAATCTTTTTATAAAAATCTTTTAAAACAAAAGGGCAACAGCCCTGGCCTGGCTCGGCCTGGGGTTGGGCCGGCCCAGATGGCCAGCCTACCTGCCTGCCCAGGGGCACGCGCCGTTAGGTTTGAACCTGACGCGCGGGCCCCTGCAGTCGTCGGCTGCGGGGGCGAGGGAGAGGAGGATGGTCCACCGACAGGTGGGGCACACCGGTCGCGGTCGTCTCCTACTTCTGGATAGAGAGGAGGAGGAGCACGCGGCGTGGCTACCGACGTTCTCAGGCCCTAGCAACGGCTGGAATGGGTCCGGCTCGTCATCGCCTACCTGCTGGTGGTCAAGTCGACGACATGGGGGTCGTGGTTCATCGGCGACGAGGTGGCTGTGGCGGAGAGGTTTCGGTCAACCATGGAGGTGGTGGCTACGGACATGGAATCGCTCGGGGAAGAGGGGGGAAAAGGGTACTGGGGTCACGGGGAGTGCATAGGTGCGAGAAACGACATGTAGCCGGAGATCGACCAGAGCTCCGAGGTGGAGGGGCCTTGGTCGATCTCGAGCACCGGGGCTCTGCTTGCTCAATGGGGTGGCTAGGGAGGTGATAGGGGTCTAGGTGGAGTGGAATGAGGGGTGCTGGAATGAGGGGATGGCCATATATAGGCCCGCGACGGTGCACCGGGCGGGAAGCTCCGATGGTTTCACCGTGGCATCCATGGGGACACAAAGAGAGGATGGGGTCGAAACCAGGGTCTCAGGACGTGGTTTTGGACCTCCGAGCTCACTGCTCTGCTTGCTCAGTGGGGTGGCTAGGGAGGTGATAGGGGTCTAGGTGGAGTGGAGTGAGGGGTGCTGGAATGAGGGGATGGCCATATATAGGCCCGCAACGGTGCACCGGGCGGGAAGCTCTGATGGTTTCACCGTGGCGTCCATGGGGACACAGAGAGAGGATGGAGTCGAAACCACGGTCTCAGGACGTGGTTTTGGACCTCCGAGCTCACTGCAAGAGAGGGGGAAGTGAGGAGTGGCGTGCCTGCGTGGTCGCGGTCCTCTGGCCTCTACTGGTGCGCGTGGCACGCGTCACACTGGCTCTGAGCGCCCTGGGGGCTGCCTGATGTACTCGAGCTGTCGAGGGAGAGGAGGGACACCACGGCGAGGCTAGAACTGGCCGAGGGAGTCGCCCCCACCTCGGTAGCTCCGTGTAGCGCTCCCAGAGTGCAGATTTGGCATGCCACGACATGTTGGCGCGCTCTGGGGGGCCTTGGACGAGTCTGGCGCGTCCTGGGCCCTTGCTTGGAGATGCCTAGCCATTTGAATCCCGTGGGAGCATCGGCTGGCCAAAGGAGGGGTGGAAACCAGATGCTTTCAACCTTGAGTTGAAGCTTAGATTGGGGTTTTTGGATTTTCTACTTAGAACCAGAGAAGAGCCACTTGACTGGAGTTGGGCACTGATGCTAGCCACCTAATCTGGCTGTTTGAGATAAATGGAGTGTGTGTAGTTGGGGTTAAGATGGGTTTTGTCAAAATGTTAGAAGATGCTCAACAGTGGTTTGGGGTGGTTGCACCCCACTACTTGCTATGCAACTTAACATGACTAAGTTTGGTGCAAAAATATGAGGCTACACCATGTTTGGGCTCCATTGGACAAGTTTAGCTATGTATACTTGAAATCACTCCTAAATGGCTAAATCTGTTCCTTCCAAAGGGAGTGTGGGCAAATCAAGTCCCACAAATCCTATTTTTGGCAGGGGGGGCTCATTTGAGGTATTAGGCACTCTTGCAAAATTTCAGCTACATTGGATAATCTTTGCTATGTAGAGTTGCTCTAACTTCATACTGGACAGAAAGGGTTGTGGAATTATTTGGTGACCCTAACCACATTGGATCAAGGTGAAACTTTATATGGGCATCAATTATGGCTTAGGGAGGTCACTGGAATATTCTAGGAATTTATTGCGAATATTTCCTTTGGAAATATTTCAAAAGGTCAAAACAGACAGAGTAGGTTTTCAGTGTTTTACTCAATTATTTATAATATAAATAGGGGTTGAAAATCTTATGTATGGAAAATATATGCCCTTTGAGTGTCTTCAAATTTTCTTAGATTTTCTAAGGCACAAAAGTATTTTTCCATATAGGAATATCATTTCTGGCCTCAGAAATGGACATGCAAATAACATAGGAAAATAATTTATAAAATAATTATTTTATGGTTTTGGTAAACTAAAATAGTTTTAGAGCCAAATCACCAACTTCGGGTAAGAGCACTCCTTGCTATCAAGGTCTTGCATTGCAACCCAAGGCAGGGTTTTGAAATAACCAGAGATGGGAAAAAGGGTTTCGAGAATATTTAAGGTATGAAAAATATGATTTTTGATATCACACAATCAAGCATACAAGCATACAATGACAACCATGGCACTCACATAATTGATTTTGAAAAGTTTTAACAAACTCACATTTTTGAATTACAGTAAAAGTGAAGTGAAAACAGGGTGTGACGGACCTATCCCCCTCACAAGAATCTCGTCCCCGAGTTTCTGAAGCTAGGTTCTAAAAAGGTACGGAAATTCAGATCGAAGATAGTCTTCATGCTCCCATGTTGCTTCTGCTTCGGTGTGGTTGCTCCACTGAACCTTGAAGTACTTGATGGGCGGCTTCCGGTGCAACGCTCTGCTTCATCCAAGATGCGGATCGGTCTCTCACGATAACTGAGATCTGGTTGGAGGTCGATGGCCTAATGGTCAATGTTCCTATAAAGATCTGGACAGTTCGGCGCTTGCAGACACTTCCGGAGCTGTGACACGTGGAAAACGTTGTGCATTCCCGAGAGTTCCGGAGGTAGCTCCAACTGGTAAGCAACGTCTCCATGCCTTGTCGTGATCTTAAAAGGTCCAATGAACATTGGAGCAAGTTTCCCCTTGTCATGGAAACGCTTGGTTCCCTTGAGAGGCGTGACGTGGAGGTACACCTGGTCTCTGAGAACGAACTCCACTTCTCTGCAGTGAGAATCCGCATAGCTCTTTTGTCGCGATTTGGCTGCCTTTAGGTTTTCTCGGACAAGATGCACCTTATCTTCTGCCTCTTGCAGAACTTTCAGCCCGAAAATCAACCATTCGCTGGTTTCGGACCAGTTGAGTGGGGTGCGGCACTTTCGTCCATACAACACTTCAAATGGGGACATCTGGAGACTGGACTTGTAGTTGTTGTTGTATGAGAACTCAGCAAACGACAGACAATCTTCCCATTTGGCACCATGTGCCAAGACACAAGCGCGGAGCATATCTTCGAGTATCTGATTTACTCTCTCCGTCTGTCCACCCGTCTACGGGTGGAAAGCGGTGCTGAAAGAGAGCTTGGTTCCATGGATTCTTGTAACTTCTTCTAGAATCTTGAGGTGAACTGCATGCCTCGGTCAGAAACAATCTCCCTGGGAACTCCGTGGAGACTCACTATAGGATGGATATACAAACTAGCCAACTGGCTTCCATCATAAGTGGTGTTGACTGGAATGAAATGGGCCACCTTGGTCAGGTCGTCGACAATGACCCAAATGGAATTGTGCCCTTTGCTTGATCTGGGAAGACCAGTGATGAAGTCCATGCCGACTTTGTCCCACTTCCATTCAGGCACTTAGAGAGGTTATAGCAGTCTAGCAGGTCGTTGATGTTCAGCTTTGACTCGCTGGCACACATCGCACTTGGCAACATAAGACGCTATTTCCCTCTTCATGTCGTGCCACCAGAATTTCTCTCGGATGTCTTGATACATCTTGGTGCCACCAAGGTGAATAGAGTAGGGTGTGTCATGGGCTTCCTGTAGGATCAAGTCCTGGACTTCTGCCTTGTTGGGTACGCATAAACATTTCCCAAACCACACTACTCCTTCCTCATACACCGAGAATTCTGGGGCCTTGCCTTCCTGGATCTTCTTCTTGATGCCTTCAATGCTCTTGTGCCTCTTCTGGGCCTCCTTGATGTCGTCTGCCAGCGTTGCTTTGACTTCGAGGTTAGCCAGGAATCCTAGTTCAACTAGCTCCAACCCGAAGCTTTCCATTTCTTCATACACGGTGGGTAGCCTTTCCTTGAACATATCATTCAAGGTGTTGGCCTTCTGGCTTAAGGCATCGGCCACCACATTGGCCTTACTGCGGTGGTATTAAATGCTGAGGTCGTAGTCTTTGATTAACTCCAACCATCTTCGCTGCCTCATATTCAATTCCCGTTGAGTAAAGATATACTTCAGACTTTTGTGGTCAGTGTATATTTCATGTCACTTCCCCACAAGGTAATGTCGCCATGTCTTCTGGGCATGCACTACTGCTGCCAACTCGAGATCATGGGTGGCATAGTTCTCCTCATGCGGGTGCAGTTGCCGTGACAAATACGCCACGACCCTGTCGTCTTGCATTAGGACTCCATCAAGCTCTGTTCTGGAGGCATCACAATATATCACAAAGTCCTTGCTGATATATGGAGTAGCCAATACCGGGGCGGTAGTGAATCTCTTCTTCAACTCCTCGAAGCTTGCTTCACACTCCGGCGTCCATTCGAACTTCTTGCCTTCCTTCTACGAACTTGCGGTAATATCCGGTGAGTCCGAGGAAGCTCGTGACTTCCTTCACATCCATTGGCGACTCCCAGTTGGTTACCGTAGTAATCTTGTAAGGATCGACCGCCAATCCGTTTGCCGTCATGGTATGACCGAAGAATCCAACTTCGTGCACCCAGAATTGGCATTTGCTGAACTGGGTATAAAGTTGGTGCTCTCGATGCTTCTTCAAGACTAACCTCAAGTGTTGCTCGTGTTCTTCTTTGGACATGGAAAAGATTAATATGACATGGTTGAATACGACGACAAACTTATCCAGGTATTCCATGAAGACCTTGTTCATGAGGTACATGAAGTAGGCTCGGGAATTTTTCAACCCGAATGACATGACAGTGCACTCCTATAGACTGTACCAGGTCATGAATGCAGTCTTGGGTATGTCTTCAGGTCAGATCTTTAGTTGGTAATATCCAGATCGGAGGTCGATCTTGGTAAATACCTTGGCTTCATTTAGCTGGTCAAACAAGTCTTCAGTCTTGGTAATTGACGTAGAGTCTGATAGTCCCATCCTTTTTGGACACGAACAGAACAGGTGATCCCCAAGGTGATGCACTCAGACGAACGAATCCCTTCTTGAGTTGTTCATCCACCTGCTTCGTCAGCTCTACTAGCCCTTCGGATCCCATCCTATAAGGCTTCTTATAGATAGGCCTTGACCCGGGCATGAACTCAATGATGAACTCGATGTCTCGGCAGGAGCCATGCCTGGTAGCTCATCTAGAAAGACGTCTGGGTATTCACAGACTATCGGCACTTGGTCCAACTCTTCTCCCGATAGGCTATTAACCTGCGGGACTCGAGCGGATACAGGCTCAGAGGCATACTTGACTTTGACCCCTTGGTCGATTGTCATGGTAATAGTCCTGTTGGCACAGTCCAAGATGCTCTCGTGTTTGGCAAACCAATCCATTCCAAGGATTACATCTAAGCCTTGCGACTTAATGACGATGAGATCTGTTGAGAAGCTTATCCCATTAATGTAAATCCCGACTCCACTACATCCTAGGTTGGTCCTTAGCACTGCTCCCGGGGTATGTACTGCCATTTGCCCGTTAAGTAGGGTAGGCTTAAAACCACATTTTTCCGCAAACTTCTGGGTAACAATGGAATGTGAAGCACAACAATCAAACAATATTGTTGCTAGGGTGGAGTTGATGAGGTACGTACCAACAATGCAGTCCGGGTCTTTTTGTGCCTCTTCTGCGGAGATGTGATTAATACATCCCTGCTGTGGTACTGACGATTGCGGGGAGCTTGGTTCCTGTGTGGTGCTCCTCGACCTTGATTTGGCGCATTGGGGCGCGGTGCGTCGGGCTTCTTGTTCAGGAACTGCCTGGAATAGTGCCTAGTTTGTCCACATCCAAAATAGGTAACCTGTACCGGGATGTTGGTCTTGACTCCACTGTTGTTCGTTGGGTTGAATGCTGACCTAGTGTTGACTTGCTGCTGAGGCTGGTAGTTCTGGCGCAATGTTGGACCCTTATATTGCTGCTGTTGATAACTGGGTCTTGCTGGAACTGACTGCCATGTGCGTGGCTTCGGGTTACTGGTTCCTCCACTACCCATCAGCTTGCTCTTACGGATGTCATCCATTGCACGATGCTTATCTTCCAAAATAAGGGCCTTGTTAACCAGATCACAGAAGGTCGGGAATTCACAAAGAACCAGTTGATACTGGAGTGACTGATGCAGTCCTTCCATAAACCGTTCCACTTTTGCGGCCTCAGTGTTGACATCCTCTGCTGCATATCTCGACATGAGGTTAAACTTCTGCAGATACTCCTTGACAGTTCCACTGCCTTGCCTGAAGGCTCGGCATTCCTGCTTCTTAATGGTCATCATTCCGGGAGGAATGTGAGCAGCACGGAATCCTTCCTTGAACATTGCCCAAGTGATAACTTGCCCTGCTCGCATGATCTGGGTCCCGTCCCACCAAGCTCTGGCCGTGCCTCCGAGACTGTGAGAAGCATAAAGGACTTTCTCGCGATCATCCGTGCACTTGACCAGCACCAGGAGGTCTTCGATAGTGTGGATCCAGTTATCGACATCTAATGGTTCAGTCGTCTCCATGAATATACGAGGCATAGTCCACATAAACTTAGATAGAGTAGATCGACCATTGCCATTTCCATTTTGTGGCGGATTGTTCACCAAGACTTGAGCCAACTGTTGGATGGCGGCATTATTGGCTTTACATTCCTCTCAGAGAGCTTGGAGGAACTGAGCCATAGTCAAGCTTTCTAGAGGAGGCGGTGGCGGTGGAATATCGCCTTGCTGCTGCACATGGTGATCTCAAGCTTGAGCGTCCCCTCCGGTTCCCTGCTGCTGGCCCAAAGAGGCAGAGCCGGGGTTGCCGAAGGTGCTGGTGTGAGTTGAAATCACCATCCTGTCAGGGGGTAGACAGGTCAATATGCCGAATTGGCCGGGAATCATAAGGGATGATGCTCTATTAAGGGGGGTTTGGTGTCGTGCTAGTGTGAGATTTTTAAACAAAGATTTTTGGGAAAAGCTAATGCAATAAATTTAAAACAAGAGACGTAGTCACTTACAAGTTGCCTAAGGCAGAAATGCGGCCTACATCATACATGCTCACACAACACTCATGGTTCACATGAATCGATACATGGACTCATTACGCTTGGGGAAGACTCCTAATTGCCTAAGTCGTACTCCTAAGCGACGGACTGCTCGGTCTCGTAGGCAGGTTCTGTAGGATCTTCATCTTCATCTTCATCGGTGCTTTCCTCCTTCAGAGGTGTAGGAGATGGAAGTGGTCCATCACGGCGTATCTTAGTTGGCGAAGCAGTGAGGATCTTAGTGTACTCTTCCGCGGTCAGATGACGACTCTGAATAGGAGTGGCCTGGAGCGGTGGTACTCATCCTCGGAAGGCAATGGATGACCACCCTCCGGGTATTCCTTCCTTATTGACCTTGCGGGTCTTCATCTTCTCCACGCGGAGTAGGTCCTTGACTTGGTGCAGTTCTTGGCGAAGCTTCATCGACTCCATTACCAGAAGGTGATTCAAAGTGTCGGAGGAGAGGTTGAAGTAGGTCTGAAACCTTAGTGGCGTTCCATCTTGTGAAGATGGGTTGCGTGTCCAACTCCCATCAATCCCGTCCTCAATAAAAGGCTGGGGACGAGTAGCTGGCTCGTTAGCCATCTCGGCAAGGATGTCGCAGAGACGTACGAGTGCCTCTCGTGCGGATGTCTCCACTGCCAACATCAGATCCTCCATCTCTAGTCTTTCAAAGAACCAACTAGTTGGGGAGTCGTTAAACTTCAGTATCACGTCCACATGATATTCCTTGGTGTCGGCGTTGACCCAGTGCTCGTGGTAGAGGAATATGGGCATGCGGTGTACTTGACACTTCTCGAGGCTGTCTCCCAAAAGTAGGGGAAAGCCCGTCTCCATAAGCATCTCCCGTATGGCGGGCATCTACAAAGTTGTAGGAGAGGGTTAGAAAGTTTTGGTGGGTGTAGAAAATCTCAAGTGTAAAGGCCGAGTGCACTACTCGTATCGACAATCGTCCATGCTACCTAAGGCTGCCTATAGTTAGGATGGCTCTTATACCAGCTCTATGGGGACCCCGACTTATGAGTCGAGATCGCCGAATGAACGTGCTCAGTGATCCCAGAGATCAATGCTCACCAAACACACAGATGTTGAATATTAAGAGTCTTACATCCAAGTACCGAATTATTACAACACATGACCGAATGGTCAAGTTCACAAGGTAGGGCCTATAAGGCCAAATCACACTGATACAACTACTAGCAGAAATCTTAGGGCTAAGCGGGTGCCCATGCCACCAGCCTAGACCAACAGACATTCTGACTGGGAAGCGACCTAGTTCGCAGGGCCATCTCCGAAGACGTACTATTCTCCAAACTCTAGTCCTTCCATGCCTAGTCAATAACATAACTAGTGGAAAGCCAATGAGTACTTTGAATGTACTCGCAAACAGCCCATGATATGAACAATGGAGTTGGTAGAATAACAAGTAATATGCAGATTGGTGGATAACAGCTTAACTGTAAATAAACATGATCATGGATGTATAACATAAGCTAGATGTTGTTTAGAAGAATAGGTTACAGATATCAATATATCTGTTAAGGGCTGAACACTCTGGTTTCACCCGATATGCGAAGTCACGAAACTTGGTCATATCAACTCTTTCATATTAACACCATTAACACACACACACACTTGGTTTTTGTGGAAACGACTGGACGTAGTTTAAGCAGCACCACCCAACTGTCCTTGACCGTGGACATGGCTATTCGAATAGTTTGACACTCTGCATAGGTTGTACGCTGTACCCACGACATCCGGGAAACTTACGTCTCATCCACGACTCGCGGTATATAACATACCCGAGGTAAGTACCCGATCAATGCCTTTCCCCTGACGATACTAGACAAAGAGGTCCACTCGATTGGTGCCCAACCCACATGTTGTAAGTCTTACGAGCACCGACTCTGGACAGTATCAACCATGCGGGGACCAACGCTGTGCCCGGAACATGTAAAAACGGCATAGTCGCCCTACCTGGCACGAGCCCATCACGAGTGTGAGCTCACATCACTCCCGCCACTAGTAATGTGGTTCTTTGCTAGCACCGACCAGAGTAATCAACAAAGCCCTATCCCATAAGGGGTAACGTGGTCGCACATGTAAGGTTGGGACGGTCAACACATCATAAATCTAATCCCATTTCTGAAACCATACACACACAAAATACCCGGTGCACAACTTCACCAAAGTGGCCACCTATCTCATCATCATCCTCAGGCATTAGTGGCACCCGACGGGGTTTTGATAAACCTTCGATTTATACCATCAGCATGCTCATGCTTCTACTATGCTTAGCTCTACTTGTCAACATGATATTAGCGTGACCCTCAGAGGTGGTTGCATCATGGTCAAAATGCAAGTGCTCGAGAGGAGCCATCACCAACACAACTTTAATGATTTACCGATACTTGTGATCACATGCAACAGAATATTTGTGCTACTAGCATCCAATATAACATATGCTCAAACATGGTCAAAGGGCTGCTTGCCTTGGTCAGCTAAGTATCAGGGGTCTTCGGGGTCTTCAAGTCCAAGTCCTTCGTCAATTGTAGTTTCTATCGTCGTATTAAATAAAAAGCAATAAGTAGCCCACTCAAAAACATATCACAAAGTCATTTTAAAAATGTTGTTTAATTCCGACAAATCCATATAGTTATTTAAAAAATATTTGTCTCTCCTTTTAGTGAAAGGAATATTTTTAAAATCAATTTAACAAAAGGAAAACTATTCCAAATAGCATTTTTAATTATTATAAAACAGAAGGTTGTCATAAAAATTTGTCTGGCAGTTTTATTAAATTCTTCTCATTTTTAGAAAAACAAAAGTGGAAGAATCATTAATTTACACTGGTTTCATAAACCTTTGATTTATACCATCAGCATGCTCATGCTTCTACTCTGCTTAGCTCTACTTGTCAACATGATATTAGCGTGACCCTCATAGGTGGTAGGATCATGCTCAAAATGCAAGTGCTCCGGAGGAGCCATCACTAACAAAACTTTAATGATTTACCGATACTTGTGATCACATGCAACGGAATATTTGTGCTACTAGCATCCAATATAACATATGCTCAAACATGGTCAAAGGGCTACTTGCCTTGGTCAGCTAAGTATCCGGTGTCTTCGGGGTCTTCAAGTCCAAGTCCTTCGTCAATTGTAGTTTCTATGGTCGTATTAAATAAAAAGCAATAAGTAGCCAACTCAAAAGCAGATCACAAAGTCATTTAAAAAATGTTGTTTAATTCTGACAAATCCATATTGTTATTTAAAAAATATTTGTCTCTAGTTTTAGTGAAAGGAATATTTTTAAAATCAATTTAACAAAAGCAAAACTATTCCAAATAGCATTTTTAATTATTATAAAACAGAAGGTTGTCCTAAAAATTTGTCTGACAGTTTTATTAAATTCTTCTCATTCTTAGAAAAACAAAAGTGGAAGAATCATTAATTTACACTGGTTTCATAAACCTTTGATTTATACCATCAGCATGCTCATGCTTCTACTATGCTTAGCTCTACTTGTCAACATGATATTAGCGTGACCCTCATAGGTGGTAGGATCATGCTCAAAATGCAAGTGCTCCGGAGGAGCCATCACTAACACAACTTTAATGATTTACCGATACTTGTGATCACATGCAACGGAATATTTGTGCTACTAGCATCCAATATAACATATGCTCAAACATGGCCAAAGGGCTGCTTGCCTTGGTCAGCTAAGTATCCGGGGTCTTCGGGGTCTTCAAGTCCAACTCCTTCGTCAATTGTAGTTTCTATAGTCGTATTAAATAAAAAGCAATAAGTAGCCCACTCAAAAACAAATCGCAAAGTCACTCTAAAAATGTTGTTTAAGTCTGATAAATCCATATTGTGATTTTAAAAATAGTTGTCTCTGGTTTTAGTGAAAGGAATATTTTTAAAATCAATTTAACAGAAGCAAAACTATTCCAAATAGCATTTTTAATTATTATAAAACTGAAGGTTCTCCTAAAAATTTACCTAACAGTTTTATTAAATACTCCTCATTTTCAGAAAAACAACAGTGGAAGAATCATTAATTTATACTGGTTAAATCTTTTTATAAAATCTTTTAAAACAAAGTTTAGAATAAAGAAAAAGGGCAACAACCCTGGCCTGGCTCGGCCTGGGGCTCGGCTGGCGCAGATGGCCAGCCAGCCAGCCAGCCCAGCTGCGCGCACCGTCATGTTTGAACCTGACGCGTGGGCCCCTACGGTCAGCGGCTGCAGCGAGCGAGGGAGAGGAGGATGGGTCACCGACAGGTGGGGCACACCTGTCGGGGTCATCTCCTACTTATGGACAGAGAGGAGGATGAGCACGCGTGCGTGTCTACCAACGTCCTTAGGCCCTAGCAACGGCGGGAATGGGTCTGGCTCGTCGTCGCCTACCTGCTGGTGGTCGAGTCGACAACAGGGGGTCCTGGTTCACTGGCTACGAGGTTGCTGCGGCGGAGAGGTTTCGGTCAACGGTGGAGGTGGTGGCTACGGGCACGAAATCGCTCTGGGAAGTGCGGGAAAAGGGTGTTGGGGTCACGGGGAGTGCGTTGGTGGGCAGAGGGGTGCGCGGAGCGACATGTAGCTGGAGATCGACCGGAGCTATGAGGCGAAGGGGCCTCGGTCGATCTCGAGCACTGGGGCTCTGCTTCCTCAATGGGGTGACTAGGGAGGTGATTGCGGTCTAGGTGGAGTGGAGTGAGGGGTGCTGGAGCGAGGGGGTGGCCTTATATAGGCCCGCGACGGTGCACCGGGCGGGAAGCTCTGGTGGTTTCATCATGGCGTGCATGGGGGCACAGAGACAGGCTGGGGTCGAAACCACAGTCTCAGGACGTGGTTTTGGACCTCCGAGCTCACTGCAAGAGAGGGGGAAGTGAGGAGTTGCGTGCCTGCGTGGCCGCGTTCCTCTGGCTGCTACTGGTGCGCGCGGGGATGCGTCGCACCGGCTCTCAACACGGGAAGGAGGGGCCCTGGGGGCTTCCTAATAAAGTGGAGCTGTCGGGGAAGAGGAGGGACACCGTGGGGAGGCTGGAACTGGCCAACGGACTCGCCCCCACCTCGGTTGCTCTTTGTAGTGCGCCTAGAGCGCAGCTTTGGCATGCCACGACATGCTGGGGTGCTCTGGGCGCCTTGGACGCGTATGGCGTGTCCTGGGCCCTTGCTTGGAGATGCCTAGCCGTTTGAATCCCGTGGGAGCATCGGCTGGTCAAAGGAGGGGTTGAAACGAGATGCTGTCAGCCTTGAGTTTTCGAGTTAGAACCAGAGAAGAGCCACTTGACTGGAGTTGGGCATTGATGCTGGCCACCTAATCTGGGAGTTTGAGAGAAAGGGAGTGGGTGTAGCTGGGGTTAAGAGGGTTTTGCCAAAATGTCAGAAGGTGCTCGACACTGGTTTGGGTGGTTGCACCCCACCACTAGCTATGCAACTTAACAGGACTAGGTTTGGTGCAAAAATATGAGGCTACACCAAGTTTGGGCTCTATTGGACAAGTTTAGCTATGTATACTTGAAATCGCTCCTAAATGGGCAGATTTGTTCCTTCCAAAGGGAGTGTGGGCAAATCAAGTCCCACAAATCCTATTTTTGGTAGGGGGTACACATTTGATGTATTAGGCACTCCTGCAAAGTTTCAGCTCCATTGGATAAACTTTGCTATGTAGAGTTGCTCTAACTTCATACAGGACAAAAAGGGTTTTGGAATTTTTTGTGGACCCTAACCACCTTGGATCAAGGTGAAACTTTATATGGGCACCAATTATGGCTTAGGGAGGTCACTGGAATATTCTAGAAATTTATTGAGAATATTTCCTTTGGAAATATTTCAGAAGGTCAAAACAGACAGATTAGGTTTTCAGGGTTTTACTCAATTATTTATAATATAAACAGGGGTTGAAAATCTTATGTATGGAAAATATATGTCCTCTGAGTATCTCCAAATTTTCTCAGATTTTTCTACGGCAAAAAAGTATTTTTCCATATAGAAATATCATTTCTCGCCTCAGAAATGGACATGCAAATAAAATAGGAAAATAATTTATAAAATAATTATTTCATGGTTTTGGTAAACTAAAGTAGTTTTAGAACCAAATCACCAACTTTGGCTAAGAGCACTCCTTGTTATTAAGGTCTTGTAGTGCAACCCAAGGCATGATTTTGAAATAGCCACAAATGGGAAAAAGGGTTTTGAGAATATTTAATTTATGAAAAATATGACTTTTAATATCACACAATCAAGCATACAAGCGTACAATGACAACCATGGCACTCACATCATTGATTTTGAAAAGTTTTAACAAACTAACATATTTGAATTACGGTAAAAGTGTAGTGAAAATAGGGTGTGCCATCCGTGCAGCCACTCGCCCAGCCGTAGCTTCCCACCTCCCAGCGCCGCTAGGGCCCGGGAAGCCCGTCTACGGACCGCCAAGGGCCGGATCCGAGTGAAGGCAACCGCCGCCGCCTTACCCGAGCACCCTGCGCCAGATCCGGTCGCTACCCAGGCGTGCCCCTCACCGGAGAGTCCCATCGGCCCCTCACCGGACCTCCGGCAGGCTAGTAGTCGCAAGCCCCAAATCTAGCCGCCGCGCCCAACCTTGATCCCGTCGTCGGAGCGCCACCGCCCGTCTAAATCCGAGGTTGTTCCCCGCACCGCCCCTTCTTACTCCTCCTTCAACCTCTCTCTCTCTCTATCTTCCATAACTTCTCCTCCTCCCCGTTGGATTGCAGGAACCCCCCAAAGCGGCCATGGCCACCACCATCACGGGACGAGCTCGTCGGAGGAGACACCCTCAAACTCCATCCCCGTCAGATCCATCGCTAGCCGGATCCCGCCGCACCGCTCTTTGCTCAGGTGCGAGTAGGAGATCATGGACGAGCTGCAATGCTCACTTGTGTGGGCCAGCCTGGCCCACGGCCTAGCGGCGTTACCCATGCGCGAAACCCACGGGCGCTCAGGCCATCCCAGTCGCCCCGCTTGCCAGCCTCCTTGGCGCTCTGGCCCAGCTGGAGCCAACACCGTCTTGGCTCAGCCTCCTCCTCGATCGTCCCATCAAGCTAGGTGAGTTGCTCCCCCTTGTGCCTATATGACGCCCACACGACGTTTAGATATTTTGTGCCCGTGCTCTGATTCGTCCAAATAGTCAGTTTCGGCCCGTTGTATTTTTTTTCGTGTTGTGTGATTTCTTTAAAAATGAGCGTAACTTTTAAACCGTGCGTCAGATCAAAATAACTTAAATATGTAAAACATGTAGACTTTCGTGTGGATTATTATTTTCTAGCTCTCATGCATATTTTGAACTATTTAACATGCTATTTGCATTGGTTTGCGTGACAACGTGTTAAAAACAGTTTAATCCGTAGCTAGTTAACTGTAGCTCTGTTGGAGATGAGCTATATATGTAAACAGACTAGAATGACGCGTAGTTTTACGTGATCTGCTTTATTTTGTCGTGTAACCAACATAAATGTGTTTAGGACACATCTAGAATGATTTCGAAGTTAACGTGTGGGGTCGTTTTGGAAATGCTATATGTCGTTTCCGGCGTCATTTAAAATGCCTAGATAGGTAGTTTAATTGTACTTCACCTCCTTCCATGTTTAAGCAACATTTAATATTGTCGTGTACCTAAACGGGAGTGAACTAAATAAATTCGTATGTGGAGTTTCGTCAATATGCAACTCGTTGCATATTCAGCTTCACTTAATGTGTAGTGTTTGATTGTCGTGAATTACCATGCCCTGCCTTCCATAATTGAAATAGACATGCATCATATTAGGGTGTTCATCATATCGTGCATGTGCGCTCCTAACATGCTTGGGGTTGTTATGGGGACCCACTCGACTTTCGTTTTGCAATAAAACTTGTCTGGCAAGGCCCAACATTGGTACTACATTTTCCCAACAAAATAATACTGAAAAACATTGGGCGTCATCAACCAGAGGAGTAATTGAATATAATATAGGGAGGGACAGTGCTGATGGTGCTGGTCCTAAACAGAGCACTGTGCAGGGCACACTCGGGGCAACTCGGGAGATTTCTATCAAGCCAATGTACGCGTCGCTCATCCGCCGTGTCCCAAGAACGAGATACGAGGCTCCTATCGGGATCGTCGACACGCGGGGCGGCCTTGCTGGACTTGTTTTACCTTTCTCGAGCGTCTCATGCGTGGGATTCCGAGGATACTTTGGGCTATCTTGAGGTTGATGTTTTCTAATGGGAACCCGAGGAGATCACGCGTTTCCCTGATCGAGGTAATTCCGGCGCAGCTTGTGGTAGTTTGTGATGGACTAGTTGGAGCACCCCTGGAGGGTTAAATCTTTCGGAAAGCCGTGTCCGCGGTTATGTGGCAAACTAGAAACTTTGTTTAACATCCGGCTCTAGATAACTTGAAGTAAACTTAATTAAAACTTGCCAACTATGTTCGTAACCGTGAGTGTCTCTTCTCGTGAGTTCTTTATCCAGAAGAGGACTTGGTGGGGTTATGTCTAATGTAAGTAGGTGTTCAGGATCATTCATTTGGTCATTATTAGTTCATGTCCTATATGCGTAGATCTTCCCCTTCTTATTTTTGTATTCGTAAGTTAGCCACCTCAAATAAATGCTTAGTCGCGTGCTACGGGCTCACCACTTAACCATACCTCACCCATTAAGCTTTGCTAGTCTTGATACCTTTGGAAATGAGATTGCTGATTCTCTGTGGCTCATAGATTACTACAACAACATTTGTACATACAGGTAAAGGGTTACTTTTACGTGAGCGTGATGATTGTTCTATTCGTAGTTTCTTCTTCTTCTTCATCATCGATCTAGGATGGGTTCCAAGCCGGCAGCCTGGGATAGCAAGGATGGATGTCATTCTTTTATCGTTTATTTTCTTCCATAGCCTGACCCTGCTCTTCTTCATGATGATTGATTATGTTGTTGTATTGAAGTGATCTTGATGTAGCTTGTGGCGAGTGTAAGCCAATTCCTTATACTCATCTTTTCAGTACATGTACTTGTAACGATATCCATTGTGGCGAAATGACGAGATGTGCTTCTATACCTGTCGCCCCCTCGCGCCAAAATAAGGATATAAATGCATCTTGGGCGTTGGAAGTTGGTAACAGAGCAGGACCGATCTAGGAGCCCCCTTGATTGATCGAACTTGGCCGAATCGAGTCTAGTAAAAAACTGCTTTGAGTCTAGTTATATATCAGAGAGTAGGATTCTTTTTTCTCCTCTTCTATGCTCTCGTGAGGCATCTTGACGTAATATATTTAATTATACTCCTATTCTCGCTCAATTTTTTTAGGATCACGCAGATATTTTTGGAATCTATATGATGTCGATGTGGTAGAGTTCTGTCTTGGTGCCTCCTGTCTGACTTCATTTCTTAAGGGGAGTTGAGCTCGAGGGGATTCTTGAGCACATCGCTATCATTCATATTAGTATCTTAGGACGGAGGATGTTCGGAATTGCTTCAATACTAGTAGTGGCTAGAGGACTCCAACATCCCCAGTACTTGTGGAGAGTGTCCGGATGTACTGCCATAATTAGTATCGTTGTGTTTCCGAAGATCTGAGGTAGATGAGTTTACGATATCTCTGGTTGTGTGTTGACGGATGTGATACACTGGACGGGTAAGTGTTATTGCTAGGAGTTGAGTGATGGATTTTACTCCTTGTATCCATGGACCCGGTTGCATGACCAGAAAATTTCGGAAGTTCTTAAGTGGGAATTGAAGTAGTGAGATATAGGACAATCTTCCACCACATGCATGATGTGATGTTGGAGTTCGACATCTAGTGGATTCTTTTGTTCCTGGTCGTCTTACAACGGTTCTCGTTGTGTCTTAAAGAGCCCTTGTAGCTTGCTTCGACTCGGGGACGCTTCGTATGTCATGTGCACTTCGTTGTACATGATGGCTACTGTAGGATTGAGACTGTGCGAACCTTACCATGAAAATATCAAAGTAAATCTCTTTCATAAATTTGTCCTTGCTTATTTTTCAAGCCTCATCCTTTGTTTTGTTGGAGAATGGTAACTCGAGTTGCTTCGATGTCAAGTGGTCATTCCATATCTTTTCTAAGTTGTTTTCTCATATTTCTATGGGAATCCTAATTCTTTTGCTCAATGAAATTGTCTCATCAATTCTTTTCAACTAGAGTTGTCATGTCAATTCTTTTCCAAATGGAGTGCTTCTCAGCAAGTTAATTCAATCTTCTTCAAGATTTGCAAGATGAGTCCCTCATTTCTTTCCGAAGTTCGTCTCATCTGTCCCAAGTTGCCTTTGTTTCTTTTTCCCTCCCTCCTCCCTTTTTCTTCAATGAATCAATTGCCATCCAAGTGTCTTTCTTTCATTGATGCTTCCGCTATCTTCTCTTATCGTATACGGTGATTCATTGTGAAGATTCTCAAGAGTTCTAAGTTCATCATTTTTCATTCTTGTTGTCTTTTCCGATGGATTCAATTCAAGCTATCCGTGTTCATCATATCCTTTTCATGCTTTAAATTCTTTTCCATGTTGGTAATTCTTATCAAGTCTTTCTTGTTCTTCATCCCTCTCTATTCTATCGAAGTGTTCAAGATATCTCAGAGTTTGTTGTTTTCCATCCTTTCAATTATTTTGAGGTGTTCAACCTCATCAAGTTTTCATTTGTATCGGTGCAATCTATCTTGTCTAATCAATTGTTACAATGGTGGTTTCTTTTGAGTGTGTCCTTAACCCACAAGTTTTCCTAGGTTCTTACCTAGCTCTTCTAATCTTTTCCAGAGATCTCTTAATTTTTTCAAGTGTGACGTAAGTATGCTTTCCATCAATCATATTCCTTCTCCAAGATCCGTTCGAATTAAATTTCATCATTGTCTCAACCTTTCCTTATTCATCATCCCGGAGTGTCTCAGTAATTCTGGTGGTATCCATTCTCATCATTCTCAGCTTGGAAGACCGAAGGAGAGTTTCTCTTAAATCTTGTCCATTCTTTTGAAGATTGTCATTTCAGCTTCCTGCTATCTTCTCAATTGTTTCCAATCATGAGTATTCCTTCCATATCTATCCGGTGCATTTCAGAGTTGTTTTCATTTCTTGATCCTCTTAAGGCCATCATTTAAGAAGATTTCTTTGTTCTGAGCTTTCAGCTTTCATTCTCAAATTCTTCTCAATTGTTGTCTCTTCGTTCGTATCTCAATTACTCCGGTACCTCATTTTAGTTTTTTTGTTAGGCGGCTCAATATCTCTTTGTTCCCATGTTTCCATTCATTTCAAATATCCCCATTTGCTCTTCATTCTATAGGTTCATCATGATCTCTTTGTTCCCATGTATCTTCATTCATTCATGGTATTCCCATTCATTTGCAATTCTTAACGATGACTTGTTCAAGCATTTTCTAATTGAATTGTGCTCTCTTGTCCTCATGTGGCCCAGTTCAATTCCATTATCGTGTTTCATCCCAAATTCTAACCGGTGTTTCTTCTTGATGTTTTGTGCTCTATCTCTCCAATCTTTTCAAGAAGAATAAGTGGTAGGCTAAATCCGTTGCTTGTGATTTATTTAACTTGATGAAGGATGAGAATAACATAATTCTTGTTCTTATTTCTTATAAATGATTTTAATTCTACTTCCATAGTGGCTCATGATATCTAATTCTTTATCCTAAGTGTTCTTATCTTTTCTTGTTCCAGAGTTGTCGTAATGTTGCTCTCTTTTATCCATTATCGAGTTTCGTCAAGATCGTGTTCTTTCCTTTCTTATTCATTTAGCCGGAGTGTTGTGTCTTCTTTCATGTTTTTCCTTGCTTATCAATTAGTTGGTTTGTTGTGAATCTTGTGAAATCCTTTCCATCTTATCAAATTTTGCCTCAATTTCCTACCGAAGTGGTGCTGAAATTTCGTTTGAATTCTTGCTTATTCCTTATATCATTCTTCATCTCTTTGCAGTCTCTAAGTTTCATGGGTTTCACTCGTTTGTCAAAGAAGCAACTAAGTTTTATCTATTACTCTTTCTCTTCCTCTTCCCCTTCATTCTTAGATCTCGGGGCGAGATCTCTTGTTAGTGTAGGAGGGTTGTAACAGCCCGAGACCGACGCTCTAGAACATTCCCTGATAAGGACTTGACTACCTTGAATATTATCACAGTCATTGCATATGTGTATTTATTTGTGCTGATTTCTGATAAAAGTCATGCAATAATTTATTTATGTTATCCGGAACAAAAATACTTCACCTGTTTTTATTTTATGCCTAAATGCAGAATGGCCGAACACTTGTATGAACCACATGTGATGACAAGGGAATAGGAAATGGTTGGATGCTATTCAAGATGTCCTGTCATGTCAAAGGAAATAATTAGTTGTTGTTCTAGAAGTTCTCTCACGTCACATTTAGCCCAAGAGAAGATAGAGTCCAAGTCTCTCACATTATGGACTCAGATTCGGACTGCACAAACATGCATGTACCAAAACACCAATAACATTTACATCCAAACTCCGAATTGGATGATTCTTTTTGAAATGCAAACTAGATTCTATGTGCTTTACATACCAATTGGAATCACCTTCAAAGTCGTCCGGAGCGTGGAAGTATCGATCAAACAATATGACGTTGCACCAGAATCCGAGTCAAACAACAAGTCCAAAGGTGTTGCATCACCTCTACTTGGGCCCATAGGCCTTGTACGACCTAGGGTAAGTTTTAGGCTGCCTTGGGACGTCCTCCCCCCTCCTTGGCTGCCACCCCTTCCCCTATATAAGTAGATCAACCTAGTAGCTTTTTGTTGGGGTTATGTTTAGTTATAAGTTAGCCATTTCAACTTCGTGTACTTCGTTTGTGTCCAACGACCAGACTAAAACCACTTTCGGATCCCCACTATTATGAATATTTCATCTATATTTGCAATATTCACATTGAAATATCATATTCTTGCTTGTTCTTCGATTGCTTGCAGACCTTCGTGGTCAGGTTGATCGTACTCCGGCATGGTCAATAACCTCTTGGAGATTTGTTTAGCGATTGCTATGGTGCAACGTCGTGTACGTTTGTAGTCGTATCATCAAAGTCATATCAATCAAATTGATAGTCACCTTCTCATCAAAAGATCGGTACACCCTCGCCTATATCAAGTTATATCAAGTGGTATCAGTTTTCAGGTTGCTCGCTAAGAATTTCCAGTTATCTCTAGATTAGATTTATTTTTCTTACCTATTAACCAAGAGAAAACCACAAAAAAGAGTTAGATCTTGTCATCCTTTGTCCAAGCCAGTCCGAGCCTTTGCAATTTTATTTTATTGCTTGCATAGTTGAATTATCGGTTGCATGGTCGTGTCAAGTTGGTGGTCTTAGCTTCTAGTCTTTTAGAGTTTCGAGTTCTGTTCACAAGTTATCACGCCGCTAACGCACCATCTTCAACGCTACTGCCATATACCACCACCACGCCACTGTCGTCCCTTCCGTTGTCGCCCACCACCATCCATCAATATTCACCACGTGGACCAATTGTTCATTGTCATTATCATATTTGAGGTCATTCGAATTTGTGCTTGATCCAATCTGCATCTTAATTGGTTGTTCGAGGGAAGAGAAAAAAGTGAGAGCATAAAAAAAGAGAAACAAAATGAGAGAAAAATAGAGAGAAAACAGTAAAAAGTGAGAGATAAAGAAAGATAGAAGATAAAAAAAATACAAATTTTGGATCTATCTAGACTCAATCCCGTATGTGAATTCGGATTGGAAAGTCTTTTGTGCACTGTTCAGTAAAACAGGTGTATCTTCCTCATACGAAGTCCGCTTTGGCTCCACGAGTACTCAAATTGGAGCTATCGACGAGCCGAATCTGAATGGTTCATCAAGAATGTTCATTATATTCACCTCCAAATTGACTTCTAAATAGGACGTTTTGCCCTCCGAACGTGAGGAACACAGTTTGTGACTATTTTTCATATCTGTTCCCGTTTTTTTGAGTCCTCATACAATCTCGGAATTGAGTGATTCTTTTTGCATTAGCAAACTTGAGTTAGTAGTATTCTTGAGAAAAAATATCAGAAATTTTACATCATATTTACAAGAGGGAAGTTGTAGAGATAGTTTTGGTTTATCCTGCTTGGTTGTCATTTATCATCACTATCTTTACTGCCATTGTGATTTTCACTTATATCTTCCTATCCAGAGCTACTTCATCTCATCTGTTGCTGCTATTTGTGCTTTGACGTGACTCCGTTAGTGTTCTAGGCTCGCGTCTCTAGTAGGGCCTAGCCTAAGACCAGCACAGTACCGTTGTTGAGTGGTTAATCAGGATTCCATCTCTGAATTGATTATTGCTAATATTTTGCTACCATATATCAAGCCTTCCTAGCTTCACATATTTCTACACCATGTATACATACGTTTACCTGGTAATCACTTTACTCAATCTTCGGATATATTGACACCATCGGTTGCCGGTCACCGCCTGCTACATGGTAAGAATTTGTAAGACATTGATATTTGCTTTATTGTGAGCGTTTTACCACCACATCCTCGCAGTTCATAGGAACAATATTCTTGGATTTTTATTTCTTGTTTATACTAGTGATGACAGGATCCAGAGTTGTCACTTCATGGGCTTCTTCGATCGTGGGAGACGTGCCACCACAACAACTGTTACAAGAGGTGCAGAGAGATACAAATGCACATCATGAGGTTAATGTTTCTATACCACCATTTAGTGGCCGCTTTAGACATTCTTTATATATTTAATGGGAATTTAAAATAAATGATATATTTGCTTCCCACAATTTTGCTGAACATAAGAAAGTTAAGGTCGCGGTTGATTCTTTCACCGGTTATGCTTTAGTTTGGTGGAGCGAATATTGTCGGTTACACCATGATTATATACCTACTTCTTGGGATGATTTGAAACTTGCCATGAGACACGCATTTGTTCTTGCTTATTATACTTGTGGCATGATTAAAAAGCTACAACATTTAAAGCAAGGTATTGACACTATAATGAAATATATGATGATTTACAAACGACCTTGTTGCATTCCTCGTTAGAAGAAAGTGAAGAAGATTTTACGGATAGATTTTGGGGAGGATTAAACCGTGATATTCATGAGCTACTAATTCATGAAAAGTATTATCCTATGGATTGTTTGTTTCGTCTTGCTTCCAAATCTGAACAG
The DNA here is from genome assembly GCF_904849725.1 of Hordeum vulgare subsp. vulgare. Lineage (NCBI taxonomy): Eukaryota > Viridiplantae > Streptophyta > Magnoliopsida > Poales > Poaceae > Hordeum > Hordeum vulgare. The sequence goes on from NC_058521.1 coordinate 196,370,404, forward strand.
GAAATAAAACAACATGTTACCCAAAAGGAGAACGAGCTCAAGGTGCACATTCCAAGAGTTGATGCGATTGTTCGTTCCACTACTAGGCTTACTATGACATCCACATCAATTGTTGTGATGACTACATCACCTTCACCATGTGGCACATCACCATCGAGATTGCCTACATCAACTGAGTTGATCATAACAGTTAATGACAAAGGTACTGATCTTCCACCTCCACATGAGTATGATGAATGTCTTGTCAAGTTGGATGCACCCTGTGATGAGCCACTTATTACTTTGACCACACCACCTATTTTACAGAACTACGTTGATGATTTGACATTGCCGTGTGATCAAACAACTATAATATCAAAAAAATTGAGTGCATCCATTTAATTAACTATTGTTGAGAAAGAAGCATGTGAACAAGGGAATAAATCAAATTTGGATCAAATATGTTTGAAAATATTTGTGCCAATGTTTAATCATTTTGATATGACCTCTGATCTTGGTGATGATTCTATGTCAAATGACTTGTTGCATGTTTTTTTATATAAGAATGTTGTAGCAGGTAAATTTGAAACAATGAAAGTGTATTCACCAGTGTTAGGATGGTTTAATGATGAACATTGTCAATCTTTTGACATAAATAAGAGCTTCACTTATATGTGCAAAGTGAGTTGCAATATTTTCATGTGTTCTACTTCTTGTGATAATGTTTTGACATTATTTTTCACAACCTATGAAAGATACTCATGTATACATGTGTCATATGTGCAAAAACAAAGGGAAGTAAAAAGGGATGACATATACATATACAACATGTACACCTTGTATCTTTTGTTAGCCACATTTTTTATTAAGCAGAGCCGAGGACGACTTTATTTTCGAAAAGGGGAAGATGATGAGGACAAGACTACCATGGATATTTTCACAATCATTGCATATGTGTATTTATTTAAGGTGATTTCTGATAAAAGACATGCAATGATTTATTTATCTTATTGGGAACAAAAATACTTCACCTATTTTTATTTGATGCCTCAATGCAGAATGGCCGAGCACTTGTATGAACCACGTGTGATGAAAATGGAAGAGGAAATGGTTGGATGATATTCAAGAGGTCCTCTCGTCTCAAAGGAAATAATTAGTTGTTGTTCAAGAAGTTCTCTCACGTAAATTTTAGCCCAAGAGAAGATAGAGTCCAAGTCTCTCACATTATGGACTCAGATTCGGACTGCACAAACATGCGTGTACCAAAACGCCAAGAACTTTTACATCCGGACTCTGAAGTGGATGGTTCTTTTTGGGATACAAAGTAGATTTTTTGTGCTTTCCAGCCCAGTTGGAATCACCTTCAAATTCGTCCGGAGCATGGAAATATCGCCTAAACAATATGACATTGCACCAGAATCCGAGTCAAACAACAAGTCCAAAGGTGTTGCATCACCTCCACTTGGGCCCGTAGGCCTTGTACGACGTAGGGTTAGTTTTAGGCTGCCTTGGGACGTCCTCCCAACTCCTTGGCCGCCACACCTTTCTCCTATATAAGTAGATCAACCTAGTAGCTTTTTTCTGGGGATTTGTTTAGTTAAAAGTTAGCCATTAAACTTCGTGTACTTCGTTTGTGTCCAACGACTAAACTAAGACCGCTTTCGGATCCACGCCCTTATCAATAATTCATCTATATTCTCAATATTCAGATTGCAATATCATATGCTTGCTTGTTCTTTGATTGCTTGCAGGAATAGACCTTCGTGGTCAAGTTGATCGTGCTCCGGCGTGGTCAATAATATCTTCGAGATTGGTTTAGCGATTGCTAAAGCGCAATGTCGTGCACGTTTTTAGTCGGATCATCAAAGTCATCTCCACCAAATCGATAGTCACCTTCTCATAGAAATATCAGGACACCCTCGCCTATATAAAGTTATATCATTCCCCTTTTATTCCGTTGTCGTCGTGTTAATTATTTGGTTCTCGCATCTATCGTCGCGTCATTCGCATCATGCGCATTGCATCGGTACTCTGTTGCCTCCAGTTTTCAAAACGCGCATACCTTAGTAGTTGCCGATTCTCTCCGTCTTTGCTGATTACCATTTTGAGACCAACCACACACGCACGCCACTGCGGCATCGTTAAAATATTGTTTTTAATAGTGTGTTGATAATATTCTCGGATTGGTTTGAAACTTGGCGTGTGGTCTTGTTTTATTGTAGGTAGGTCGCCTGCCCAATTTTGTCGCAAACGGAGTCGGTTTGATAACCGAATGGTCGACCGTAGCGGCACCATCTTAGGTTTATTGGTGGACATTTTTAGGTGTTTTCAAATCTCGTTGCTCGGATGCAAACCTCCCTCTGTTCCCGAGCTACCCTATTCTACACAACCCAATACCATTCACCGAGACTATCCCTCCATTTCGAACCGACCGATCGAGATGTGACAGCCTGAAAACAGTGCAAAACCCGTAACCCTAGCCCCATTCCTATTTAACGACCTACCCCTCCCTAATTTAGCCTAACCCTAGCTCCACCTCATTTACCGTGCAGCCAGCCGTCCAGCCACAACTTCCCACCTCCCAGCACCGCCAGGGCCTGCGAAGCCCGTCTTCGGATCACCCCGGGCCCGATCTGAGCCGAGGCAACCGCCGCTGCTTTGCCCGAGCTCCCCACGCCAGATCCAGTCGCTGCCCAGGCGTGGCCCTCGCCAGAGAGCCCCGCCAGACCTCCGACAGGTTAGCAATCGCGTGCCCCAGATCTAGCTGCCACGCCCGACCTAGACGCCGTCGACGGAGCGCCTCCGCCCGTGGGAATCCAAGGATGTTCCCCGCGCCGCCCCTTCTCCCTCCTCCTTCAACCTCTCTCTCCCCCGTAACCTATCCTCCTCCCTATTGGATCGCAGGAACACCCCCAAGCGGCTATGGCCACCACCATTGTGTGACGAGCTTGTCGGAGGAGACACCCTCACGCTCCAGCCTCGTCAGATCCATCGCTAGCCGGATCCCGCCCCGTCGGTCTCTGCTCGGGTGCAAGTACGAGGTCACGGATGAGCTGCAATGCTCACTCATGTGGTCCATCCTCGCACGTAGCCTAGCGGCATTGCCTAGGCTACAGGCCCGGCGGCGCCTAGGCCGTCCAAGTTGCCCCGCTCGCCAGATTCCTTCGCGGTCTTGACCAGCTGGACCCAACGCGGGCTTGCCTTAGCCTCCTCCTCGACCGGCCCATGAGGCCAGGTGAGCTGCTCCCGCTTTTTCCTATATGATGCCCAGGAGAAATTTAGATATTTCGTGCCCATTCTCTGATTCGGCCCAATAGTCAGTTTCGGCCAGTTGTAGTTTTTTCGCGTTCTGTGATATTTCTTTAGCGAGGGATTTCAGAAAATTGCATGATTTCAAAAATGCCCGAAATTTTTAAACTATGCGTCGGATTGAAATAAGTTAGATATGTAAAATGCATAGAATTTCGTGTAGATTAATATTTACCAACTTTCATGCACATTTAAAACTATTTAACATGATGTTTGCATTGGTTTGCGTGACAACATGTTAAAAATGTTTTAATTCATAGCTAGTTAACTTTAGCTCCGTTAAAGATGAGCTATATATGTAATCTGACTAGAATGACATGTAGTTTACGTGAACCACTTTATTTTGTCGTTTCACAAACATAAAATGTGTTTAGGACACATCTAGATAGATTTCAAAGTTAACATGTGGGGTCGTTTCTAAAATGCTATATGTCATTTCCGGCCTCATTTAAAATGCCTAGATATGTAGTTTATTTGTGCTTCCCCTCTTGCCATGTTTAAACAATATTTATTGTCATGTACCTAAATGGGACTGAATTAAATAAATTTGAATGTGGAGTTTTGTTAATATGCAACTCGTTGCATATTGAGCTTCACTTAATGTGTAGTGTTTGATTGTCGTGAATTTTTCATGTGATGTCTACGCACGCTTCTATTCTTGTAGACTATGTTGGGCCTCCAAGCACAGAGGTTTGTAGGACAGCAGCAATTTCCCTCAAGTGGATGACTTAAGGTTTGTCAAACATAGGGAAGTAGAGGTTGAAGATGGTCTCTCTCAAGCAACCCTGCAATTAAGAAGCAAGAAGTCTCTTGTTCCCCAACACACCTAATACAATGGTGACTTGTATAGGTGCACTAGTTCAGCTAAGAGATGGTAAAATATGGGCGATAGGTGTGGCAAAGCAAGGTAATATAAATCTGTAATAAAAACTATAGCAAGGTAGCAAGTGACAAAAGTGAGTATAAACGGTGTAACAATGGTGAGAAACAAGGCCTAGGGTTCATACTTTCACTAGTGGCAACTCCCAACAACATTAACCTAGTCTAATCATAAGATATTTCCACTAAAACATGCAATGGTGACATAATCGGAGGTCATTTCTTTGTAATCAAGAGAGGACGAGAATTATGTAGGGCTACAAAAGCACACCTGAGAGTTCGTAATTCTCATCTATGGATTTCCCAATGTCACCGCGGAAATCCAAAGAGAGTACCACAATCACGACAATGTATCTCAATCAATTCACAAAATAGGAAATTACTCATGAAAATATTCTTCTAATCCATGTCCAATAGACCGATGTCACCATGGTCTCGGAAATTATACTAGATAAGATCAAGTGAGTACATCAATCCAATACATAGAAGAAGGGGAAACATCATGGGATCACCCTAGATTGACATAGCCTATGATGACAATCAAGTTCACATCATGGGAGAGAGATTTAACCACATAGCTACTGTAGAAGACCTCGTCCCTGAGGAGGAACTACTTCGTTTCATGGAGGGAGGAAATGACATCGATGGACATGAATCCGGGGGCACATCCCCGTCCCGACAGGGTGCCGGCACAGGAATCCAGGTCCCCCGTAACTTGTTGGCGATGGCGGCGGAGATCGGAATTGCTTCTGGAGAAAAGGGTTCCGGAATCAGGGTTTCCTCCACGGGGGTCAAAATAGGAGTCAAAGTAGGGCACTAGAGGGGGTGGTCCCCACCCAGGCGGCCTCCTCGCGCGGCCAGGGTTCGGGCCGCGCCACCAGGTCGCCTGGAGGCCCGGTGGCCCCCCTCTGGCCCTCCTTCGGCCGCATGAAGTCTTTTGGAATGCTGATTTTTTATATATTTTTTGTGGAATTTTCCAAGCACTGTAAATATGGGTATAAAGTTGCAATTCACAAACATCAGCACACAAAAACTAGCACTGGGGGCACTGAGTTAGTAGGTTAGTCCAAATATGTTGAAAAAGGTATGAAAGTGTACAAAACACATAGCAATATCACCGAAAACTTGCATGGAGAAGGAGAAATTATAGGTACGTTTGGGACGTATCAACATCCCCAAGCTTAATTTCTACTAGTCCTCGAGTAGGTAAATGATAACACAAATAATTTATGTGGTGACATGCTAACACACATATAAGATCTTTAAAGTAAAGAAAGTAAGATATGCAATTGAAGTCAAGACAATAACAAGCAAGAGTCTATATCTAGTATTGAAACTAGCAAAGTAAGAACATGAAGGCACAAGAGCTCTCGCTGTCCGTGACTCAAATGTCTCCAAATGGTGTTTGCGTGCAAGAAGTGGGAGATGGGGTTTAGAGCATAATAATAATATATAGTTTAATTGAGAACTCAATCTACTAAAACTTCACACTTGGTCTCCTTCGGAATCTTATTTTGACTCATCCCCAAATGACTAGTCATGCACAAGTCGAAATGATCCTCTCCCTTTCGACTTTGAGCACTCACGCAATGGATGAGCGCAAGCAAGATATGTTGGCACTTAGGATGGAAAAGAGAATAATGATGGGGAAGGAAGACAAAAAAGGTGTGAAAGGCTCACATCAATGAGGACAACCATAGGCGAGAGAAAGCCAAATGATAGATATGATGTGAGGAGTAGGGATTGCCATGCAACGGATGCACATATGAGCTGAGGTAAGCTCTCCAATGGAACTAGTGGGGGTGCATCCAACTTGCTTGCCCATGAAGACCTAGAGCTCATTTGAGGAGGCTCATCATTGGAATATACAAGCCAAGTTCTATTGTAAAAGGGTCCCCACATCATTATGCATGAATGATAATCTCTATGGAGTACAAATATAACAATGGAGTACGATGGCGGATCTTCAAAAAGAATAGTTGTGTTGCCCCCTTCTCTCTTTTTGTTTCTTTTTTACTTCTTTTATTTGTTTTATTTAGTTTTGTGGCCTCTTTGGCTCTTTCTATTTATCTCTCATTTGTACTCTTTGGGATCTTTTAGTTTGTCCTCTTTGGGATCTTTTCCTCACTTAAGGTCAACACTCTATATTTTACAAGAATAAAAAGAAGATCTTCACACTTTATAAGATGTACTCAACATAAAGATAAATGAAAACTATCATGATGTACGCAAATGCATACCTCTGCTAGTGTAGCGGGATATGCAATGATACTAGAGCGTCATGTAGCAATAATAAGGGCAAGGTCCAACTAGCATGCGGCTCCTCGGTCAACCAAAAGCATGTATGACATGAAGATCAAGTCATGAGATGGTGGATGTTGCGTGTCAACGTATCTCGGAAAGGCTATGGAAATGCATTAATAGGTAGGTATGGTGGCTGTTTTGAGGAAGGATATAATGAGGCTTATGATGATAGAGCGTATCATGCCAAGGGTTTGGATGCACCGACGAAGTTTGCACCAACTCTCAAGATGAGAAAGGGAAATGCACGGTACCGAAGAGGCTAGCAAAATATGGATGGTGGAAGTGCCAACAATCGAATACTCGCATTAGTCCGAAGATTCACAAAGAGATGAGTACCCCAAGGAGGAGTGTTTGGGGGTTTGGTTATCCTTGTGCATCCTCGACCCATGATAACGTGAGGGTACTCTATATATTCCAACCCCTCCAGAGGTTAGCGATCCATCTAGTAGCTAGAGTTCTCAACTAATTTTTTTTGGTTTTTGAAAATACACACGGATTTCCGAAAATACGACACCTAACACTAATAGGCTCAAGCTCTTGACACCAATAATCCAAACATTACTCAAATTAATACATCAAAACTATTGCAAGTTACTACTACACTTAAATAACAACCTCAATTACCTACTCATGCAAGACACACAACTCAGTGTAACAAGCCAACTCTCTATACAAGATAAGCATGATAACTCAAGAGAGTTCCAGAAGAAACCTAAATAAAATCTCTTAAAAAGATAAAGCATGAAAACTAAGAGCTAAACGTGATAGCAGCTATGAAAAGATAAAGAACACACAAAAAGATAAGCATGAAAACCTATGTTGTGTTCTAGGGTGGAGTGGAGCATGTTTCTCTCTCAAAAAAATAAGGCTAGGGTCCAACTTGTTATGAACAACAAGCAAAACTAAAACAAACTAAAAAGTAAACTGTGGGACGCTCCAAGCATGGCACATAACATATGAAGTGATAAAAATATAGCATGGAGAAGGACGAACTGATGATTGTTGATGGAGAAGGGGATGCACGGGCATCCCCAAGATTAGACGCTTGAGTCTCCTTGAATATTTCTTGGGGATGCATGGGGGCATCCCCAAGCTTGAGTGCTTGACACTCCTGGATCTTCTTTCATCATCTTCTATCCCATACTTGAAAACTCCCTTCATACGAAACTCATCATAAGCTGATTAGAGTGATTAGTACCCATAATAAAATATTTCTTCTCCACTCGAAATAAAGATTTTCATGAAGATGTACTGTTTCTCAAGATTTGCAAAAAGTTTTTTCAAATAAAAAGCAAGCTTAAGATTTGCAAAATGATGAGAACGCAAAACACGACAGAATCTGTGAAAAACAGACCAGCAGGTAGTATATAATTTTTCCAGGGCACATCTGCAACTCAAATCAAAAAATTCAGAAGAGATGCCAGAAATTCAATTCTATAGAGCATACTGTCAAAAAAATTCAGATCAAGAAGATGATCTGGTGATTCTTGGTGAACTTTTCCGTCAAGCAGACACAATCTGTTTCTAGAGAGCATGTCACAACTTCTGAACTTTCTTGTAATCAGAGGCTAAAACTTGGCACAAAGCTTAAAAATAAAGATACAATGATGTTGCTACAGTAGTAACACACATCTAGACCACTAAAAACTGAAAGTAAAAACTCAAAGTAAAGATAACAAGGGTTGTCTCCCTATTGCTCTTTCTTTATAGCCATAAAGATAGTCTTAAGATTTTAATGATGCTCTCGTAGGAATAAGAGTTGTAGAACAAAAGAGAGTATCAAGAAGCAAATACCAAACATATTTAAGTCTAACATGATTCCTATGCATAGGAATATTGCAATATAATAATTAGTTGAAGCACAAAGCAATAAGCATAGGAAGTCAAAACAAGTGCAACTTCAAAACCTTCGACATAAAGAGAGGGAACTTGATATTATTGAAGTATCTATAAGCATATGTTCCCTTCTCATAATAATTTACAGTGGGATCATGAATAAAATCAACAATATAAGTATCACATAAAGCATTGTTACCATGATCCACATGCAAAAAGGTACTCTTACTCTCCACATAAGCATAATCTTTCTCATTGGTAATAGTGGGAGTAGGACTATCATAAACAACTTGAACACTATAGATTAATTGTGTATTGGGGAAATGGTGTTCAACAAGGAAGTAATTCCCTCCATGATTATCACCAGTTTCATATGGATAATTTCTCCTTATGTCATAGGTATCTTTACAATCACTATAGATAGGAGTTATAGCATCATCATGGTAGAGAAGAGCATTATTATTGCTAGCAACTATATTTGTAAACATGTTGTATTTATTCTTACTAGCAAAAGAATTATCAATTATCACATCATTAATGGGTAAAGGACTTCCAAGCCTATCATCCCCAAGCTTAGAGCTTTCCATATCATCATTTTCAGAGTTGGTACCAAAAAGATTCTCAAGATCATAAGTCGCATTATCATCATCTTCGCAATCATAATTTGTAACATGCATATCATAATCAAAATCATCTTCAATAGTACCTATGGACTTAACATTAAGATAATAATGAATGCAATCAAGCTCACCATCCTCCATAAATTTATGTCTGTTAGGATAAAAGTTGATGCGAGGAATATGCTCGGGACAGGTTGATACCCATTCTTCTTCCTTCTTGTTCCTCTTCCTCCTCTTATTTTTTCTCTTCTTCACCTTAGGAGGGAGTGGTCGGAGACGAAGCTTCTCCACATATTCTGGTTTATCATTAGAAACAATAGGGGAAACTTGGGAGAATCTCTCCTTTTTATTAGTGGAAACATAAGAGACATTTTTATGCTTTGTTAAAGTTTCCTCCTTTTTAATCTTACTTATGTAATCATTTTCATGGAAATTAAACAACACAATAGAGATGGCATTTTTGCAAAGTGTTGTTTATTGCTAAGGCATTATCATCTAGCCCAGAAGTTTTTTCTGATAACTCTTCACGCATCAAAAATAACATAAGTTCGTCATAAAGATCAGAAATGATCATGTTATCACACAACTGGTTAACAGTTATATTTTGAAAATACATGCATTGAAAATTAAAGTGACCCTCTATACCACAAAGTTCACAAGTAAAAGGATGAAGATCACAAAATTCTCTAGCAATTTCATTTAAATCTCTCACCCAAGTGATTGTTCTTTCATGCTTATGTTGCTTACAATACTTCTCTTCTTCAATCATAGGCCTTTCACAAGGTCTATCAACTCCACAAAAATTAACATGCTTATACAAAACTTCATTTTCAGGAATTGGATCATGCATGTTACAATTATCATTAAAAATTTTATTTTCTTTGCAAATCTCTTTAAATGGTTCATGATGTTTGATCTAATTCTCCTTAGGCATATTAAGATGTGAAGCAATAGATTTGAGGAAATCAACAAGGAGTTGAGAATCAAGCCCAAACTTAGCACTAAACTTATTAAATTTGCAGTTTCAACAAAGGCCTTAATGCAATCATACTCATAATTTATACCTGACTCTTTACCTTTGTCGATCTCCCAACCTTTAGTATTGCGTTGAATTCTTTCAAGGAGTTCCCATTTAGCATCAATCCTTTCGTTTGTGAAAGAACACATAGAGGAAGCATCGAGCAAGTCTTTATCCTGTCGAGAGAGCCTAGCATAGAAATTAGTAATAATCATATCTTTGGGGATCCCATGGTTAGGACATTTTAGCATTAAATCTTCAGTCTCCCCCAAGCTTGAGCTATGCCCTCTCCGTCATGGGGATAGAAATTATAAACATAATTCCTATTCTCATGGACTTCATGAAGAGGATAAAACTTTGAGTAAAAGAGAGACTGGATCACTTCCCAATCCCGTAGGTGAGTATCATCTAGTAGCCTATAACATTCCAATGCTTTTCCTTTGAGTGACAAGGAAACTAATTTCCTCATGACTCCATCTCTTGTCAAACCTGAAATCTTAAAAAAAGCACAAAGTTCCGTAAGTTTCAACAAATGAAAACTAGGATTGACTGTTCCATCTCCTGCATAATAATTATTCCTAATTATTCCAATTATCACAAGTGGTATTTCGAATGGGATACATTCAGTAAGTGGAGGAGACTTCTCTACCACGGGTGTGGTAAAGAGGCCATCCCCATGCAGCGAACTAAGAGTGCAGTTTTCCATAAGGCTAACTAATGAAAATAGAAACAAGAAACGAAAATATTTAATTGCAAGATATAAAGATATACCTTCAAGCACTCACCTCCCAGGCAAGGACACCAGAAATAGCTTGATGTCTACGCACGCTTTTATTCTTGTAGACTATGTTGGGCCTCCAAGCGCAGAGGTTTCTTGGACAGTAGCAATTTCCCTCAAGTGAATGACCTAAGGTTTATTGAACTCAGGGAAGTAGAGGTTGAAGATGGTCTCTCTCAAGCAACCCTGCAATTAAGAAACTAGAAGTCTCTTGTGTCCCCAACACACCTAATACAATGGTGAATTGTATAGGTGCACTAGTTCAACGAAGAGATGGTAAAATATGGGTGATAGGTGTGGCAAAGCAAGGTAGTATAAATCTGTAATAAAAATTACAGAAAGGTATCAAGTGACAAAAGTGAGCATAAACAGTGTAACAATGGTGAGAAAAAAGACCTAGGCTTCATACTTTCACTAGTGGCAACTCCCAACAACATTAACATAGTCTAATCACATGATATTTCCACTAAAATATGCAATGGTGACGTACTCGGAGGTCATTCCTTTGTGATCAAGAGAGGACGCACTACAATAGGATAGAGCTTTAGTAACACCGTGTTATGTTACTAGAGGCCCAAAAATGTGTTACTATGCCATGTAGTAGCATATTTTGGAATGTCTTCCATTAGACCATGTTACTGAGTGGTGTCCACTAACACACATATTATTTGTTACCACATTTAAAATATTGTGTTACATTGCGATGTAGTAACTTGCATATTATGTGTTACTCAACAGTATGGTAACATTTTATTGTAGCCATAGTAACATACCTACCTATACCTAAAACATTGTTGGTAACATACTCTCGTAACTATAGTAACACAATTTGTAACACATATATTAGCTTTGAAACAAAACTAGTAACCGAATATCCAAATATTGTAACACTGTAATTTATAATGTCACTACCCTAGTAGCATAGTTTGTAACTCTAGTCACTCCATGAATAACACTAGTATATTAGCCTCGCAACATAATTAATATATTTATTTTTTATTAAATACAAAACTGGGTACATATTTTATTAAATATAAATTTATTCAATAAATTTGCTACACTTGCTCAAATAATTAATTGTTTTATTATGATTCTTGTCGTCGTTAAAATGATAGAGAAACTGAAGCACAACACATACGCAAATTAAAACTTTCAAGATATTTATTACAAATATACAGAAGTTTAGGATTGTACCGATCATAACGTAAGTACATTGTATTAAAATTAATTTAAGTATCTTCACATCATTCAGTAGTATTCTCAACATTTCAAATGTTTAAGAAACACTCATTTGAAAAATATTACATTTTTACATCCATCGACACAAACTACACTTGCTACTTCTAATCTTCAGTGGACAAATTGCTCCTTGAATTCATCATGAGCATGAGGATAGGATCCACCCGCATGAGTTCTGCCATTACTTCATCTTTATATTCTGAAAAGAACAAAGGACAGAAACAACCACCTTCACGGTTGCAACCGAAAATATTGCAGAAGTAAATTAAGAAATTTAAAAATATAAGTTCTACCATTGGAAATAGTAAGATAACTGCAAATAAAAGACATACCCATGTTGCTGGTGCCGTGAATCATATAGTATGGTCATACTATAACCTTGATGTCTTACTCAATATTATTTATCCTATAACAAGTACTAAGGTAATAAGATGCGGTCTAAAATTAATTCAAGTATCTAGACTTATGTGCATATAAGTGAAATCGACGACAGCGTAGTGCTACTTCTCAAACAACAGTGCCAGAATTGACAAGCGGACGGAGATTGGACTTGCGTTGGTTGTTCCCATGAAGAGGAAAGGGTGATGCAGCACAGGAGCAGTAAGTATTTCCCTCAGTTTCGGACCCAAGGTATCAATCCAGAAGGAGGGTCTCGTCAAGTCCAGAGTGCCTGCGCAAACACAAACAAGCTTGCACCCAACGCTTCAAAGGGGTTGTCAATCCCTTCAAGATTGTTTGCAAAGTGAGATCTGAAGGCAGAAAGTGCAATGAAGGAAAAATTGTAAGGCTGAAAATATGGTGTGGAGTAGACCCTTGGGGCCATATTGTTCACCAGAGGCTTCTCTCAAAATAGTAAATATCACGGTGGGTGAACAAATTACTCTCGAGCAATTGATAGAACCGCGCAAAGTCATGACGATATCTAAGGCAATGATCTAGCATATAGGCATCACGTCCGAGAAAAGTAGACCAATACTTTTTGCATCTACTACTATTACTCCACACATCAACCGCTATCCAGCATGACTCTAGTGTATTGAGTTCATGACGAATAGAGTAACGCTTTAAGCAAGATGACATGATGTAGAGGGATAATCTCAAACCAATGATGAAAACCCCATCTTTTTACCCTTGATGGCAACAACACGATACGTGCCTCGCTACCCCTTCTGTCACTCGGTGAGGTCACCGCATGGTATAAACCCAAAACCAAGCACTTCTCCCATGGCAAGAATCATAGATCTAGTTGGCCAAACAGAACCCACAACTCGAAGAAAATTACAAGGATATGAAATCATGCATAAGAGAGATCAGAAGAAACTCAAATAAGATTCATAGATAATCTCATCATAAATCCACAATTCATCGGATGTCGACAAACACACCACAAACGAAGATTACATCGGATAGATCTCCATGAAGATGATGGAGAACTTTGTATTGAAAATCCAAGAGAGAGAAGAAGCCATCTAGTTACTAGCTATGGACCCCTAGGTCTATGGTGAACTACTCATGCATCATCTGAGAGGTCATGGTGTTGATGGAGAAGCCTTCAGTGTTTGAATCCCCCTCCGACAGGGCACCAAGACGTGCCCAGATGGGATCTTGCGGAGACAGAAGCTTGCGGCGGCGGAAAAGTGATTACGATGCTCCCCTCATTTTTTGGGAATATTTGAGAATTTATAGGCACAAGATCTAGGTCAGGAGACCTCCAGGGGGTCCACAAGCCTGGATGGCGTGGCCCCCCTGGCCGCGGGGTGGGGGCTTGTGGGGCCCCTGGGGCTCTTCTGGCTTGGCTCCCAAGTCCCCCGATCTTCTTCCGTTCCAGAAAAAATCTTTTCGGGGATTTTCTTCCGTTTGGACTCCGTTTCAAAATATCCTCTGAAAGGGGTCAAAAACATGGAAAAAACAGGAACTGGCACTTGGCACTGAATTAATAAGTTAGTCCCAGAAAATAAATAAAAGGCATGCAAAACATCCCAAGTTTGACAAGATAATAGCATGAAACCATCAAAAATTATAGATACGTTGGAGACGTATCACGTAGTATCACAAGTAGAGTTCAACATTGCATTGCCAGTATAACAGCTACAGGTTTGACCAAATTAACAAAGCATAACACATACTACAAAGGTCATGAAGACACATAACAAAATGGAGTATCCATACAGTACAAGGATCTATCAAGATGTGTCTATTGCTTACTGAATTGGCTTTCAATTAGCTAGATACTAACTACACAAACTAAATACATCTCTCTTATAAAAATAATACAAACTAGCAACATCAATATCCAATGGTTATGGATCTATGGATTAGAGTATAGACACTTCCTTTAGGGGAACTTCAGATTGAGCAATGTAACATCATAGCATGCAGCTACAAGAGAGTATTATTCATATATAGTTCACGAAGAAGCATTTACCATAAGGCACTAATATCCTTTTTAGGTTTTTATTCATCCTGAATAGGTAAAAGGGTAGTGTGGGTGGAAATATTATAAAGATGCATACTGTAAATTCCAAGACCAAACTAAGCTTTAAAATGATGCTAATCTGGTATTGCAACGAACTCCGACAGTCAAATATATTTGTAAAATAAAACAAATTAATAGCTACTATGAGTGACCACAAGTATCCATTAGTTTTACAATTGCGGATTTAAATTCCAATAGGATATTTTTCTTTATTCAACTTCTATAAATAAACTAAATAAGATGAGAGTGAAACTACACAAAGAAAGTTGAATGTGCAAGATCGTCGTCCCCTAATTACATCTATTCTCAACCACTTTCTTTTGATGTTTTGAATGTTCAACAGAAAGCAAGATTCAGAAATGCATGGTCAGATAATTGCAACCTCGGTTTATTTATAGAAAAATGGTATTGAAAGAAGTGCATCCAACCAAAAAATAAACCTTAATTTGAAAGATATAGTTTGATGCCTTAACTACATGTATTGATCAAGTACGCCAATCTGCGTGTTCGAGCAGAATTTTCCATTGGAGAGCAAGGAGTGGTTATACATCAAAATTTCCATGAGAAAGCAAGCAAAGGTTATACATAGATTGTATAGAGGAGACTAAAATTGTCACGCCCAAGATGCGACCCTATCCTCAATTTGGCACGAGGGCCTCGTCAGGGATAGAAGCGCATCTCGTCCTGTCGCAAGAATGGATATCATTACAAGTACATGTACTGAAAAGAAGAGATATATATATATATAGAATTGGCTTACACTCGCCACAAGTTGCATGAGAGTCACATTAGTACAATACATAATCATCATGAATAAGAGCAGGGTCCGACTACGGACGAAAAGAAACGAGAAAAGAAGAACGACGTCCATCCTTGCTATCCTGGGCTGCCGGCCTGGAACCCATCCTAGATCGATGACGAAGAAGAAGAAGAAGCAACTCCAAATGAAGAATGAACGCGCTCGCGTCGCGTAACCTTTACCTGTACCTACAACTGGTGTTGTAGTAATCTGTGAGCCACAAGGGACTCAGCAATCTCATTTCCGAAGGTATGAAGAATAGCAAAGCATAATGGGTGAGGCAAGGTTGAGTGGTGAGGTTGCAGAGGCGGCTAAGCATATATATATGGTGGCTAACTTACGAGTAAAATAAATAAGAGGGGGAAAGATCTACGCATAGCGAACTTGAACTATGGTTGATCAAATAAATGATCCTGAACACCTACCTACGTCAGACATAACCCCACCGTGTCCTCGATCGAAGAAGGAACTCACGAAAGAAACAGTCACGATTACGCACACAATTGGCAAGTTTTAATTAAATTAACTTCAAGTTATCTAGAACCAGTGTTAAACAAAGTTTCCACGTTGCCATATAACCGTGGGCACGGCTTTTCGAAAAGATTTAACCCTCCAGGGGTGCTCCAACTAGTCCATCACAAATTACCACAAGCCGCATAGAAATCCTCAATCACGACACTCGCGATCTCGTCGGATTCCTTAGTGGAAAACCTCAACTCTCAGATTGCCCAAAGCATCACCATAATCCCGATGCACAAGATATCTCGTCAAAGGTATAACTAATCCAGCAAGGTCGCCCGACGTGTCGACTATCCTGATAGGAGCCGCGTATCTCGTTCTCAGGACACGACGGATGGGTCACACTGGGAGAAACCAATCCTCGGGTTGCCCCACGGCGGCCCCGTAGTCTACCAACTTGGACCAACACTCATGAGGAGCACTGGCCCGGGGGTTGATTAAATTCCTCGGGTTAATTACTCCCTATGCAGTTCATTAGTTATTAGGAAAATGTAGTACCAAAGTTGGGCCTTGCCAGACCAGCTTTAATCTTAAACGAATTATCAAGGGGGTCCCCATAACAACCCCGATCATGTTAGGAGCGCTCATTTATGGAACATAACACCGGTAGCCGAAACTAAGGGGGCAAAGGTGCAACAAAACACCAGGCTAGAAAGGCCGAGCCTTCCACCTTTTACCAAGTATATAGGTGAATTAAATTAAATATCATTTAAATATGGTGATATAACAAGGAACCCATGTTAGAACATGGAAGCAACTGCACCTGCAACTAGCAACTCTAACAACATGGTAAAGCAAGCAGTAACATAGCCAATCAGTGGTTTGCTAGGTCGAACAGGTTGAAGGTTATCATGGCATTGTTGAGAGGCTGATATTTAACATGTGGTAGGCAACGAGACGTAAACGGTAGAAACTGTAAAACTAGCATGGCAATGATAGTAATGGTATCTGGGGAAATGGTCATCTTGCCTGAGATCCCGCTTGGAAGAAGAACAACTTCGTGAAGTCGGCGAACCAACGTAGTTGAACGGGTCCTCACATTCCGACACGCTTGTGGAACACTATCGAGACGGAGCAAACCGGAAACAAGCATCAACACAGATATTCAACACATAATGCACAACATGATGCACACCCTACTATGATGCATGATAAGTTCAATGATGCAAGGCATGGAATGGCAATTCACCTCACGCAAACGCTACACATTAAGTGAAGCTCGATATGCAACAAGTTGCATACCGACGAAACTCCACGATTAATTATATAGATCGCTCCCGGTTATTTACACGGCAATATTAAATTGTTGTTAACATGGCAAGGGGTGAAACGATGATCCTATATGTCATCCTAGTCGGTTAACACACAGGACTTAGAACGGAGCTACGTTACAAGAAACATGCAACACAAGATATCATGACATGAATGTGACATGCATGCAAGTTCATTACATCACAGCAAGAAGGAAAAGAAGCATGTGTCGCCCTGGCGCACGAAAGGGAACCATGGCGGAAAAACGGAAACGAAGCCACGGCAACATTCCTATCCCGATAACTCGACGAGATATCCATGACAACCAACTGGAAGCGTGTGAGGGACAAACCAAATATAGATGGGGTGATCCCGTTTATCGGGTTCCCATGTGTCGAGGGCAGGACGAAAAGGAAGACAACGTGCAACGGGCAAACATACGGTGCAAACTTACAATACAGCTCATACAACATATGCGTTCGGTACACGACTCGTTCCAACGGTATACCTTCGAAGCGTGCATATCGGAGTGGTTCGGTTCGAAGCGGTGTGAACATAGGTCGTCGTGGTCGTAGTTGTACACGGTCCCGTCGATGGTAGTCGTACTCTTGGCGTCGGTACTCGGGTCTTCTACGACAGTAGACGTACACTGGACGTCGGTAGACGGTTCTTCGGCGTCGTTCCTGAAAAGCAACCGGGCAAGGCAACAGCAAGCGGCGACGGCAAGCGGCAGCACAAGTAACAGCAAGCAGGCGGTGGCAGGCAGGCAAGCAACATAGCAACGGCAACAGACAACAATAAACTAGCATGGCACATCAACAGCTATAGCAAGCATCGGCATCAACTAGCTAGCAGCAAGCAATGCACGCACAACAGCTAGCAGGCTTTAGCAAGCAAGCACAACACCAACGGTATGCAATAACTAGCAGCCTAGCAGCAAGTAACAACAACAAGCTACAATCTGCAGTAGCATTAAGCTGCAGCCGGCAGCAAACAGCAGCTAGCAACGGCATCTGGCAACAGCAACTCACAGCAACCGCTAGCAACCTGCATCAGGCGGCAGCAACAGCAAAACGCACGTAGCAGCAGCGAGAAGCATCAGCACACCGGCATGGGCAGGCACAGCGGCAAGGCCAGCAGTACAGCAGAGCAGGAGGCCTGGCTTGGAGGTCTTGGAGCGCACGGGACCTGGAGGAGGCCGCGACACATGGACGTGGCGCCGGAGACGGCGGAGCAGCTCGGCTCCATGGGGAACAACGACCCGCAGGTGGTAGGGGGCTGCTGCGGCGGCTCGAGGCTGGTGATCGTGAGGCATGGCTTAGTTTGGCGACGTGGGGAGGCGAGGCCATGGGGCCCTGGCGCGGGAGGAAGGAACGCGCAGGGCGGCGCATCTCGGCGAGGTTGGCGCTCCAGGCACATGAGGCGGCGCGGCAGAGGACCTCGGGCCGAGGCCAGCGGCACGGGGGAACAAGCGGCCGACTCGGGCACCTGCGGGGAAGCCTGGCGGCGGAGCGAGCACCGGCGGGGTGAGGGCGGCGCGCGGGGTGGAGAGGGGAGGATCGAACGAGAGGAGGCTACGCTGGGGAAGACGACGGCACATGGGATCGAGGGAAAACACGGGGATCGGGCTCGGGAGCTAGGGCAGGGGAGGGGAGCCTGCTGGGCCTTGGGTCGGCTGGGCAGCTCCTCCTCAACCCCTCTCTCTTGTTTTCTTTTTAAAACAGAAAACATAGACCACAAAAAAATAGAATTTTACAAAATAAAATAAAAAAATATTTTTGACTCCTTGAAAAATATACCCCAACTATAAGAAATAGCTGGTCATTTTTTAAGAATAAGAAATGAAACGTTTTGAAGAATCAAAATAAAACCCCCTTTATAAATAAAATGAGACTCTAGTTTTGAAATAAAACAAAAGAAGAAATAAAAGAAAAACCCTAGGGGTTGCTCCCACATTTAATAAAAGGACTTTTAAAAGAGGACAAATCTTTTGAAGGGGTTAAAACGGAAACTTGAACGCAACCACAAAACAAAATAAGAGGGGAGAGAAGGGGGGGGGGGTTCCCTATTGCACTACACACTCTGAGAGCACTCACAACTCATATCACACTACGCAACCGAAGATGCAAGATGCCATGCATGATGCCATGATGCAAACTAAAAGATGATGCAACAAATAAAACTAATCACATGACAGAAATGGAAATTAAGGGGAATCTTCTCGAACGACGGCATCAGGCTGTCACAACTCTCCTACACTACAAGAGGATCTCGCCCCGAGATCCAAGAATGAAAGGGGGGAGAGGATGAGAAAGAAGAAGAGGTAAAAACTTTAAGTCGCTTCTTTGACAAACGAGTGAAACCAACGATCCTTGAAGGTTGCAAAGAGATGAGGAATGATATGAGAAAGAAGCAAGAATTCATGGAAAATTTCGGCAGCACTTAGGTAGGAAAATGGGACAAAAAATTCGATAAGAAGAGAGAATTAGACAATATACAAAACAAACAACTAAATAGAACAAGGGAACACCATGAATTTGACAGAACAAGATGATAGACCCAAAAGAGCAACATCACCATGCCTCCGAAACAAGAGAATATGAACTAGCTCAAGCGGAAGAAGAGAATGACGAAAAGAATGACAACTATCATCACCATAGAATTGAAGAGCCTCCGGACAAAAGAATTGACGTAGTTGTTGGAACACCAACAACGAAAGAACAAGATAGTAGTGGGCTTATGAAAATCATCTCAATATCTATGAGGTGACAACCAAGCACTAAAAGAAACAAGGATAGATGAAAGCAAAGATATCAAAACTTCTTACACCAAGAGGGTGCATTGAGAACTAGGATTAATGACAAGCACCATGATAGCAACATCCTTAGACAAGCTTTAGGTGAAGTCCAAACCAAGATACTCAACCCAGAAATCATGAGTTGAAAAATATCTCATGATATAAAATTGGTGGATTTAATTATCTCATTCTTGAAAGGAGAACTCTTCGAGGCTCCTACACTAACAAGAATGCTATAATACCACCTCAAGGATAAGGAAGAACAAACGCATTGGAAATGCAAGAGAAGAATACTTGAGGTACTCCAACAGGAATCTTGAAGAACACTTTGAGAAAAAAATCACATCCTTGAAGAACCACCATGAAGAGCCTCCGTATCCAAAGGATGATGCAAGATACGAAGGATGAAAGAGTAAAATTGAAGCCTTGCAAAGACTTCGATGAAGCTTCACTACGAGATACTTGAGAAAACTTAGAACTCCGGAAAAGAAAAGATAAGAACACTTGAGAAAAAGGAATTGATATTATGAGGCACTCCCTAAGAAGAATTCAGATCATACGATGAAACAAGAATAAGAATTATGTTATGCTCATCCTTCATCAAATTAAATTGATGACAAGCAACAGATTTAGCATATAGCTTATTCTTCAAGAAATGAATCTTGGAGAGACAGAGAGAAAAGCACCACTTGAGGAAAAATTGAATGAAGCACCGGTAAGAATTCACAATTGAATGGGAACACCAAGAATTCATGGAGATACGAGAGAATGAAGAGATCATAAGCCACCTGAGAGAAAACTAGAACACGACACCAGATAATCGAGAGACGAATGAAGAGACAACAATTGAGAAGAATTGAGGATGAAAGCTGAAAGTTGAGAACGAAGAATCTTCTAAAATGATGGCCTTCGGAGGATCGAGAAAGAAAACAACTCAGAAATGCACCGAGTAGCAAGAAATAGATACTCATGATTGACACAAATAAGATGACGACACCAAGCTGAAATGATGAATCTACAATAGAATGGACCAAGATTCGAGAGCAACAATCCTTCGGATAGCAAGCTTAGAATGATGATGAGAACACCACCAAGAATTAATGAGACACTCCAGAATAAACAAGAATGAAAGGTTGAGCCAATGACGAAAATAAATTGGAAGCGGTCTTGAAGAAGGAATATGACTGATGAAATTCATACCTACGTCATAGTTGAAAAGAATTAATGATCTCCGGGAAAGATTAAAAGCGCCAGGAAAGATCCTGGGAAAGACCCTGTGGGTTATGGGCCCACTCAAAGAAACCACCGTTGAAAAGATTGAAAGAAAGATTGAATGCACCGGTACAAATGAAAACTAGATGAGGTTGAGAACCTCGAAATACTTAGAGAATAGGAAACACGAAACTTCCGAGATATCTTCAACACACCGGATAGAAAGAGAAGAATGAATAACAAGATGGGCTAAAAAGAATTTCCAACACAGGAAAGAATTTAAAGGATGAAAAGATATGATGACACAGATAACTAAATTAAATTCACCGGAAAAGATAACTA
This sequence comes from Hordeum vulgare subsp. vulgare, assembly GCF_904849725.1. Classification (NCBI taxonomy): domain Eukaryota; kingdom Viridiplantae; phylum Streptophyta; class Magnoliopsida; order Poales; family Poaceae; genus Hordeum; species Hordeum vulgare. Next base: position 196,391,762 of record NC_058521.1, read on the forward strand.
GGTTGAAGGAATGATGAACTAGAACTTCTGAGAATATTCACAATGAATCACCGGGTAAGAGAGAAAAGAACAGACAGCGGAAGCACAATGAAAAGAAAACTCCTGGATAACAATTGAATCACTGAAGAAAAGGGTGGGAGGGCGGGGAAAACAAAAGACAACTTGAGACAGAAGAGACTGACTCCGGTAAGAATTGAGAGAATGATCTGCAAATACTGGAGAGGATTGAATTCACTTGGAGAGAAACACACCGGTTGAAAAGAATTGACACCACAACTCCGGTTGACAAGAATTGATATGACAATTTGAAAGAACAAAAGAATTTGCACCCTCACATAAAAATATGAGAACACCTCTTGGAAGGAGCTGAATTCACCACTTGACATCGAAGCAACTTGAATTACCATAATCCAACAAAACAAAGGATGCGGCTTACGAAACAAGCCAGAACAAACTCATGAGAAAGATTCCGTCCGATATTTTCGTGGACAGGCTTGCACGGGCTCGAACCTTATAGTAGCCATCAAGTTCAAGGCAGTACACCCGACATACGAAGCGTCCCCGAGTCGTAGATAGCTACAAGGACTCTTTAAGACACAACGAGAACCTCTTTAAGTCGACCGTCAATGAACGAATCCACTAGATGTCGAACCCCAACCTAACATCATACCTTTGTTGGAAGATTGTCCTATAAGTAACTACTTGAATTCCCACCTAAGATGTCCCGAAATATCTGGTCATGCAATCTGGTACATGGATACAAGGAGTAATAATCACACAACTCCTATACTAACCCGTCACCTGTATCACATCCGTCATCAAACAACCAGAATCTCGGACCTTCATCTACAACACACCCCCGTGATCACAACGATACAAAGTATGGCAGTACTCCCGAACAATCTGCACTAGTACTGGGGACATCGGGGTTATCTCACCACTACTAGTATTGAAGCAATTACGAACATCCTACGTTCTGTGATACTCAGAAATCTGAATGATAACGATGTGCTCAAGAATCCCCTAGAGCTCAACTCCCCAGAAGAAATCAGGTCAGACAGGAGGCGCCAAGACAGAACTCCGTCACATCGGCATCATATAGATTCCAAGAATATCCGCGTGATCCTAAAATTTTTTTCAGTGAGAAGAGCAGTAGAATTAAATTATTACGTCAAGATTCGTCACCAGAGCATAGAAGAGGAGAAAAAAGAATCCTACTCTCTGATATATAACTAAACAAAAAGCGGTTTTTTCACTAGACTCGACTCAGCCAAGTTCGATCAATCAAGGGGGCTCCTAGGTCGGTACTGCTCTGATACCAACTTGTTACGCACAAGATGCGACCCTATCCTCAATTTGGCAGGAGGGCCTCGTCAGGGATAGAAGCGCATCTCGTCGTGTCGCAAGAATGGATATCGTTACAAGTACATGTACTAAAAAGAAGATATATATATATATATATAGAATTGGCTTACACTCGCCACAAGTTACATCAGAGTCACATTAGTACAATACATAATCATCATGAACAAGAGCAGGGCCCGACTATGGACGAAAACAAACGAGAAAAGAAGAACGAAGTCCATCCTTGCTATCCCAGGCTGCCAGCCTGGAACCCATCCTAGATTGATGAAGAAGAAGAAGAAGAAGCAACTCAAAATGAACAATGAACGCGCTGGCGTCGAGTAACCTTTACCTATACCTGCAACCGGTATTGTAGTAATCTGGCAGCCACAGGGGACTCAACAATCTCATTTCCAAAGGTATCAAGACTAGCAAAGCTTAATAGCTGAGGCAAGGTTAAGTGGTGAGTTTGCCACAACGGCTAAGCATATATATATGGTGGCTAACTTACGAGTACAAGAAATAAGAGGGTGGAAGATCTACGCATAGCGGACGTGAACTACGGTTGATCAAATAAATGATCTTGAACACCTACCTACGTCAGACATAACCCCACCGTGTCCTCGATTGGAGAAGGAACTCACGTAAGAGACAGTCATGGTTACGCACAGAGTTGGCAAGTTTTAATTAAATTAACTTCAAGTTATCTAGAACCAGTGTTAAACAAAGTTTCCACGTTGCCACATAACCGCAGGCACGGCTTTCTGAAAAGATTTAACCCTGCACGGGTGCTCCAACTAGTCCATCACAAATTACCACAAGTCGCATAGAAATCCTCAATCACGACACTCGCGATCTCGTCGGATTCCTTAGTGGAAAACCTCAACTCTGAGATTATCCAAAGCATCACCGGAATCCCGATGCACAAGATATCTCGTCAAAAGTAAAACTAATTCAGCAAGACCACCCGATGTGTCGATGATCCCGATAGGAGCCGCGTATCTCGTTCTCAGGACACGACGGATGGGTCACACTAGGAGAAACCAAACCTCGGGTTGCCCCGTGGTGGCCCCGTAGTCTGCCAATTTGGACCAACACTCATGAGGAGCACCGGCCCGGGGGTTTATTAAATTCCTCGGGTTAATTACTCCCTGTGCAGTTCATTAGTTATTAGGCAAATGTAGTACCAAAGGTGGGCCTTGCCAGACCAGCTTTAATCTAAAACGGATTATCAAGGGGGTCCCCATAACAACCCCGATCGTGTTAGGAGCGCTCATTCATGGAACATAACACCGGTAGCCGAAACTAAGGGGGCAAAGGTGGAACAAAACACCAAGCTAGAAAGGCCGAGCCTTCAACCTTTTATCAAGTATATACGTGCATTAAATTAAATAGCATTTAAATATGGTGATATAACAAGGAACCCATGTTATCACATGGAAGCAACTGCACCTGCAACTAGCAACGCTAACAACATGGTTAAGCAAGCAGTAACATAGCCAATCAGTGGTTTGCTAGGTCGAACAGGTTGAAGGTTATCATGGCATTGTTGAGAGGTTGATATTTAACATGTGGTAGGCAACGAGACGTAAACGGTAAAAAAGGTAAAACTAGCATGGCAATGATAGTAATGGTATCTGGGGAAATGGTCATCTTGCCTGAGATCCCGCATGGAAGAAGAACAACTCCGTGAAGTCGGCGAACCAACGTAGTCGAATGGGTCCTCACATTCTGACACACTTGCGGAACTCTATCGATACGGAGCAAACCGGAAACAAGCATCAACACAGATATTCACCACACGATGCACAACATGATACACACCCTACTATGATGCATGATCAGTTCAATGATGCAAGGCATGGAATGGCAATTCACCTCACGCAAACGCTACACATTAAGTGAAGCTCGATATGCAACGAGTTGCATGCCGACGAAACTCCACGATTAATTATTTAGTTCGCTCCCGGTTATTTACATGACAATATTAAATTGTTGTTAACATGGCAAGGGGTGAAGTGATGATCCTACATGTCATCCTAGTCGGTTAACACACGTGACATAGAACGGAGCTACGTTACAAGAAACATGCAACACAAGATATCATGCCATGAATTTGACATGCATGCAAGTTCATTACATCACAGCAAGAAGGAAAAGAAGCATGTGTCGCCCTCGCGCACAAAAGGAAACCATGGTGGCAAAACGGAAACGAAGCCACGACAACGTTCCTATCCCGATAACTCGACGAGATATCGGTGACAACGAACTGGAAGCGTGTGCGGGACAAACCAAATAAAGATGGGGTGATCCCGTTTATCGGTTGCCCATGTGTCAAGGTCACGACGAAAAGGAAGACAACATGCAACGGGAAAACATACGGCGCAAACATACGATACATCTCATACAAAATATGCGTTCGGTACACGACACGTTACAACGGTATACCTTCGAAGCGTGCATATCCGAGCGGTTCGGTTCGAAGCGGTGTGAACATAGGTCGTCGTGGTCGTAGTTGTACACGGTCCCGTCGACGGTAGTCGTACTCTTGGCGTCGGTACTCGGGTCTTCGACGACGGTAGACGTACACTGGACGTCGGTAGATGGGTCTTCGACGTCATTCCAGAAAGGCAACCGAGCAAGGCAACAGCAAGCGGCGAAGGCAAGCGGCAGCACAGGTAACAGCATGCAGGCGGCGGCAGGCAGGCAAGCAACATAGCAACGGCAACAGACCACAACAAACTAGCATGGCACATCAACAGCTACAGCAAGCATCGGCATCAACTAGCTAGCAGCAAGCAATGCAGGCACAGCAGCTAGCAGGCTTTAGCAAGCAAGCACAATAGCAATGGTAGGCAGCAACTAGCATCCTAGCAGCAAGCAACAACAACAAGCTACAATCTGCAGCAACAGTAAGCTGCAGCCGGCAACAAACAACAGCTAGCAACGGCATATGACAACAGCAACTCACAGCAACCGCTAGCAACCTGCACCAGGTGGCAGCAACAACAAAACGGACGCAGCAACAGCAGCAAGCATCAGCACAGTGGCATGGGCAGGCACAACGGCAAGGCCAGCGGTGCAGCAGAGCAGGAGGCCAGGCTTGGAGGTCTTGGCGCGCACGGGACCTGGAGGAGGCCGCGGAACATGGCTCTGGCACGGGAGACGACAGAGCAGCTCAGCTCATGGGGAACGGCGACCCGCAGGCGGCAGGGGGCTGCTGCGGCAGGTCGAGGCTGGTGACCGGGAGGCGCGGTGACGTCAGGGGACGCGGGGAGGCGCGGCCATGGGGCACTAGTGCAGGAGGAAGGAACGCGTGGGGCGGTGCATCTCGGCAAGGTTGGCGCTGCAGGCACACGAGGCGGCGCGGCAGAGGACATCGGGCCAAGGCCGGCGGCGGGGTAGAGGACCTCGGGCCGAGGCCGGCGGCGCGGGGGAACAAGCGGCCGGCTCAGGCACCTGCGGGGAAGCCTAGCGGCGGGGCGAGCACCGACGGGGTGAGCGCGGCGCGCGGTGTGGAGAGGTGAGGATATAACGGGAGGAGGCAGCGCTAGGGAAGACAATGGCACAGGGGATCAAGGGGAAACAGGGGGATCGGGCTGGGGCGCTAGGGCAGGGGAGGGGAGCCTGCTGGGCCTTGGGCCGGCTGGGCAGCTTCTCCTGAACCCCTCTCTCTTGTTTACTTTTTAAAACAGAAAACACACACCACAAAAAAAATAGAATTTTCCAAAATAAAATAAAAATATACTTTTTACTCATTGAAAAATATACCCCAACTATAAGAAATAGATTGGGCATTTTTTAAGAATAAAAAAATGAATCCTTTTGAAGAATAAAAATAAAACCCCTTTTTATAAATAAAATGAGACTCTAGTTTTGAAATAAAACAAAAGAAGAAATAATAGAAAAACCCAAGGGGTTGCTCCCACATTTAATAAATGGACTTTTAAAAGAAGACGGATCTTTTGAAGGGGTTAAATGGGAAACTTGAACGCAACCACAAAACAAAATAAGAGGGCAGAGAAGGCGGGTTCCCTATTGCACTACACACTCTGAGAGCACTCACAACTCAGATCACACCAGCAACAGAAGATGCAAGATGCCATGCATGATGCCATGATGCAAACTAAAAGATGATGCAACAAATAAAACTAATCACACGACGAAAACGGAAACAAAGGGGAATCTTCTGGAACGTCGGCATCGGGGTGTCACAAAAATAGAGTTCCAACCCGGTATTTCTTGTATGCTCCATACTTCAATTGTCACCATAAAAATGAAGAACTGACACTGTTGCCAGCTCCTCCAAATGAAAATTGGTGTCGCCGCCCACCTGCTGAGGCCACCGTCCACCGGACCACCGCACTAGTGCGGTCTACCGCACCACCGCACTGCACACACTCCTGTTGCTGGGCGAGGAAAAGGCGGATCACTTTATTTAATCAAATGAACACCAAGAAATTGGTCATGTGTAGATGAAACTAAATTTACCTTTTCAACATCAATTTGTACATCTACAAAAAGTAAACTTTCATGAGACAATGATTTCCATCTAATGCAATAAACTACATGGGAATTATGAGGTAATTAAGACGCATGTCTGCTAGGTATGAACAGTAGCTCGCCGTGGAGAGTTTAGTTGACATGTCAATAAATATCTGTAGGTCCTCAATGACAGGACACAACATGGTGGAGAGGGCGGCGCGATGTTGATGCCACACCAGGGCCATGTAGGGGGTGGAACGAGAAACCAGGTTCGACACGGAGGAGCGCGGCGGTGGGGGCTTGTTGGTGCGGGCCGGCGTAGTGTTGGGGTGACGCGGTCGGGGTGGCGGCACGGTGGTCGGAGTACGCTTGTGGCGGCTTGTTGGAGGGGGGCTACGCGGTCAGGGGCGACGCTGCGGTGGTCGGAGTACGTCGATTGCGGCTTGGTGGTGGGGGCCGATGTAGTGGTGGGGCAACGCAGGCGGGGGCGGCGACGCGGTAGGGGGGCGACGCGGTCGGGGGAGGCGACACGACGGTGGGTTGATGAGTTTTACCACAACTGTTCCTATCCAGTCGCGGTCGGGGGAGGCGACACAATTTTGTAGCTACATGCCCAGTATGTCAGAAAAACAAAGGTGAGAACTGTTCCTATCCAGGATACTTGGATCCACTACAACTCCCAGATATGGTGTGGACACATTTGAGCATGGATTTCATTGAGGGATTACCAAAGTCAAATGGATATGATGTGATTTTAGTGGTACTAGACAAACTCTCAAAATTTGCCCATTTTATTCCAATGTCTAATCCTTACACTGTCCAGACTGTAGCACAAGCTTTCATTAATAATGTCATCAAACTTCATGGCCCTCCACTGGCTGTTGTTTCTGACAGCGATCGTATCTTCACGAGTCAGCTCTGGCAGGATATTTTCAAGGGCATGGGAATCCAGTTGCGTTACAGTTCTACTTATCACCCTGAATCAGATGGTCAAACAGAACGAGTCAACAAGTGCTTGGAGAATTACCTTAGATGTGTCAGCTCCATGCAACCCAAACGATGGGCTAAACACTTGGCCATGGCAGAGTATTGGTCCAATACATCCTACCACAACTCTGTCTAGAAGACTCCATTAGAAGCAGCATATGGATATCCACCTCCCAACATTTGCGAGAATATCTTGCCTGACAACATGACTGATAGAGAGGCACTTCTCCAGCATTTGAATGAAAACCTCACTGCTGCCCAAGCTCGCATGAAGAAGTATGCGGACAGGAAGCGTCCACATAGAGTTCTGGAAGTTGGACATATGGTGTACCTCAAGATGCAGCCGTATCGTCTGAATGCCTTTGGATTGCGCACCCACATCAAGCTCCAAAGCAAATTCTATGGTCCTTTTCGCATCATCGCCAGAATAGGGCAGGTCACTTACAAACTCCTTCTCCCAGAGAGCACCAGCATCCATCCTGTCTTCCTTGTTAGTCAGTTGAAAAAGCACGGGGGACCTAAAGCTATCCCTTGTTCGGATCTTTGTTTGGTACGGTCGGATGGGCTAATCCTCACTGAGCCAGTCATGGTGTTGGAGACACGACAGATCCCTCGCAACAACTTGCCGGTTGTCCAATTGCTTGTGCAATGGGCTCATCTACCTCCTGACGAATCTTCCTGGGAAGATGCCGCGTTCATGAAGAAGACGTTCCCCGCTTTCTTTACGGCAACCATCGATCGGTGCTTCGGTCGTTGATCTCGTTGATGACAAGTTCGATTTCTCCAGGGGGCATTGTCAGGCCTGAAGACGCAGTGCAAGGCGGGAACATCGTCAGTTATCAGACGGCTCGCATGGCTTGCCGTTACTATTCCTTTTCCGTTGTCATTACTGTAGCAAAACTAGTCCTGTTACCGTTGCCGGCGTGTTGCCATTTTCCCTTTGTTAAGCTGCGGGCTTTAAAGCCGCTAGCACCTAGTCTGTAATAGGGCATGGACTGATTATTATGCTTTAGCACTTTACTCAACACTTTACAACAATACAACCCTAGCCGGGGCTACTTTCCCCCCCTTTCTCCCGATCTAAAATCATGCTCTTCGTTGTTCTTGCTGTTCTTGCTGAATTCCTTACCTGGGGTGTGACACTCCCTCCCACGCCGCACCCCTCGTCCAGCGCCGGCCGCCATCCTGTGCCACCTCCTTTCAACCGACCCCTCCAACGTCGCCCCGCCACCGGACACAGGTGAGCCTCATCTCTGACCATAGGGACCTGAGGAATCCCATCCATTGAGATCTTACTATGGCTCTTCCGTCTCTTATGCACTGATGTATCGTGTGGCAAGTTTGTACTGATTTTTTTTCTAATTGGAGGTGATGCCTCCCCGTATGCCTACATTCTGCAGTATGGCCTAAATTGATGTTGTAGTTGATTTAATCATTCACGCAAGCAGACTTTGCTGCTTTTTTGGCTGATTTTTTTATATCTAAACTGCTGAAATTTGTACGCATGTGTAGTTGAGATGTTCTAGTTGTTTTTCAAACTAGTTAGTGAGAGTGCCATTCAGAGGTATTTTTCGATCTGACATTGAGAGTGTCGTTGAGATGTTGTAAGTACAGACATCTGAATAGATCCACATGTGTTTTAGCAGTAGTTTTTTATCCGAACAGGGAGATGTAGTTATTGTTTGGATGTGCTAGTACAGAGATATGTGGAACTGTTCTTATTGTTTTCATTCTGATCTCGATAGCCTTGCTATCAAAACTGAAAGTACACACCCTGTGTAGTTCATATGTTCTAGTTGTTTTCGATCTGGACAGCGAGAGATAGTTGTCCTCAATTTGAATATCAGTGATCTTGTTCGGGCATGATTAACTTGCTTCTCATGGACAAGAATGGTCTATTTTAGGACGAACCAAGCTCGTTGGCTCCATGAGAAGCAGATCTTATCAGCAGAACTGTTTATTATTTTCATTTTGCCAATCTGACAAGAGATTTCTTCGTTAGGTATAATATACACAACTAGCACACCATGTATATTCAGTGTATTTGTAGAACCCTGCTGCTGGAAATAATGAAGTGAACTTGACACACAAATCACATGAAGATTTTATTTTGTTTTGAAATAACACTTGTATATGTCAGTCTAGTCCATATAATTTGTTGTAGTATGTTCACGTCTGGCTGTTTACTGTAGTGAATTTACCAATACTGCTTACTGCCATCTACTTCCATCTTTTCACGAGGGAATTCTTAGTGATCAAAGCAACTTTGTTTGATTGTAGATGTCCTCCGAGCCTCCCAAGATCATGGGGACATAAGTTGCTATGCCTACCTCAACTCTGATACTTGGTGGTACAGTACGTATGGACATGGAGAAGGCTAAACTACTGTGTTGAGACTCAATTCGTGTGTGCTCTAAACTACTGTTGGATGGTGATGATATTCTTATGTCGTATCTATGTTATGTCTTCAATGACTGTTATATTTGGCCACTTGTTTGCTCTTCCTGACTGTTAAGAAAATATAGGAAATGGGGGTAGTTTTGGCAAAAAGGAACAAGAGAATAGTATAGTGATTAAATAATCAGGGTTGTTCGGTGGTGCACAGCGGTTCCTCCCATTATTAAATGTCCTGGGCTGTTCGGTATGCAAGTGCAATGAGCCAATGATTCCTGCCATTATTAAATGTTCGGGGCTGTTCGGTCAGAACCGATGACCGAACTGAAATCCCTATGTGGTTATTCATCGGTTAGTGTTTTTATCATTAACCAATCGGTCAATACTTTTAGACAACTAAAATTTTTAAATGACCGATGAACCGTCCCGAACGGTTTGCGGGAACGCACTGACATATCGTGTGGCAAGTTCGTACTTTTTTTTCTAATCGGAGGTGATGCCTCCCCGTATGCCTACATTCTGCAGTATGGCCTAAATTGATGTTGTAGTTGATGATGTTGTTGGCATAGAGATAGAGTGCGGAGAATCGATTAAAATAATAATGTTATTTGCTAAATCACTGAATTTTATTTAGATTGATCAATCATATAAATGTTGTTGTTGTTGTTTTCTAGATAGTGATACATGAATTGGAGTAGCTTCGTTTTGTAACAGTACTAGCATCAATTTAGTGCATGTCGTTGTGTTAAATTAACTAATCTTAACGACTCTTTAAATTTCCATGAGTTGTTTACTTTAGAGAAATTATGTAATTCTTGCAGAAAATTATATGATCAATGTCTTTGGTAAATTTCCATCAAGCTAGTAATGGTTTGTTCTCTTGCATTTTGTTATTTCTGTTTGTTGAATACACACTACAGTTTCTAATATCCATGTAGTTTTACTAGTATTATAGTGAGTGCAGTAACTATATATTTGTTTTTACAGAGTGAATCAATGGATTTGAATCAAATTTATCGAAGAGTTATTTCTTTTCCCCAGACCAAGTGACGAGTAATTGGATGGAATAGAAGTGTTTCTTGTCTTTGCATACATGGGAAAAAGTTTTGATGAAAAGAACTGTCCCCATGTGGTAAATGCGTCACTGCATTATTATTGAAGCATCATGATGTGTGTGATCACTTAGTTTTTATGGCCTTTCAGTCTTGTACGATCTTAGAATAGAATTGCTTCAAATATATACCAAATGGTGGACTATGGATAATGTGGGTTGTGAAATTAATTTCCTTTCGTTACCTATAGGATCCAATGATAGGTAAGTTGTAGGTAGTATTGTACAAATGTTAGTGGTATGTACCATTGACTCGTTATGATGTTTGTCCAGGTAGAGGAACAATGCTTTTTCACCAAAAAGAACTTTAGCTCCAAATCCATGATGATTCATATATCCTATCGATTTGTAATGAACTTCGATTTAAACTCTTCATTGAATCTTAATTTTCAGGAAATTTTGCAAGTGGAGATTAGAAGGATTGATTGTTCTGAACCACAGATGAAGTTATGTGTTCTATTATCAAACATATATATGTTTGCTTAGTTTTTGCTCTTCAAACCTGAAGCTTGGACAAATTCAGAAAATTTGTATGAAGTTAAGCTTCTTGTATGACATATTTTTGTTTGGAACATATAGACTGTTTGTCAAAGAAGTATTATGTTAGATATAGCATCTTGTAACTGAACTTGCTCCTTTTAGAAATGGATATTCTGATTTACGTGGGATTGGTGTCAAGACCGGATGTCTGATTCAATTTTCTTATTCTTTGTTCTCGGTAACCAGCTTGTACGTGCATGACTTTTGGGCCTCATCACATGTAGTTGGCCTTGTTGCGTGTGTGACAAATGTGCCTTACCCGTACAGTTGGGCGCTGGTCTTCTTTTCACCCTGTCAGCTCGGCGTTGTATGGTTGGCACCGGTTGTTTGATTTATTTCAGCCGCTCTTGTAATAAAGTTGCTTTTGTTCCGGTGACTTCAATTACAGCTACGAACAATACTTGTGGTGTACTTGAGTGATGGACAAAATATTATTAGCACACGAACAACTTTCCCCCTCCTTTTGCGTACTGACTATAATCATCAACTCGTGTACTAACTATCCATTAGTGCTTGATTGATACTTTTAGTTGAAATACTATAATCTTCATGAGTACATGTAATGACATCAATTGCTTAATTCTGTATGATCAATTTAAAGTGTGCATGTATGTTCGTTCGTTTACTGACTATCGGTTAGTGCTTGATTGATACTTTTAGTTGAAATACTATAATCTTCATGAGTACATGTAATGACGTCAATTGCTTAATTCTGTATGATTAATTTAAAGTGTGCATGTATGGTCGTTGAGTCATCCTAAAATTAGCGCCTTATTTGTTTAATATGGTATTTGCCAAAATCGTCTTGAAATAATTCGATATTTATCAAAACCTAATCATATCTTGTTCCGTCTTGTATTTTCTAAAAAATATCTATTTATCATTTTCATTAAAGAATTGAAGGTTCACATGTAGGCCCTATATGTTAAGGTAATGATCATACAATCACACAATTAATTTTAGTCTTTCTTTTTCCTTACCCTATAATATACTTGTAACACAATGGATCAACACATGATTATGTGTTACTTACTCTACAATATGTAACACACTCCCACTAACATATATTAATATGTTACTGTACCAATATATGTGTAACACATTTCGTTCAACACATAATTACGTGTTACTTAAACGACATTGTTGTAACACATTTTTGAGCTTATATTATATGTGTTACAGTCGGTGTTTGGAACACAAATCATGTGTTACTCGATTTTCGCTTGTAACATGTTTCACTATGTGTCACATGATTGTTTTACCAAAGCTCTGTTCTGTTGTAGTGACGAGAATTATGTAGGGCTACAAAAGCACACCTCAGAGTTCGTAGTTCTCATCTATGGATTTCCCAATGTCCCCGCGTCCATCCAAAGAGAGTACCACAATCACCACAACGTATCTCAAGGATAGTCAAAGAGAAGCACTAAGAGACTCTCAATCTTCAAACAATTCACAAAAGAGGAAATCACTCATGAATATATTCTTCTAATCCATGTCCAATAGACCGCTGTCACCATGGTCTCGGGGATTATACTAGATAAGATCAAGTGAGTACATCAATCCAATACATAGAAGAAGGGAAAATATCATGGGATCACCCTAGATTAACATAGCCTATGATCACAATCAAGATCACATCATGGGAGAGAGAGTTGACCACATAGCTACTGTAGAAGGCCTCAGCCCCGAGGAGTAACTACTCCCGCTTAATGGAGGGAGGAAGTAACATGGATGGAGATGAATCCGGGGGCACTTCCTCGTTCTGGCAGGGTGCCGACACAGGAATTCTGGCCCCCCAAAACTTGTTGGCGATGGCGGCGGAGATCGGAATTGCTTCTCGAGAAAAGGGTTCTGGAATTAGGGTTTCCTCCATGGGGGTAAATAGGAGCCAAAGTAGGGCACCAGAGGGGGTGGGCCCCACCCAAGCGGCCTCCTCGCGCGACCAGGGGGCAGGCCGCGCCACCAGGTCGCGTGAAGGCCTGGTGGCCCCCCTCTGGCCCTCCTTCGGCCATGTGGAGTCTTCTGGAATGCTGATTTTTTATAGATTTTTTATTGAATTTTTCGGGAACTGTAAATATGGGTATAAACATGCAATTCACAGACATCAGCAGAGAGAAACTGGCACTGGGTGCACTGAGTTAGTAGGTTAGTCCAAATATGTTGAAAAAGGTAGGAAAGTGTACAAAACACATAGAAATATCACCCAAAACTTGCATGGAGCAAGCAACAATTATAAATACGTTTGGGACGTAGCACCATGCCATGCGTTGCATAATTGAAATGGACATGCATCATATTAGGGTGTGCATCATATCGTGCATGTGCTGTGGTGAATATCGTGTGTTCATTCTTGTTTCCAGTTTGCTTCTTCTCGATAGAGTTCCGAACCACTTCGGAGTGTGACGATCCGTTGGACTACGTTGGTTCCTCGGCTACACGGGTTCGTTCTTCTTCCAAGCGGGATCTCAGGCAAGATGATCATTTCACTAGATACCATTACTCTCAATGCCATGCTAGTTGTCTCGTTTCTTTCGCTAAGTCTCGTTACCTACCACTTGTTTAATAAGCCTCCCAACATAGCCATGAAAACCCTCTAACCTTTCCACAACTCAACAAACCACTGTTTTGCAATGTTACTGCTTGCTCAGCCTTTTGCTAGCGTTGCTAGTTGCAGGTGCAGTTGCTTCCATGTGCCAACAAGGGTTGCTTGTTATATCACCTTATATTGCTAATTAATTTAATGCACCTATATACTTGGTAAAAGGTGGAAGGCTTGGTCTTCTAGACTGGTGTTTTATTCCACCTCTGCCGCGTTAGTTTTGGCTACCGGTGTTATGTACCATAAATGAGCGCTCCTAACATGCTTGGGGTTGTTATGGGGACACCCTTGACTTTGGTTTTGGGATAAAACTCGTCTGGCAAGGCCCAACATTTGTACTATATTTTCCCAACATAATAATACTGAAAAACATAGGGCGTCATGAACCCGAGGAGTAAATCAACGTAATACAGGGAGGGCCAGTGCTGATGGTGCTGGTCTTAAATAGAGCACTATGCGGGGCCAACCTGGGGCAACTCGGGAGATTTTTATCAGGCCACTGTATGCGCCGCTCATCCGTCGTGTCCTGGGAACGAGATACACGACCCCTATCAGGATCGTCGGCATGTCGGGCGGCCTTGCTGGACTTGTTTTACCTTTCTTGAGTGTTTCATGCGTGGTGTTCCGAGGATACTTTGGGCTATCTCTAGGTTGAGGTTTTCCAATAGGAACCCGAGGAGATCATGGATTTCCCTGGTCGAGGTCATTCCGACGCAGTGTGTGGTAGTTTGTGATGGACTAGTTGGAGCATCCCTGCAGGGTTAAATCTTTCGAAAAGCCATGCCCGCGGTTATGTGGCAAACTTGGAAACTTTGTTTGACATCCGGTTCTAGATAACTTGAAATAAACTTAATTAAAACTTGTCAACTGTGTATGTAACCGTGACTATCTCTTCTCGTGAGTTCTATGTCCCGAAGAGGACACTGTGGGGTTATGTGTGACGAAAGCAGGTGATCAGGATCATTCATTTGATCACTATTAGTTATGTACGATATGCGTAGATCATCCCCCTCTTATTCTTGTACTCGTAAGTTAGCCACCTCAAATAAATGCTTAGTCGTGTGCTGCAGCCTCACCACTTAACCATATCTCACCCATTAAGCTTGGCTAGTCTTGATACGTTCGGAAATGAGATTGCTGAGTCCATGGCTCACAGATTACTACAACAATGGTTGCAGGTACAGGTAAAGCGTTACTTTGATGTGAGCGCGATGATTATTCTACTTGGAGTTTCTTCTTCTTCTTCTTCTTCTTTGATCTAGGATGGGTTTCAGGCTGGCAGCTTGGGATAGCAAGGATGGACGTCATTCTTTTATCATTTGTTTTCGTTTGTAGCCGGACCCTGCTCTTCTTCATGATGATTGATTATGTTATTGTATCGATGATGTAGCTTGTGGAAAGTGTAGGCAAATTCATTATAATCAACTTTTCAGTACATGTATTTGTAACGATATACATTCTTGCGAAACGACGATATGCGCTTCTATCCCTGTCGTGGACCTCGCGCCAAAATAAGGATAGGAACACATCTTGGGCGTTACAGAGAGAGAGATAGAGGGAGAGCGGGATATATAGAGGAGAGGGTGGGAGGGAGAGGGGGAGAGAGAGGGAGGTGGAGAGAGAGAGGAAGAGAGAGAGAGGGAGGGAGGGAAACGGAGAGAGATATAGTAGTGGGAGAGGGAGAGAGGGAGGGAGGGAGAGAGGGAGAGAGAGGGAGGGGTGGAGAGAGAGAGAAGGAGAGGGAGAGAGGGAGAAGGGGAGGGAGGGAGATAGAGAGAGGAAGAGGGGAGAGAGAGGGAGGGAGGGAGGGGAGAGAGAGAGTGGGAGAGGGAGGGAGGGAGAGGGAGATGGATGGATGGATAGGGATGGAGAGGGAGAGGTAGATGGAGAGGTAGAGGTAGAGGGAGAGGGAGATGGAGGGAGAGGGAGAGAGAAGGACATGGAGAGGGAGAGAGATAGAGGGAGGAGCGTGAGGGATGGAGGAGAGTGAGAGAGAGGGAGAGAGGGAGAGGGGGCGGTTGAGTGGGAGGGAGAGAGAGGGAGGGAGAGAGAGAGTGAGAGGGAGGCAGGGAGGGAGAGAGAGATAGAGAGAGTGTGTTTGGGACGGATAGAGGGAGGAGAGGGAGAGGGAAAGAGATAGAGGGAGAGGGAGAGATGGAGGGATATATATGTAGAGAGAGAGAGAAAGAGAGGGAGGGAGATGGAGAGGGAAAATAGAGGGAGGGGAGAGAGATAGAGGAGAGGGAGAGGGAGGGAGGGAGAGAGGGAGAGAGAGAGAGGGAGGGAGACAGAGAGAGATATAGTAGTGGGAGAGTTAGAGATGGAGGGATGGAGTGAGGGACAGGTAGGGAGAGACGGTGAGAGATAGGGAGTGACAGAGAGATAGAGAGGGAAGGAGAGGGGGAGAGAGGGGGAGGGGGATAGATAGAGGAGAGGGTATGAGGGAGGGGGAGAGAGAGGGAGGCAAAGAAAGAGAGAGAGGGCGAGAGGGAGGGATGGGGAGAGGGAGAGTGCAAGAGGGAGGGAGGGAGAGGGAGGAAGAGAGATAGAGCACGAGACAGAGAGAGAGGGGGGGAGAGAACGAGATAGAGGGAGAGGGAGAGAGATAGAGGAGAACAAGAGGGGGAGAGGGAGAGTGAGGGGGAGAGGGAGAGAGAGGGTGAGAGATAGAGGAGAGGGAGAGGGAGAGAGAGGGTGAGAGATAGAGGAGAGGGAGAGGGAGAGAGGGAGAGAGATAGAGGAAGAGAGGGATATATATATGTGTGTATACATACATACATACATATATATATAGACAAAGAGAGATGGAGGGACATCGAGAGGGAGAGAGAGGGAGAGGGGAGACAGGTAGAGGAGAGGGACACGAAGGGAGGGAGGTAGACAGAGAGAGATATACTAGTGGAAGAGTGAGAGATAGAGGGAGGGAGGGATGAAGAGGTAGGGAGAGAGGGGGAGAGAGAGGGAGGGAGAGAGAGATAGAGAGAGAAGGATAGGGAGAGAGATGGAGAGGGGAGAGAGAGAGGGAGAGGGGGATAGATTGAGGAGAGGGTAGTAGGGAGAGGGGGAGATAGAGGAGAGGGAGAGAGAAACATAGAAAGATGGAGGGGAGAGGGAGAGGGCGAGAGGGAGGAAGAGAGGGAGAGAGAGTGAGGGACGGAGGAAGTGGGGGGGACACAGAGAGAGCGAGAGAGAGAGAGGGAGAGGGAGAGAGGAGAGAGAGAGGGAGAGAGAGAACAAGATAGCGGGAGAGGGATAGAGATAGAGGAGAACAAGAGGGAGAGAGGTACAGGGAGCGGGAGAGAGGGTGAGAGATAGAGGGAGAGGGAGACAGATAGAGGAGAGGGAGAGGGAGAGAGGGAGGGAGTGAGAGGGGGGGAGAGGGAGAGAGAGAGGGAGGGAGAATGAGTGGGAGGGAGAGGGATATGGAGAGGGAGAAGGTGAGGGAGAGGGAGAGAGGGAGGGAGGGAAAGGGAGGGGAGAGGAGAGGGAGAGGTAGAGATAGAGGGGGGAGGGACAGGGAGGGAGAGAGGGAGAGGGAGAAGTAGAGAGAAAGATAAAGGGGGAGCGGGAGAGATAGAGGAGAGGGAGAGAGGGAGGGACAGAGAGGGAGAGTGTTAGGTTGAGAGGGACGGGGAGAGAGTGATGGAGAGATATGGAGAGGGAGAGGGAGAGGGAGGGAGTCGGATACAGAGAAGGAGAGAGGGAGAGAGAGAGGGAGGGAGAGGGAAATGGAGAGGAAAGGGAGAGGGAAAGTGAGAAAGATATAGGGAGGGGGCGAGGGAGGGGATATATATATATACATATACATATATGTGTATACATATATATGCATATATATATATACAAATATTTGTATGTGTGCATACATATATGCATATATATATATAGAGTGGGAGAGAGAGGAGGGAGAGGATGAGAGATAGAGAGAGAGAGAGGAGAGGGGGATGGAGATGGAGAGGGAGATAGAGGGAGAGGCAGAGACATGGAGGAGAGGGAGTGGGAGGGAGAGAGGGAGAGAAGTATAGTAGAGGGCGAGTGAGAGAGGGAGGGAGGGAGGGAGAGCGAGAGAGATATAGTAGAGGGAGAGTGAGATAGGGAGGGAGAGGGAGGGACAGAGGGACAGAGGATGAGAGAGAGAGGGGAGGGAGAGGGAGATGGGGAGAGAGATTGAGATGGAGAGAGAGGGATGGAGAGAGGAGGTAGAGGGAGAGGGAGGGAGATAGAGAGGGAGAGATAGGGAGAGGGAGGGAGAGATAGAGGGAGATGCAGAGAGATAGAGTAGAGGGAGAGGGAGGGAGGGAGGGAGGGAGAAGATGAGGGGGGTGGAGGGAGAGGGAGAGAGATAGAGTAGAGGGAGAGGGGGAGAGGGAGAGAGAGGGAGAGAGAGATGGAGGGAGAGGGAGAGAGGGAGAGGGATGGAGGGAGAGGGAGAGAGAGAGGGAGAGGGCGAGAGGGGGAGGTTGAGAGGGAGGGAGAGGGAGGGAGGGAGAGAGAGAGGAAGAGAGAGAGAGAGTGAGAGGGAGGTAGGGAGGGAGAGAGAGTTATAGAGAGACTGTGTGTTTGGGAGGGAGATAGGGAGGAGAGGGAGAGGGAGAGGGAGAGAAGGAGGGATATATATATATAGATATATATAGAGAGAGAGAGAGAAAGAGAGGAAGGGAGATGGAGAGGGAGATAGAGGGAGCGGCAGAGAGATAGAGGAGAGGGAGAGGGATGGAGGGAGAGAGGGAGAGGGAGAGAGAGGGAGGGAGGGAGGCAAAGAGAGATATAGTAGTGGGAGAGTGAGAGATGGAGGGATGGAGGGAGGGAGAGGTAGGGAGAGAGCGTGAGAGATAGGGAGTGACAGAGAGATAGAGAGGGAAGGAGAGGGAAGGAGAGGGGGAGGGGGATAGATAGAGGAGACGATAGGAGGAAGGGGGAGAGAGAGGGAGACAGAGAAAGAGAGAGGGAGAGAGAGGTAGAGAGAGACGGATGGGAGAGGGCAAGAGGGAGGGAGGGAGAGGGAGGAAGAGAGAGAGAGAGAGAGAGCGCGAGACAGAGAGAGAGGGGAGAGAGAACGAGATAGAGGGAGAGGGAGAGAGATAGAGGAGAACAAGGGGGAGAGGGAGGGTGAGAGGGTGAGAGATAGAGGAGAGGGAGAGGGACAAAGGGAGAGAGATAGAGGAAGAGGGAGAGAGGGAGGGATATATATATATATGTATACATACATACATACATATTTATAGACAGAGAGAGAGGGAGGGAGATCGAGACGGAGAGAGAGGGAGAGGGAGAGAGAGATAGAGGAGAGGGACAAGGAGGGAGGGAGGAAGACAGAGAGAGATATAGTAGTGGGAGAGTGAGAGATAGAGGGAGGGATGGATGGAGAGGTAGGGAGAGAGGGGGAGAGAGAGGGAGGGAGAGATGGATAGAGAGGAAAGGATAGGGAGAGAGAGGGAGTGGGGGATAGACTGAGGAGAGGGTAGGAGGGAGAGGGGGAGATAGAGGAGAGGGAGAGAGAGAGATGGAGAGAGATGGAGGGGAGAGGGAGAGGGCGAGAGGGAGGAAGATAGAGGGAAGGAGGAAGTGGGGGGACATAGAGATCGAGAGAAAGAGAGGGAGAGGGAGAGAGGAGAGAGACAGAGAGAGAGCGAACAAGATAGAGGGAGAGGGATAGATATAGAGGAGAACAAGAGGGAGAGAGGTACAGGGAGCGGAGACTGGGTGAGAGATAGAGGGAGAGGGAGAGAGATAGAGGAGAGGGAGAGGGAGAGAGGGAGGGAGTGAGATGGAGGGAGAGAGCGAGAGAGAGAGGGAGAGAGAATGAGAAGGAGGGAGAGTGATAGGGAGCGGGAGAAGTAGAGGGAGAGGGAGAGAGTGAGGGAGGGAATGGGAGGGGAGAGGGAGAGGTAGAGATAGAGGGGGGAGGGACAGGGAGGGAGAGAGGGAGAGGGAGAAGGAGAGAGACAGATAATGTTGGAATTGTGCCCTAGAGGCAATAAGAAATATATAGTTATTATTATAATTCCTGTATCAAGATAATAGTTTATTATCCATGCTATAATTGTATTGAATGAAGACTCATTTACATGTGTGGATACATAGACAAAACACCGTCCCTAGCATGCCTCTAGTTGGCTAGCCAGTTGATCGATGATAGTCAGTGTCTTCTGATTATGAACAAGGTGTTGTTGCTTGATAACTGGATCACGTCATTGGGAGAATCACGTGATGGACTAGACCCAAACTAATAGACGTAGCATGTTGATCGTGTCATTTTGTTGCTACTGTTTTCTGCGTGTCAAGTATTTATTCCTATGACCATGAGATCATATAACTCACTGACACCGGAGGAATGCTTTGTGTGTATCAAACGTCGCAACGTAACTGGGTGACTATAAAGATGCTCTACAGGTATCTCCGAAGGTGTTAGTTGAGTTAGTATGGATCAACACTGGGATTTGTCACTCCGTGTGACGGAGAGGTATCTCGGGGCCCACTCGGTAATACAACATCACACACAAGCCTTGCAAGCAATGTAACTTAGTGTAAGTTGCGGGATCTTGTATTACGGAACGAGTAAAGAGACTTGCCGGTAAACGAGATTGAAATAGGTATGCGGATACTGACGATCGAATCTCGAGCAAGTAACATACCGAAGGACATAGGGAATGACATACGGGATTATACGAATCCTTGGCACTGAGGTTCAAACGATAAGATCATCGTAGAATATGTAGGATCCAATATGGGCATCCAGGTCCCGCTATTGGATATTGACCGAGGAGTCTCTCGGGTCATGTCTACATAGTTCTCGAACCCTCAGGGTCTGCACACTTAAGGTTCGACGTTGTTTTATGCGTATTTGAGTTATATGGTTGGTTACCGAATGTTGTTCGGAGTCCCGGATGAGATCACGGACGTCACGAGGGTTTCCAGAATGGTCCGGAAACGAAGATTGATATATAGGATGACCTCATTTGATTACCGGAAGGTTTTCGGAGTTACCGGGAATGTGCCGGGAATGACGAATGGGTTCCGGGAGTTCACCGGCGGGGGGGGGCCAACCCACCCCGGGGAAGCCCATAGGCCTTGGGGGAGACACACCAGCCCTTAGTGGGCTGGTGGGACAGCCCACAAGTGGTCTATGCGCCAAGAGAAGAAAAATCAAGAGGAAAAGAAAAAAAAGGAGGAGGTGGGAAGGGAGGAGGACTCCCCCCCACCAAACGTTGTCCAACTCGGTTTGGGGGGGAGAGTCCTCCCCCTTGGCTCGGCCGACCCCCTTGAGGGTCCTTGGACCCCAAGGCAAGGCCCCCTCCCTCCCACCTATATATACGGAGGTTTTAGGGCTGATTTGAGACGACTTTTCCATGGCAGCCCGACCACATACCTCCACGGTTTTTCCTTTAGATCGCATTTCTGCGGAGCTCGGGCGGAGCCCTGCTGAGACAAGGTCATCACCAACCTCCGGAGCGCCGTCACGCTGCCGGAGAACTCTTCTACCTCTCTGTCTCTCTTGCTGGATCAAGAAGGCCGAGATCATCGTCGAGATGTACGTGTGCTGAACGCGGAGGTGCCGTCCGTTCGGTACTAGATCGTGGGACTGATCGCGGGATTGTTCGCGGGGCGGATCGAGGGACGTGAGGACGTTCCACTACATCAACCGCGTTCTCTAATGCTTCTGCTGTACGGTCTACAAGGGTACGTAGATTACTCATCCCCTCTCGTAGATGGACATCACCATGATAGGTCTTCGTGCGCGTAGGAAAATTTTTGTTTCCCATGCGACGTTCCCCAAGAGTGGCATCATGAGCTAGGTTCATGCGTAGATGTCTTCTCGAGTAGAACACAAATTTTTTTGTGGGCGGTGATGTGCGTTTTGCTGCCCTCCTTAGTCTTTTCTTGATTCCGCGGTATTGTTGGATTGAAGCGGCTTGGACCGACATTACTGGTACGCTTACGAGAGACTGGTTTCATCGTTACGAGTAACCCCCTTTGCTCAAAGATGACTGGCAAGTGACGGTTTCTCCAACTTTAGTTGAATCGGATTTGACCGAGGAGGTCCTTGGATGAGGTTAAATAGCAACTCATATTTCTCCGTTGTGGTGTTTGCGTAAGTAAGATGCGATCCTACTAGATACCCTTGGTCACCACGTAAAACATGCAACAACAAAATTAGAGGACGTCTAACTTGTTTTTGCAGGGTATGAATGTGATGTGACATGGCCAACGATGTGATGCGATATATTGGATGTATGAGATGATCATGTTGTGATAGAAATATCGACTTGCTCGTCGATGGTTCGACAACCGGCAGGAGCCATAGGGTTGTCTTTATACTAACATTTGTGCTTGCAGATGCGTTTACTATTTTGCTAGGATGTAGCTTTAGTAGTAATAGCATAAGTAGCACGACAACCCCGATGGCAACACGTTGATGGATAATCATGGTGTGGCGCCGGTGACAAGAAGATCGTGCCGGTGCTTTGGTGATGGAGATCAAGAAGCACGTGATGATGGCCATATCATGTCACTTATGAATTGCATGTGATGTTAATCCTTTTATGCACCTTATTTTGCTTAGAACGACGGTAGCATTATGAGGTGATCTCTCACTAAAATTTCAAGACGAAATTGTGTTCTCCCCGACTGTGCACCGTTGCTACAGTTCATCGTTTCGAGACACCACGTGATGATCGGGTGTGATAGACTCAACGTTCACATACAACGGGTGCAAAACAGTTGCGCACGCGGAACACTCGGGTTAAGCTTGACGAGCCTAGCATGTGCAGACATGGCCTCGGAACACATGAGACCGAAAGGTCGATCGTGAATCATATAGTTGATATGATTAGCATAGGGATGCTTACCACTGAAACTATACCCAACTCACGTGATGATCGGACTTGGGATAGTGTAAGTGGATCATGAACGACTCAAATGACTAGAGAGATGTACTTTTTGAGTGGGAGTTTAGCATATAATTTGATTAAGTTGAACTCTAATTATCTTGAACATAGTCTAAGTCCACTTTGAATATATTTGTGTTGTAGATCATGGCTCACGCGACAGTCATCCTGAATTTTAATACGTTCCTAGAGAAAGCTAAGTTGAAAGATGATGGAAGCAACTTTGTAGACTGGGCTCGTTATCTTAAGCTAATCTTACAAGCTGGGAAGAAGGATTATGTCCTTAATGCTGCGCTAGGAGATGAACCACCTGCTACGGCTGATCAAGATGTTAAGAACGCTTGGTTAGCACGTAAGGAGGACTACTCAATAGTTCAATGTGCAGTCTTGTATGGCTTAGAACCGGGACTTCAACGTCGCTTTGAGCGTCATGGATCATTTGAGATGTTCCAGGAGTTGGAGTTTATCTTTCAGAAGAACGCTCAGATCGAGAGGTATGAGACCCCCGATAAATTCTATGCTTGCAAGATGGAGGAAAACTCGTCTGTCAGTGAACATGTGCTCAAAATGTCTGGGTACTCAAACCGTCTAGCTGAACTGGGGATTGAACTCCCGCAAGAAGCTATCACGGACAGAATCCTTCAATCGCTGCCGCCAAGCTACAAAGGCTTTGTGTTGAACTACAACATGCAAGGGATGAACAAGTCTCCCGGCGAGTTGTTTGCGATGCTGAAAGTCGCAGAGTCAGAACTCCGTAAAGAGCATCAAGTGTTGATGGTGAGCAAGACCACTAGTTTCAAGAGAAACGGCAAAGGCAAGAAGGGCAATTCGAAGAAGAGCGGCAAGCCTGTTGCCAATCCGCCAAAGAAACCCAAGGCTCGACCTATGCCTGAAACAGAGTGCTTCTATTGCAAGGGTATGGGTCACTGGAAGCGCAATTGCCCCAAGTATCTGGCAGATAAGAAGGCGGGCAAAGAAAAATCAGGTATATTTGATATACATGTTATTAATGTGTACTTAACCGGCTCTCGTAGTAGTGCCTGGGTATTCGATACCGGTTCTGTTGCTCACATTTGCAACTCGAAGCAGGAACTGCGGAATAGACGAAGGCTGGCGAAAGACGAAGTGACGATGCGCGTAGGAAATGGTTCCAAGGTTGATGCAATCGCCGTCGGCACGGTGTCACTTCAGCTACCATCAGGATTAGTGATGAACTTAAATCGTTGTTATTTAGTGCCTGCGTTGAGCATGAACATTATCTCTGGATCTTGTTTATTGCGAGACGGTTACTCTTTTAAGTCTGAGAATAATGGTTGTTCTATTTCTATGAGTAATATCTTTTATGGTCATGCACCGAATGTGAGAGGATTGTTCATATTGAATCTTGATAGCGATACGCATATACATAACATTGAGACCAAAAGAGTTAGAGTAAACAATGATAGCGCCATGTTTTTGTGGCACTGCCGCTTGGGTCATATTGGTTTAAAGCGCATGAAGAAACTCCATGCTGATGGACTTTTGGTGTCACTTGACTTTTATTCACTTGACACATACGAACCATGCCTCATGGGCAAGATGACTAAGACTCCGTTCTCCGGAACAATGGAGCGTGCAAGTGACTTGTTGGAAATCATACATACCGATGTGTGTGGTCCAATGAGCGTAGAGGCATGCGGCGGATATCGTTATTTTCTCACCTTCACTGACGATTTAAGTAGATATGGTTATGTCTACTTGATGAAGCACAAGTCTGAAACATTTGAAAAGTTCAAGCAATTTCAGAGTGAAGTGGAAAATCATCGTAACAAGAAGATCAAGTTCCTACGGTCTGATCGTGGGGGTGAATATCTGAGTTTCGAGTTTGGTGCTCACTTAAGACAATGTGGAATTGTTTCGCAGTTAACACCGCCTGGAACACCACAGCGTAATGGTGTGTCCGAACGTCGTAATCGTACTTTGTTAGAGATGGTGCGATCTATGATGTCTCTTACTGATTTGCCGTTACCATTTTGGGGTTATGCATTAGAAACAGCTGCATTCACTTTAAATAGGGCACCATCAAAATCCGTTGAGACGACACCATACGAACTGTGGTATGGCAAAAGGCCAAAGTTGTCGTTTCTTAATGTTTGGGGATGTGATGCTTATGTCAAAAAGCTTCAGCCTGAAAAGCTGGAATCCAAAGCGGAAAAGTGCGTCTTCATAGGTTACCCAAAAGAGATAGTTGGGTACACCTTCTATCTCAAATCCGAGGGCAAAGTGTTTGTTACTAAAAACGGAGCTTTTCTCGAGAAGGAGTTTCTCTCGAGAGAATTGAGTGGGAGGAAGATAGAACTTGACGAGGTTGTCGAACCTCTCATCCCTCTGGATGGTGGCGCAGGGCAAGGGGAAACCTCTGTCGTTGCGATGCCGGTTGAGGAGGAAGTTAATGATGATGATCATGAAACTCCAGTTCAAGTTTCTGTTGAACCACGCAGGTCGACGAGATCACGCGCTGCTCCAGAGTGGTACGGTAATCCCGTCTTATCAATCATGTTG
Organism: Hordeum vulgare subsp. vulgare; assembly: GCF_904849725.1. Lineage (NCBI taxonomy): Eukaryota > Viridiplantae > Streptophyta > Magnoliopsida > Poales > Poaceae > Hordeum > Hordeum vulgare. The sequence continues at coordinate 196,416,651 of NC_058521.1, forward strand.
TTAGACAACAATGAACCTGCAAATTATGAAGAAGCAATGGTGGGCCCAGATTCCAACAAATGGCTAGAAGCCATGAAATCCGAGATAGGATCCATGTATGAGAACAAAGTGTGGACTTTGGAGATACTACCTGAGGGCTGCAAGGCTATTCAGAACAAATGGATCTTTAAGAAGAAGACGGACGCTGACGGTAATGTGACCGTTTATAAAGCACGACTTGTGGCAAAGGGTTTTTCACAAGTTCCAGGAGTTGACTACGATGAGACTTTCTCACCCGTAGCGATGCTTAAGTCCGTCAGAATCATGTTAGCAATAGCTGCATTTTTCGATTATGAAATCTGGCAGATGGATGTCAAAACGGCGTTCCTTCACGGTTTTCTTAAGGAAGAGTTGTATATGATGCAACCCGAAGGTTTTGTCGATCCTAAAAATGCTGACAAGGTGTGCAAGCTCCAGCGATGCATTTATGGACTGGTACAAGCATCTCGGAGTTGGAACAAACGCTTTGATGAGGTGATCAAAGCATTTGGGTTTATACAAGTGGTTGGAGAATCTTGTATTTACAAGAAAGTGAGTGGGAGCTCTGTGGCGTTTCTAATATTGTATGTGGATGACATATTACTGATTGGAAACAACGTAGAGCTTTTGGAGAGCATAAAAGGTTACTTGAATAAAAGTTTCTCTATGAAGGACCTAGGAGAAGCTGCTTACATTCTAGGCATTAAGATCTATAGGGATAGATCGAAACGCCTGATAGGACTTTCACAAAGCACAAACCTTGATAAAGTTTTGAAAAGGTTCAAAATGAAACAGTCCAAGAAAGGGTTCTTGCCAGTTTTACAAGGTACAAGATTGAGTAAGTCTCAGTGACCAGCAACTGATGAAGATAGAGAGCATATGCGCTCCGTCCCCTATGCTTCAGCCATAGGTTCTATCATGTATGCGATGCTGTGCACTAGACCGGATGTTAGCCTGGCCATAACTATGGCAGGTAGGTTCCAGAGTAATCCAGGAGTGGATCACTGGACAGCGGTCAAGAATATCCTGAAGTACCTGAAAAGGACTAAGGAGATGTTTCTCGTATATGGAGGTGACGAAGAGCTCGCCGTAAAAGGTTACGTCGATGCAAGCTTTGACACAGATCCGGATGACTCTAAGTCACAGACCGGATACGTATTTATTCTTAATGGGGGTGCAGTAAGCTGGTGCAGTTCCAAGCAAAGCGTCGTACATGTGAAGCAGAGTACATGTCTGCCTCGGAGGCGGCTAAGGAGGGTGTCTGGATGAAGCAGTTCATGACGGATCTTGGAGTGGTGCCAAGCGCACTGAATCCAATAACCTTGTTCTGTGACAACACTGGTGCCATTGCCTTAGCAAAGGAACCACGGTTTCACAAGAAGACCAGACACATCAAACAACGGTTCAACCTCATCCGCGACTACGTCGAGGAAGAGGACGTAAATATATGCAAAGTGCACACGGATCTGAATGTAGCAGACCCGCTCACTAAACCTCTTCCACGGCCAAAACATGATCGACACCAGAACTGTATGGGTGTTAGATTTATTACAATGTAATTCACATGGTGATGTGACGGCTAGATTATTGACTCTAGTGCAAGTGGGAGACTGTTGGAATTATGCCCTAGAGGCAATAATAAATATATAGTTATTATTATAGTTCCTGTATCAAGATAATAGTTTATTATCCATGCTATAATTGTATTGAATGAAGACTCATTTACATGTGTGGATACATATACAAAACACCGTCCCTAGCATGCCTCTAGTTGGCTAGCCAGTTGATCGATGATAGTCAGTGTCTTCTGATTATGAACAAGGTGTTGTTGCTTGATAACTGGATCACGTCATTGGGAGAATCGCGTGATGGACTAGACCCAAACTAATAGACGTAGCATGTTGATCGTGTCATTTTGTTGCTACTGTTTTCTGCGTGTCAAGTATTTATTCCTATGACCATGAGTTCATATAACTCACTGACACCGGAGGAATGCTTTGTGTGTATCAAACGTCGCAACGTAACTGGGTGACTATAAAGATGCTCTACAGGTATCTCCGAAGGTGTTAGTTGAGTTAGTATGGATCAAGACTGGGATTTGTCACTCCGTGTGACGGAGAGGTATCTCGGGGCCCACTCGGTAATACAACATCACACACAAGCCTTGCAAGCAATGTAACTTAGTGTAAGTTGCGGGATCTTGTATTACGGAACGAGTAAAGAGACTTGCCGGTAAACGAGATTGAAATAGGTATGCGGATACTGACGATCGAATCTCGAGCAAGTAACATACCGAAGGACAAAGGGAATGTCATACGGGATTATACGAATCCTTGGCACTGAGGTTCAAACGATAAGATCTTCGTAGAATATGTAGGATCCAATATGGGCATGCAGGTCCCGCTATTGGATATTGACCGAGGAGTCTCTCGGGTCATGTCTACATAGTTCTCGAACCCACAGGGTCTGCACACTTAAGGTTCGACGTTGTTCTATGCGTATTTGAGTTATATGGTTGGTTACCGAATGTTGTTCGGAGTCCCGGATGAGATCATGGACGTCACGAGGGTTTCAGGAATGGTCCGGAAACGAAGATTGATATATAGGATGACCTCATTTGATTACCGGAAGGTTTTCGGAGTTACCGGGAATGTGCCGGGAATGACGAATGGGTTCCGGGAGTTCACCGGGGGGGGCAACCCATCCCGGGGAAGCCCATAGGCCCTGGGGGAGACACACCAGCCCTTAGTGGGCTGGTGGGACAGCCCACAAGTGGTCTATGCGCCAAGAGAAGAAAAATCAAGAGGAAAAAAAAGGAGGAGGTGGGAAGGGAGGAGGACTCCCTCCCACCAAACCTAGTCCAACTCGGTTTGGGGGGGGAGAGTCCTCCCCCTTGGCTCGGCCGACCCCCTTGAGGGTCCTTGGACCCCAAGGCAAGGCCCCCTCCCTCCCACCTATATATACGGAGGTTTTAGGGCTGATTTGAGACGACTTTTCCACGGCAGCCCGACCACATACCTCCACGGTTTTTCCTCTAGATCGCGTTTCTGTGGAGCTCGGGCGGAGCCCTGCTGAGACAAGGTCATCACCAACCTCCGGAGCGCCGTCACGCTGCCGGAGAACTCTTCTACCTCTCCGTCTCTCTTGCTGGATCAAGAAGGCCGAGATCATCGTCTAGCTGTACGTGTGCTGAACGCGGAGGTGCTGTCCGTTCGGTACTAGGTCGTGGGACTGATCGCAGGATTGTTCGCGGGGCGGATCGAGGGACATGAGGACGTTCCACTAAATCAACCGTGTTTTCTAACGCTTCTGCTGAACGGTCTACAAGGGTACGTAGATCACTCATCCCCTCTCGTAGATGGACATCACCATGATAGGTCTTCGTGCGCGTAGGAAAATTTTTGTTTCCCATGCGACGTTCCCCAACAGATAAAGGGGGAGCAGGAGAGATGGAGGAGAGGGAGATAGGGAGGGAGAGAGAGGGAGAGTGGGAGGTTGAGAGGGAGGGGGAGAGAGTGATGGAGAGAGATGGAGAGGGAGAGGGAGGGAGGGGGATACAAAGAGGGAGAGAGGGAGAGAGAGAGAGAGGGAAAGGGAGAGGGAAAGTGAGAAAGATATAGGGAGGGGGAGTGGGAGGGGATATATATATATATATCTATCCCTACTAATAAAAGACCAACGGCTTCTGCCGTACGTTGCGACGTTTTTGCGAAAACGCCCTTGTACTTTTTTGTAATTAAACCCGCGGTCCTTTTTAGTGGAAAGATAACATTTTCTTTTTGCAAAAGGACCCGGTCATCTTTCCTTCGCACGGCTCGCTTCTCCAACCTGCCTCGCCACGCCTGTGTCCGGCTTGCCACGCCATGGCGGCTTCCACGGTTCCACCCCAGCACCACCGGCTCGCGTCCGCCACTGCGGCGTCGCCCCTCCGGACCAAACTCCACATCCTCTCTGAGCCGCCATGGCCCGTCGTGCCTCTGCATTTGGCCACAGCCGTCGATTTCGCCCTGCCTCACACTAGCCGCTCCGTCGCTGCATCGGTCGTTGTCCGTGCCCGCACTTGCCTCGCCCTGACACGCGAGCGCCTGCCGCCTGGCCGTTGCTCCTGCTGCTACGCCGCCTCACCATCTCCGCCGTGCAGCTCGAGCCGCCGCGTCCGCCCCACGCCTCGCGAGTGCTCCCCCTCGACTCCTCTTCCGCCACCGCGCAGCTCGATCCGTTGCATACGCCACACCTCGCAAGGCCACCTCCTCGCCCGAGACCTCCAGCTCGCAGAGCCGCCCCGCTGTAGTGTGCTCCGCCTCGCCCGAGACCTCCAGCTCGCAGAGCCGCCCCGCTGTAGTGTGCTCCGCCTCGCCCGCGTCCGTTTGGGCGTCGTTCCCGCACTGCTACGAACACCATCCACCTCACACCATCTTTACTACTCTCATACATATTCTACTACCGGATTCTAGATGCAGTATTTCCATATTGGAAACCTTTGTATGGTCCATGGACTGAGAGTTTATTTATTCTGGGGAACTCTTACTGCATTTATTCCTGAGAACATTGGACGCCCAGTAATTATAATACTTATACTCCAACTGTTTTACAGAAGGTCTCATACATGGCAGAACGCGTCGTTGGGACTGGTTTGTTTGCTGTGGTGTATCAGGTGTGTTAATTTGTCGTCTTTGCCCCTTGTATATCACACTACAGTTTCTGTTAGTGGATATTTCTAATGCTGGGCCTTAAGTCATTGATAATATCTCGTACAATAGGCCAAGTGCTTGGAAACTGGAGAGACTGTTGCTATTAAGAAGGTGCTGCAGGATAAGAGATATAAGAACAGAGAGCTGCAAACAATGCAGTTACTTGACCATCCAAATGTAGTTCACCTAAAGCATCACTTCTTTTCGACAACCGAGAGGGGTGAAGTGTACCTAAACCTTGTACTTGAATATGTCTCACCTACTGAAGTTGAGAATAACAGTTGCATATAATATTAAAATTATAGTTGACTTTTGCCTTGATCATGGTTTATTTTTGTCTACAATTTAACAAAAAAATCACAAGGAATATGAGGAAAGTTAATGTGATTTTGTGATAATAACCTTTGGATTACTAATTCGTATTGTGAAAGAATTCGAATATGTGTGGTTTAGAAAAATTATTGGCCAAAGGATGACATGTGTTAAGATAATGCAACTTGTTTCTGAGAACCATAGCCATTTACCAACACATTGCATCAATGAAGGCTTTTCACATACTTTTCTCTTGCAAGATAATGTAAAGTTGTTCGTGACACATTCTTAAGTATTTACTTTTATTATATTGTCGAGCCTGCCGGTGCTTCATTTGATCATGTAAAATGGAGAGGGCTATGCGTCTATATGAAATAGAGGATGTGTATTGTGATGGGTTTCGGTCCATATTTATTGAACTAAAGCGTATGATCTTTTTACCCGCTGCAACGCACGGGCATGTTTACTTGTACATATACATATACATATATGTGTGTATATATATCTACATATGCATATATATATAGGACTGCTCTTTTGTACTCCCAAGAGTATGTACTCCCACCTCTAGTGGATGGATAAACAGGTGAAAAAGATACTCAACATAACTTATCATCGTAGTAAAAAAAGTTAAAATAGTTAGAACCAGTTGCATGCCCCTAATCCCAAGGAATGTTCGGCCTAATCCTCACGTGGGTAGGAAACTTGTTATTGTAATAATCTCCTAGCCGGCACTTGGTGAATACTGTTGCGGGTATTTACTTTTTTGCGTCCATATCATGGGTATATACTTCTTTATTAATTTCAGTATGTACGCACACGCTCATTTTGTTAGTGGTACACACAATTTTCTTAGGATGTAATTTTATTTGGTACACTCAACACATATACCACTTCAAACCACTATATACTCTATTTTTTTACTGTAGTATGTTAGGTAATATATACTGCCTATTTTAGTTAGTATATACTGATTTTCGGGTAGGATGTGCTAAGCTTCCAAATTAGTTTGTACATAGGACTATATTCAAGTCGCCTGTACATAATGATTTCCTCATAGGTCGTACATATACTGCCCTTTTCAGCATATATACTACTTTTTCATTCAAGTGGTTTATCGTGTAAATTCGCCAAAAAAAAGTGGTATATCGTGTCAAGAATCCCAAATGAGACATCATCTACTTAAATTAAGTGTAAATACGTGTTTTTGTATGAAGTTTATACAACTAGTCTTTTGCATGCACTATATATATACCATGTGGATCAAAGAATACACGCTGCCCAAAAGGAGGTATATACACTCCCTAAAGTAGTATATACATATTGATAGTTGGATGAAGATTGATTTTCATTTGCACAAGACAACATTTTCCTCTAATCGTGCATGTTAGATCGGCAGAAGAGAAGATTGATGCGAGGAAAGCTGGACTATGGAAGACTAATGCACCCATGTACAGTTGAATCTCTAGGCATGTGCATGCATGAAGTCGTTTAACTACGCGTGCCAGTGCCGCCGTCCGCAATTCCATGTCGACTTCATGTTGCTCTGACCACCGCCGGTTGCCTGCATCTCCTCGTCGTCATTGGACCGCCGACTGGCCGCATCACCCCTTTGTCGCCCGGCCGGCCGAGTCCATTGTTATAATCTGCAACAAAGATCAAGAGAGAAATACATGAAAAATCTTGATCCATCCAGATTGTACATACACGGAATGATCAGATCATCGCTGATTTGCATGGATTCCTAGAACAGCTACCGTCACGGAAGGAAATGCGTGGCGCCGCCCAACATTGACATTGTCGGTGATCTTCTTGGAATGCCTAGCGTGGCCGGATGAGATGCACGCCGTCCCACGCGCTTCATGGACAACGTTGTTAGATACTGTTGGCGAGCATCACCGTAATTCGACGGCGTGTCTACGGAAATTAGTGGCCGCCGCTGGATGCCTACGCTATCGGAGAGGTAATGGATAAGAGGGTTAATAAAACAAATAAGAAGTCCAAAAAATATGGATTGCCAACAACCTAGCTTTTAAACACGATTTTTACTCCCACGCACGGTTGCCAAACCCAAAATCAGAAAAAGGACACGTGGCTAGGAGTACATACTCCTAGGAGTACTAGCCTGTTTTCCTATATATACCTATATATGTATGTGTGCATATACATATATGCATATATTTATATAGAGAGCGGGAGAGAGAGGAGGGAGAGGGAGAGAGATAGAGAGAGAGAGAGGAGAGGGAGATGGAGATGGAGAGGGAGATAGAGGGAGAGGAAGAGAGATGGAGGAGAGGGAGTGGGAGGGAGAGAGGGAGAGAGATAGAGGGAGGGAATTAGACGGAGATAAATATAGTAGAGGGAGAGTGAGAGAGGGAGGGAGGGAGGGAGAGCGAGCGAGAGAGATATAGTAGAGGGAGAGTGAGATAGGGAGGGAGGGAGAAGGAGGGAGAGAGGGAGAGAGGAGGAGAGAGAGAGGGGAGGGAGAGGGAGATGGGGAGAGAGATTGAGATGGAGAGAGAGGGATGGAGAGATGAGGTAGAGGGAGAGGTAGGGACAGGGAGAGGGAGAGATAGGGAGAGGGAGGGAGAGATAGAGGGAGAGACAGAGAGATAGAGTAGAGGGAGAGGGAGGGAGGAAGGGAGGGAGAAGGAGAGGGGGGAGAGGGAGAGGGAGAGAGATAGAGTAGAGGGAGAGGGAGGGAGAGATAGATGGAGGGAGACGGAGATATGGAGAGGGAGGGAGAGAGAGGGATAGAGGGGGAGGAGATAGATAGAGGAGAGGGAGAGCGTGATGGAGGGAGAGGGAGGGGGAGAGAGAGAGGGAGGGAGGGAGAGATAGAGGGAGAGGCAGAGAGATAGAGGAGAGGGAGATGGATGGAGGAAGAGAGGGAGTGAAAGAGAGGGTGTAACACCTTTTGTTTTAACTCTCCTGAGTGAATTAACTTATCTCAAAAATTAGGACCAATTAAATTTTTGTGAATTCTTGTGATGCTTGATGTGATGGTTGCTTGCTTGCTTCTTTGCTTGTGTTTAAATCCCGATGTTCCTGCTACTCTCCAGACTGACCTCCTTGACCCAAATCCTTGCCTAATGATCATGCCATGTGTATAGTACCAGAAACTATTTTTTTACCAAATATTATTTTCACCAAAAAGCATTTCCTAATTTAAGCTTTCAAAAACCCGTGAGTTGGGATTTGTACTACAAGTCCTCAAATTAGGGAAGTTATTTAGCACCAAATATTTTATTTAAATCCCGTTATCAAAACTACTTCCCAAAACCACAATATTATTATTTTAGAAGTTTTTTACTTTTTTATTTAAATACCTTTCTCTGAGGCCAGAAATGGTCCCTTATGAAGGAAAGTTATTTTTATTGCTTTCAAAATATTTGAAATTTTTCAGAGAAACTGAGTGGACATATATATTCCATATATAGGAGTTTCAACACATGGTCATGTTCAAAATATTGGGGAAAACCCTTCAAAATCCTTCGTGCCTATTTCAAGCTTTTGGAATATTTCTATAAGAAATATTCTCAATAAATTCTTGTAAAAGTATAGCATGTCACATATGATATATGTGAAGATCTTGCCTAGTTTCGTCTCAATACAAGTTGATTTTATTCACTTAATTATTCTAAATCCCTATCTGTCCAGATCCAAATTTGACCAACTCTACATTGCCAAATGTCTCCACTTGTGCTCAATTTTGGTGGACATGTTCTCCTGCTCCAATAATGCATCCACACCAAGTGGTGCGTCAAGGAAAATAGAAGAACTTGTCCCAAACCCCTGAAAACCTTATCTGTTGATTTCTAACTTTGGAAAACTTTACATTATAAAGTTTATCCAATTGATCCCAAACTTTTTGGGTATGCTTTAATGCTCAAATAACGCCCCCACACCAAGTCGTGTATTTGTGGGAATTGATTCGTAAGGTTTTATATGGAGAAAGCCATTTCTTCCCATTTCATGGGATTTTTAAGTCTACATTAGAAACTTTCTCCACAAATCCCAAATTTGGTGTCTAAGCCTACTTTCATCTATTATGTGATCCTGTTTAGTTTCATAGCAATTGGAATCCATCTGGTAACCCTTTGTCCTTTTTGTTTTTTAGGAACTTCAATAATCCACAATAAATCGATTTGGACTCCAAATGTGATGATTCAAATTTCTACAGGTTCCTAAATTCAAGATCTATCTAGATATGTGCATTGCACATTTTTCCACAAGACTTTTCTATGGGGTTAATATTCAAATGCCCATTTGAATTTTTTAAATACCACCTTACAAAAATCCTAGAGGATTCAAATGATCTCCAAATTGAGTGATTCCAATTTCCAAAGTCATCTAAAATCATGAACTATTTTTGAAGCATTAGTCAACATTTTTATCTGGCCTGATTTTGTTGAATTAAGTAAATAACTACTTTTTGAGAGAGCAAGAGAGAGAGATAGAGAGATAGTGAGAGGGAGGGAGAGAGAAAGAGAGAGGGGAGAGGGAGCGGGAGAGAGGGAGAGAGAGAGGAAGGGGAGAAGGAGGGATATATGTATATATATATAGAGAGAGCGAGAGAGAGAGAGGAGGGAGAGGGAGGGAGGGAGATGGACAGGGAGAGAGGGAGGGGGAGAGAGGAAAGGAATAGGGAGGGAGGGAGAGAGAGGGCCGGAGGTAGACGGAGAGAGACAATACTGGGAGAGGGAGAGAGGGAGGGAGGCTGGAGAGGAAGGGAGAGAGGGAGAGAGAGATGAAGGGAGAGAGTGAGAGAGAGAGAGGGAAGGAGAGGGATAGAGCGGGAGAGGGGGGAGAGGGAGAGAGATAGAGGGAGATGGGGATAAATAGAGGAGAGGGAGAGTGGGGAGAGGAAGGGAGAGGGGAGAGATAGGGAGGTGGAGAGAGAGAGGGATGGGGAGAGGGAGAGATAGAGGGAGAGAGTGAGGGAGGAAGAGAGGGACAGAGAGGGACGGAGGAAGAGCGAGGGAGAGAGAGAGAGAGTGAGAGAGAGAGTGAGAGAGAGGGAGAGGGAGACAGAGCGAGAAAGGGAGAGAGATGGAGTGAGATAGAGATAGAGGGAGAGGGAGATGAAGAGAGAGACAAAGAGAGAGAGAGAGAAACATATAGAGGGAGAGGGAGAGAGATAGAGGAGAAGGAGAGTGAGAGAGATAGAGGAGAAGGAGAGGGAGAAAGGGAGACGGAGGGGGAGAGGGAATGAGAGGGAGAGGGAGAGAGATAGAGGGAGGACATAGATAGAGGAGGAGAGGGAGAGAGGGAGAGGGAGGGAGGGAGGGAGAGTGGGAGAGTGAGGGAGGGAGAGGGAGAGGGAGGGAGAGGGAGGGAGGGAGGGTGTCACACCCGTGATGCAACCCTATCCTCAATTTGGCACGGGGGCCTCGTCAGGGATAGAAGCGCATTTCGTCGTGTCGCAAGAATGGATATCATTACAAGTACATGTACACAAAAGAAGAGATGTATAATAGAATTGGCTTACACTCGCCACAAGCTACATCAGAGTCACATCAGTACATTACATATTCATCAAGAGTAAGAGGAGGGTCCGACTAGGGACGAAAACAAACGTGAAAAGAAGAACGACGTCCATCCTTGCTATCCCAGGCTGCGAGCCTCGAACCCATCCTATATCGATGAAGAAGAAGAAGAAGAAGCGACTCCAAATGAACGATCAACGCGCTCACGTCAAGTAACCTTTACCTGTACCTGCAACTAGTGTTTTATAATTTATGAGCCACAGGGGACTCAACAATATTATTTCCAAAGGTATCAAGACTAGCAAAGCTTAATGGGTGAGGTATGGTTAAGTGGTGAGGTTGCAGCAGCGGCTAAGCATATATATATAGTGGCTAACTTACGAGTACAAGAAATGAAAGCGGGAAGAACTACGCATAACGGACGTGAACTACTGATGATCAAATGAATGATCCAGAACACCTACTTACGTCAGACATAACCCCACCGTGTCCTCGATCGGAGAAGAACTCATGAAAGAGACAGTCACGGTTACGCACACAGTTGGCATATTTTAATTAAGTTAACTTCAAGTTATCCAGAACCAGTGTTAAACAAAGTTTCCACGTTGCCACATAACCGCGGGCACGACTTTCCAAAAGATTTAACCCTGAAGGGGTGCTCCAACTAGTCCATCACGAACTACCACAAGCCGCATAGAAATCCTCAATCACGACACTCGCGATCTCGTCGGATTCCTTAGTGGAAAACCTCAACTCCGAGATTACCCAAAGCATCACTGGAATCCCGATGCACAAGATATCTCGTCAACGGTAAAACTAATCCAGCAAGGCCACCCGGCTTGTCGATGATCCCGATAGGAGCCGCGTATCTCGTACTCAGGACACGACGGATAAGCACAGCGTACGGTGGCCTGATAGAAATCTCCCGAGTTACACCGGGTTGGCCCCGCAAACGGCTTTAGTTTTGGACCAGCACCATCAGCACTGGCCCCCCTGGTATTATGTGAAATTACTCCTCGGGTTCCTAACGCCCTATGCTTTCAGTATTAACAAACTTATTTTGTTCGGAAAATGTAGTACCAATGTTGGGCCTTGCCGGACCAGCTTTAGTCTAAAACCAATTATCAAGGGTGTCCCCATAACAACCCCGATCGTGTTAGGAGCGCTCAATTATGCAACATAACACCGGTAGCCAAAACTAAGGGGGCAAAGGTGGAACAAAACACCAGGCTAGAAAGGCCAAGCCTTCCAGCTTTTACCAAGTATATAGGTGCATTAAATTAAATAGCATTTAATAGGGTGATATAACAAGGAACCCATGTTATCACATGGAAGCAACTACACCTGCAACTAGCAACGCTAACAACATGGATAAGCAAGCGGTAACATAGCCAATCAGTGGTTTGCTAGGTCGAACAGATTGAAGGTTATCATGGCATTGTTGAGAGGCTGATATTTAACAAGTGGTAGGCAACGAGACATAAACGGTAGAAGCGGTAAACTAGCATGGCAATGATAGTAATGGTCATCTTTCCTGAGATCCCGCTTGGAAGAAGAATATCTCCGTGAAGTAGATGAACCAACGTAGTCGAACGGGTCCTCACATTCCGACACGCTTGCGGAACTCTATCGAGATGGAGCAAACCGGAAACAAACATCAACACAAATATTCACCACATCAAAAGCAAGACATTATGCATACCCTAATATGATGCATGATCAGTTCAATATGCAAGGGATGGCATGGCAATTCACCTCACACTGACACTACACATTAAGTGAAGCACGATATGCAACAAGCACTACTGTAATCAGAGAATTTGCCATCTGCTGCTTCTTTGCCGTCTGCTGCCTGATGGCAAAGACACTGTTTGCCATCAGCTACCCAAAACCTGACGGCAAAGAGCAGGCTGATGGCAAAGAGTGTCTTTGCCATCTGTTGCCTCTTTGCCGTCTGCCAGCTGACGACAAAGCACATGCAGGTAGACGGCAAAGAACCCACCCCACACCGCCCTCTAACCCATAACGGCCCACCGCTTTGCCGTCAGCCTGCTACCCCTTTGCCGTCGGGGGCAGACGGCAAAGCGCCCACTAGACCTAACGTTGTCAACCCCCACCCCACCCCCTCTCTCCCCCCGTAACGGCTCACCACTCTCCCCCACGCCCGTCATTCTCTCCCTGCAGCGCCGCCGGAGCTCGTCCTCCCTCCTCCATCCTCCCCGCGACCCGCCGCCGGAGCTCGCCCCTCCTCCTCCCTGCGACCCCCTCCTCCACCATCGTGCCCCTGCTCTACCACCGCCCCCTCCTCTCCGATCCCCTGCTCCACCACCGCCCCGATTCTCTCCCTGCACCGCCGCCGGAGCTCGTCCTCCCTCCTCCCTCCTCCCCACGACCCGCCGCCGGAGCTCCTTGTAAGTCCTCCGGCCCTCCTTTCCTCTCTTTGCCACTATGAAAAAAAGTGTAGTAGTCAATAGACAATTTTTCCATTGATGGATTAAGCCCAAGGAACTTTTAGTAAAATTATTGTTTAACCATACTCAGTCACCCTTAGGGAACGTATACCAATATACCCTGGGTTTTAATACCATGGTTTTTATATCAAAGTATTATGAATTATGAGTAATACACATGTGATCTATAATAAGGAGGTCAGTCCCTTTTGATCAAGCTGCTGCCTAGCCCTGCCTTTGGAAAAGAGAAAACAAAGGGGTCCCTACATTTGACGAATTTACTCACTCACTTTCCCTAGCCTTTTTTATGTGCTGTCATTTAATTTGTGGGATTAGTCTACGCAGAAATGAATCCAACATTTCCAGGTTCTATTCCATTTTCCTTTTGAGAAGAAAAGAAGTTCTTGCCTAGTAAGATCCATCTCCGTTGCTAGTTTTAGTTGTTTCCAGTTGATGGTTTGTGTTGCTCTATGTTCACCAGAGCAACCAGAGCACAACGTCATGCCGTGCCTCCCCTCGTTTCTCCCCTTCCTCCCAGTTCTCTCTCTCTCTCTGTCGCTCGTTTTCTTTTCGGAGCATGCCCGAGTAACCATGGCGCTGCCTCGAGAACCCCGACGCCTTGCAAGTCGCCACCATTGCTCGCCTGGATCCGTGCCCACCGTCATTCCGTGCGTACAACCCGTCCGCCGCCGTGCAGCGCACACCACACTCAATTGGATCGAGTGGGAGAGCCGCCTGTCGCCTGCATGTTCGCTGAGTCGCCTCGATCCAGATCGATTGAGAGGAGACCCTGATGCGTTGACCCATCCTGTCGACTCTTCATTTTTCTCCTCCTTCAACTCCATGCGGTCCTCCTGTAGTGCCTGAGGGCAGCGCCGGCTCCCCGCCTAGCTGTCGCCACGACCATGGGCAGCGCCGGCTCCCCGCGCCGAATCCCCGCCTATTTGTCCCCGCGCCCGTGGGCAGCCCCGGCTCCCCTCCTTGTCTAGATGGGATCGGGAGTTTTTTTATATCCTACATAACGGTTCGATTGACTTATTATTATATGGACCGCGGCTAAATATACAAAACGTCAGGGGCTTTCTTTTGCAAAATAGCCACGACGGTTTTCTGACAGAAGCGCTAGCCTCTTTATTATTAGGTAAAGATTTAGTTAAGTTACTTAGGTTAATTTTTATTAGGTTCTTAGATTAAGTTAGTTAGGTTAATTCTTATAAGGTTGCAAATTTTTCTTCAAGTTTCATATAGGCTATTTAAAGAAAAGAAAAACAGAATTGATTACCACTAGTTCCAAATATTTGAAGTCGACATGTCATATGTGGACATGTGATTTGGACACGTGATATTTCGAATTGGGACATGTCATGCCGAAATTTCCCGTGAAAGAAGAAGAAGAGGAGAGGAGGAGGAGAAAAGGTGAGGAGGAGGAGGAGGAGAAGAGGAGAGGAGGAGGAGGATGAGAAGAAGAAGATGATGAGAGGAGGAGGTGGAGGATAGAAGGAGAGGAGGAGGAGGAGGAGAAGAGGAGAGGAGGAGGATCAAGGAGGAGGAGAAGGCCAAGGACCTTCTTGTCCTTCTCCTCCTCCTCCTTCTCCTCCTTCTCCTCCTTCTTCTTGATTTCTTCTTCTTCTACTCCTCCTCCTCTTTCTTCTCCTCTTTCATATTATCCTTGCATTAATTAACCCAACAATGACATAATTAGCCCATTTAGCTCCAAAATACCATAATAAGCTCAAAATGGCATAAGAACCTTGGTTAGCTCATGAATATTATATACTTAGCTTGTTTTCCTCTAAAATGGGATAATTAACCCATTTAGCTCAAAAATTACATAATTAGGTAATTTAGCTCCAACAAGAGGAGAAGAGGAGAAGAAATAGGCAAAATTAAAAGAAAGAAGAAGAAGAAGAAGAAGAAGAGAAGAAGGAGAAGGAGGAGGAGGAGGAGGAGGAGGAGAAGGCCAAGGACCTTCTAGTCCTTCTCCTCCTCCTCCTTCTCCTCCTTCTCCTCCTTCTTCTTCATTTCTTCTTCTTCTCCGCCTCCTCCTCTTTCTTCTACTCTTTCATATTATCCTTGCTTTAATTAACCCAACAATGACATAATTAGCCCATTTAACTCCAAAATACCATAATAAGCTCAAAATGGCATAAGAACCTTGGTTAGCTCATGAATATTATATACTTAGCTTGTTTTCCTCTAAAATGGGATAATTAACCAATTTAGCTCCAAAAAGACATAATTAGGTAATTTAGCTCCAACAAGAGGAGAAGAGGAGAAGAAATGGGCAAAATGAAAAGAAAGAAGAAGAAGAAGAAGAAGAGAAGAAGGAGAAGGAGGAGGAGGAGGAGGAGGAGGCCAAGGACCTTCTAGTCCTTCTCCTCCTCCTCCTTCTCCTCCTTCTCCTCCTTCTTCTTTATTTCTTCTTATTATCCTCCTCCTCCTCTTTCTTCTCCTATTTCATATTATCCTTTCGTTAATTAAGCCAACAATGACATAATTACCCCATTTAGCTCCGAAATACCAGAATAAGCTCAAAATGGC
Source organism: Hordeum vulgare subsp. vulgare (assembly GCF_904849725.1). Taxonomy (NCBI): domain Eukaryota; kingdom Viridiplantae; phylum Streptophyta; class Magnoliopsida; order Poales; family Poaceae; genus Hordeum; species Hordeum vulgare. The sequence goes on from NC_058521.1 coordinate 196,432,152, forward strand.
ATAAGAACCTTGGTTAGCTCATGAATATTATATACTTAGCTTGTTTTCCTCTAAAATGGATAATTAACTCATTTAGCTCGAAAAGACATAATTTGGTAATTTAACTCCAACAAGAGGAGAAGAGGAGAAGAAATAGGCAAAACTAAAAGAAAGAAGAAGAAGAAGAAGAAGAAGAAGAAGAAGAAGAAGAGAGGAAGGAGAAGGAGGAGGAGGAGGAGGAGGAGGAGGAGGAGGAGAAGGCCAAGGACCTTCTAATCCTTCTCCTCCTCCTCCTTCTCCTCCTTCTTCTTGATTTCTTCTTCTTCTCCTCCTCCTCCTCTTTATTCTCCTCTTTCATATTATCCTTGCTTTAATTCACCCAACAATGACATAATTAGCCCATTTAGCTCCGAAATACCATAATAAGCTCAAAATGGCATAAGAACCATGATTAGCTCATGAATATTATATACTTAGCTTGTTTTCCTCAAAAATGGGATAATTAGCCCATTTAGCTCCAAAAAGACATAATTAGGTAATTTAGCTCCAACAAGAGGAGAAGAAATAGGCATGATGAAAAGAAAGAAGAAGAAGAAGAAGAAGAAGAAGAAGAGAAGGAGAAGGAGGAGGAGGAGGAGGAGGAGGAGAAGGCCAATGACCTTCTAGTCCTTCTCCTCCTCCTCCTTCTCCTCCTTCTACTTGATTTCTTATTCTTCGCCTCCTCCTCCTCTTTCTTCACCTCTTTCATATTATCCTCGCTTTAATTAACCCAACAATGACATAATTAGCCCATTTAGCTCCAAAATACCATAATAAGCTCAAAATGGCATAAAAACCTTGGTTAGCTCATGAATATTATATACTTAGCTTGTTTTCCTCTAAAATGGGATAATTAACCAATTTAGCTCCAAAAAGACATAATTAGGTAATTTAGCTCCAACAAGAGGAGAAGAGGAGAAGAAATGGGCAAAATGAAAAGAAAGAAGAAGAAGAAGAAGAAGAGAAGAAGGAGAAGGAGGAGGAGGAGGAGGAGGAGGCCAAGGACCTTCTAGTCCTTCTCCTCCTCCTCCTTCTCCTCCTTCTCCTCCTTCTTCTTTATTTCTTCTTATTATCCTCCTCCTCCTCTTTCTTCTCCTATTTCATATTATCCTTTCTTTAATTAAGCCAACAATGACATAATTACCCCATTTAGCTCCGAAATACCATAATAAGCTCAAAATGGCATAAGAACCTTGGTTAGCTCATGAATATTATATACTTAGCTTGTTTTCCTCTAAAATGGGATAATTAACCCATTTAGCTCGAAAAGACATAATTTGGTAATTTAACTCCACGAAGAGGAGAAGAGGAGAAGAAATAGGCAAAATTAAAAGAAAGAAGAAGAAGAAGAAGAAGAAGAAGAAGAAGAGAGGAAGGAGAAGGAGGAGGAGGAGGAGGAGGAGGAGGAGGAGGAGGCCTAGGACCTTCTAGTCCTTCTCCTCCTCCTCCTTCTCCTCCTTCTTCTTGATTTCTTCTTCTTCTCCTCCTCCTCCTCTTTCTTCTCCTCTTTCATATTATCCTTGCTTTAATTAACCCAACAATGACATAATTAGCCCATTTAGCTCCAGAATACCATAATAAGCTCAAAATGGCATAAGAACCATGATTAGCTCATGAATATTATATACTTAGCTTGTTTTCCTCTAAAATGGGATAATTAGCCCATTTAGCTCCAAAAAGACATAATTAGGTAATTTAGCTCCAACAAGAGGAGAAGAAATAGGCAAAATGAAAAGAAAGAAGAAGAAGAAGAAGAAGAAGAGAAGGAGAAGGAGGAGGAGGAGGAGGAGGAGGAGGAGAAGGCCAATGACCTTCTAGTCCTTCTCCTCCTCCTCCTTCTCCTCCTTCTACTTGATTTCTTATTCTTTGCCTCCTCCTCCTATTTCTTCGCCTCTTTCATATTATCCTCGCTTTAATTAACCCAACAATGACATAATTAGCCCATTTAGCTCCAAAATACCATAATAAGCTCAAAATGGCATAAGAATCTTGGTTAGCTCATGAATATTATATACTTCGCTTGTTTTCCTCTAAAATGGGATAATTAACCCATTTAGCTAAAAAAGACATAATTAGGTAATTTAGCTCGAACAAGAGGAGAAGAGGAGAAGAAATAGGCAAAATGAAAAGAAAGAAGAAGAAGAAGAAGAATAGAAGAAGAAGGCCAAGGACCTTCTAGTCCTTCTCCTCCTCCTCCTTCTCCTCCTTCTTCTTGATTTCTTCTTCTTATCCTCCTCCTCCTCTTTCTTCTCCTATTTCGTATTATCCTTGCTTTAATTAACCCAACAATGACATAATTAGCCCATTTAGCTCCAAAATACCATAATAAACTCAAAATGGCATAAGAACCTTGTTTAGCTCATGAATATTATATACTTTGCCTGTTTTCCTCTAAAATGGGATAATTAACCCATTTAGCTAAAAAAAGACATAATTAGGTAATTTAGCTCCAACAAGAGGAGAAGAGGAGAAGAAATAGGCAAAATTAAAAGAAAGAAAAAGAAGAAGAAGAGAAGAAGGAGAAGGAGGAGGAGGAGGAGGATGAGGAGGAGGAGAAGGCCAAGGACCTTTTAGTCCTTCCCCTCCTCCTCCTTCTCCTCCTTCTCCTCCTTCTTCTTGATTTATTCTTCTTCTCCTCCTCCTCCTCTTTATTCTCCTCTTACATATTATCCTTGATTTAATTAACCCAACAATGACATAATTAGCCCATTTAGCTCCAAAATACCATAATAACCTCAAAATGGCATAAGAACCTTGGTTAGCTTATGAATATTATATACTTAGCCTGTTTTCCTCTAAAATGGGATAATTAGCCCATTTAGCTCCAAAAAGACATAATTAGGTAATTTAGATCCAACAAGAGTAGAATATGAGAAGAAATAGGCAAAATGAGAAGAAAGAAGAAGAAGAAGAAGAGAAGAAGGACAAGGAGGAGGAAGAGGAGGAGGAGAAGGCCAAGGAGCTTCTAGTCCTTCTCCTCCTCCTCCTCCTTCTCCTCCTTCTCGTCCTTCTTCTTGATTTCTTGTTCTTCTCCTCCTCCTCCTCTTTATTCTCCTCTTTCATATTATCCTTGCTTTAATTAATGCAATAATGACATAATTAGCCCATTTAGCTCCAAAATACCATAATAAGCTCAAAATGGCATAAGAACCATGATTAGCTCATGAATATTATATACTTAGCTTGTTTTCCTCTAAAATGGGATAATTAACCCAGTTAGATCAAAAAAGACATAATTATGTAATTTAGCTGGAACAAGAGGAGAATAGGAGAATAAATAGGCAAAATTAAAAGAAAGAAGAAGAAGAAGAACAAGAAGAAGAAGAGAAGAAGGAGAAGGAGGAGGAGGAGGAGGAGAAGGCCAAGGACCTTCTAGTCCTTCTCCTCCTTCTTCTTGATTTCTTCTTCTTGTCCTCCTCCTCCTCTTTCTTCTCCTCTTTCATATTGTCCTTGCTTTAATTAACCCAACAATGACATAATTAGCCCATTTAGCTCCAAAATACCATAATAAGCTCAAAATGGCATAAGAACCTTGGTTAGCTCATGAATATTATATACTTAGCTTGTTTTCCTCTAAAATGGGATAATTAGCCCATTTAGCTCCAAAAAGACATAATTAGGTAATTTAGTTCCAACAAGAGGAGAAGAGGAGAAGAAATAGGCAAAATCAAAAGAAAGAAGAAGAAGAAGAAGAAGAAGAAGAGAAGAAGGAGACGCAGGAGGAGGAGCAGGAGGAGAAGGCCAAGGACCTTCTAGTCCTTCTCCTCCTCCTTCTTCTCCTCCTTCTCCTCCTTCTTTATTTCTTATTCTTCTCCTCCTCCTCCTCTTTCTTCTCCTCTTTCATATTATCCTTGCTTTAATTAACCCATTTAGCTCCAAAATGCCATAATAAGCTAAAAATGGCATAAGAACCTTGGTTAGCTCATGAATATTATATTCTTAGCTTGTTTTCCGCTAAAAATGACATAATTAGCTGAAAAACATCATATTTTGTTCTTCTTCTGACTTTCTTATTCACATTTTTGCAGATTGGGTATACTACATGCATGGAAGCTAGCATTCATGGAGTTGAACAATGTCGATGTATGAACTTTATATGTATATCATCTAGTTTTCATTTGAGTTGATGAACAATGTCGAACTATATTTATATGTATATATGGATAAACAGTGCAATACTTTGTATGTTGGTTCTTTGGATATATGGGGATGTACATTAATTTATATGAATATCATATATGTGTGGTGAATTATATAAATGTGTTGTCATATATATATATATATATATATATATATATATATATATATGTGCTGTGAAATAATATAAAACAAAAAAACAGGTACCATATGGGCTCTTTGCCGTCTATGAGATGATGGAAAAGACCTGTGCCATCAGCTGGCAGATGGCAAAGGTGCCACATGGCACCCAGCTGTGCATCATGGGGTGTCTATATAGTCTCTTTCCCATCTGCCTCCAGGGTGGGCAGACAGCAAAGAAGAGGGCACAGACGAGGGGGGAGGAGGAGACAGACGGCAAAGAGTGGAGGGGGGAGAGGCAGACGACAAAGATTGGAGGGGGGGGAGTAGGCAGACGATAAACATGGAGGGGGGAGGCAGACGACAAAGATGGAGGGGGAGGGGAGGAGTAGGCAGACGACACAGATGGAGGGGGAGGCAGACGTCAAAGATGGAGGGGGAGGCAGACGGCAAAGCCTCCGTTAACCCCTAACGGAGGCAACGCCTGTCGGCTGCCGTCTCGAGCACTTTGCCGAGTGCTCCTAAGGAAAGCTGACGGCAAAGAGCTTTGCCGTCCGCTTTGGTGGGGCCGACGGCAAAGAAGGTCCTATGCCGTCGTAGGCTGACGCAGAAATTTTGTCGGCCGTGGGAATCTTTACCGTCGGTGATTTTTTCTTTATCGTCTGGGCTTTTGTCTTTGCCGTCTATGATGGCAGACGGCAAAGAAGTTGATTCCTATAGTGGACTCGCATATCGACGAAACTCCATGCTTAATTATTTAATTCACTCTCGTTTAATTACACTGCAATGTTTAATGTTGTTTAACAGGGCAATGGGTGAAGCGACGGTCGTACATGGCATCCTAGTCACTTAACACACGGGACTTAGAACGGACGCTACGACACAAGAGACATGCAACACAAGATTATATGCCTTGTATGCGACATGCATGCAAGTTACAACACCACGGGCAAGAAGAGAAAGAACCAAGTGTCGCCAAGGCGAGCGAGAGGGAACCATGGAGGCAAAACAGAAATGATGCCACGGCAACGTTCCTATCCCGATAACTCGTCGAGATATCGGTGCCAACGAATAGTGAGCGTGTGCGGGAACGCTAAATAAAGAATGGGCTGATCCTGCTACCGGGTTCCCATGTGTCGGGGCTCAATGAAAGAGGTACACGTGCAACGAGCAACATATCACGCAAACATACATTCATCTCATCCAACACATGCATTCGTTACACGACACGTCTCATCGGTATACCTTCGAAGTGTGCACATCGGAGCAGATCAGTTCGTAGCAGACGTCGTGGAAGTCGTGCTCGTCGTGGAAGTGGTGGTACTCGGGTCTCGTCGACGGTAGTCGTACTCTCGGCGTCGGTTCATGGGTCTTCGGCGTCGGTAGTCGAACACGTTCTGAAGATGGTCGGGGTCGTCGAGGATGTCGTGGATCTCATGAACTTGTTGATTCCACGGCGGCGGGGATGGTCTACGCGGCGATGGCAGGCGACACAACAACAAATATGCATCGGCGCCATCAGCAAGCAAGAAACATAGCAACGACAACATCAGCTAGGCAGGAAAGCAGGCAAGGCAAGCGCCCTAGCAGCAGCTAACTCAGATAGCGGCAGCAAAATGCAACAGCAAGAGCAACCTAACAGCAGCAAGCAAGCAAGCTAGCATCCTAGAATCGGCGCAGCAAGCTTCAACAAGCAACAGCAAAACACATCAGGCAGCAGCTACAAGCACAGCAACAGCTAAAGGCAGCGAGCAATGGCACAAGATGCATCAGCGGCAAGGCAAAAACGGCAGCAGGAAGATGCAAGCCATCTTGCATCGGCAGCAACATCCATGCGTCGGCAGCATACGTCAAGAGCAGCAACAGCAAGTCGAACATCACGACATGGCGACAAGCAACTCGGTAGGGACGACGCTCGCGAGGCGGCGCGGCGAGCAACTCGGGCAACACCGGCGGCTCGGCAAGCTGGCGCGGACAAGGGGCGAGGGACGAGGGACGCCGGCGGCAAGGATATGGTGGGGCAGCTCGGGGAGGCGCCCGCGGAAAGCCGCGGCGGGGTGAGGTGAGGCCGAGGGCGAGGGGCGGCGTCCACGGCGAGTTGTGCAGCGGAGGAGAGGCCTTGGCGGTCGGCCGCGTGGGGACGGAACCGACGGGGAGAGGGCGATGGGGCGAGCACGGCGGGGCGGGGAATGGCGAGCTCGGCGGGGGGGGGGGGGGGGGGGGGCGCACCGGCGGCGCGGCAAGGGAGGCGAGTGCAGGCGGCGACCGGGGAATGGTGTAGGCGGGCGCGGCGACTGTGGCGAGCTCGCGAGATGGCGCGTGCGCGGGACGAGGGAGGGTGGAGCAGTGGAACTGGAGGCGATGGCGGCTGCAGGTGGAAGACGCGAGGAGGATGAGTGAGCTGCGGGCTCCCTCGCTAGGGCAGGGGAGGCTGGGCTGCGGCCCAAGGTTGGGGAGGATCCGGCTGGGCCTGCGCCAGCACGCTTTTCTCCCTCTCTCTATTTTTTTGGTTTTCTTCCCTTTTAAAAAAAAGAAAACTCAAACAAAATGAAAAAGGCTTTTAACAAAAATAGAAAATAATGCCTTTGGCTCCTTTGAAAAAAATATACCCAACTATAAAATAGTTTGGGTTTTTTTGAAACGAATAAAAATAAAACCACAAAAACAAATAAATTAGGAGAGAGGGGGAGTTCCTATTGCACGCAAAGACACCGAGAGCACTTGAAGCACACACACTGAAAAGACCACACGCAACAGACGATGCAAGATGCCATGCCTGATGCGATGATGCAAACTAAATGAAGATGCAACAAATAAAAACAAGCATACGATGGAAACGGAAATAAAGGGGAATCTTCTGGGGCGTCGGTCTCAGGCTGTCACAACTCTCCTACACTACAAGAGGATCTTGCCCCGAGATCCAAGAATGAAAGGGAGGAGAGGGTGAGAAAGAACAAGTGGTAAAATTTAGTCGCTTCTTTAACACATGAGTAAAACCAACGATCCTTGAAAGTTGCAAAGAGATGTTGAATGATATGAGAAAGAAGCAAGAATTCAAGGAAATTTCGGCAGCACTTCGGTAGGAAAAAGGGACCAAAAATTCGATAAGAAGAGAGAATTAGACAATATTCACAACAAACAAGTAAATAGATCAGGGGAACACCATAATCTTGATAGAACAAAATCATTTGCCCAAAAGAGCAACAACACAATGCCTCCGGAACAATAGAATAGGAACTAGCTCAAGCGAAAGAAGAGAATGAAGAGAGAATGACAACTACTAACTCCAATGTACTTGGAAAGCATCCTTGCAAGAAGAATTGGACGAAGTTGTTGGAAAAAACAACAACAAAAAGAACAAGATAGTAGTGGGCTTATGGAAACCTTTCAAACTAATGAAGTGACAACCAGCCACTAACAGAACCAAGGGTTGATTGGGAGAAACAAGATATGAACAATTTCTTACACCAAGAGGATACATTGAGAACTTGGATTAATGACAAGCACCATGATAACAACAATCCATAGGAAAGGATTTAGGTGAAATCCAAACCAAGATAGCTCAAAGAATAAATCATGGGTTGAAAATATCTCATGATCAAAGAATTGGTGGGTTTAATTATCTCATTGTTGAAAGGAAATCTCTTCGAGGCTCCTACACTAACAAGAATGCTATATTACCACCTGAAGGATAAGGGAAGAACAATTGCACATACAAATGCAAGAGAAAGGATACTTGAGGTTCTCCAACAGGAATCGTGAAGAACACCTCGAGAATGAATCACATCGTTGAAGAACCAGCATAACGAGCCTCCGTATCAAAAGGATGATGCAAGATGTGAAGGATGAAAGAATAAGATGGAAGCATTGCAAAGTCTTCGATGAAGCTTCACAAAGAGATACTTGAGAAAACTTGGAACTACGGAAAGAAAAGATAAGAACACTTGAGAAAAAGGAATTGCTATCATGAGCCACTCCGGAAGAAGAATTCAGATTACTATGAACAATAATAAGAATTATGTTATGCTTATCCTTCATGAAGTTTAATTGACGACAAGCAACGGATTCAGCATACAACTTATTCCTTTAGATAGAATCTTGAAGAGACACAGTGATAAGCACCACTTGAAGCAAAAATGAAGGAAGCACCGGTAAGAATTGAAACAAATGAGGCAAGCATGCATGAATGGAGATACATGAGAATGAAGAGATCATGAGCCACCTGAGAGAAGAAAAAACTTAAACAAGACACCAGAATAATTGAGAGACGAACGAAGAGACAATAATTGAGAAGAATTTGAGAATGAAAGGTGAAAGCTGAAAACGAAGAAGTCTTCTGAAATGATGTCCTTCGGAGGATCGAGAATGAAAACAACTCAGAGAAGCATCCGATAGCAAGAAAGGGGTACTCATGATTGACAACAATTAAGATGATGGCACAAAGCTGAAATGATGAATCTACAATAGAATGAACCAAGATCCGAGAGAAACGCTCCTTCTGTCATCAAAGCTGGAATGATGAGGAGAACACCACTAAGAATTAACTGAGACACTTCGGAATAATGAAGAATGAAAGTAGAGCCAAATACGAGAAATAATTCTAGTAGATCTTGAAGAAGGAATAAGACTGATGAAGATCATACTTACATCACAGTTGAAAAGATTTAGAGATCTCTCGAAAAAGATTAAAAGAGCCAGGAAAGATCCTGGGAACACTTGTGGTTTATGGGCCCACTCAAAGAAATCACCGTTAGAAAAGATTTCTTAGAAAGAGAGATATTGCACCGGTATAAGGAAAACTAGATGAGGTTAGCACCTCGAAATAATTAAAAGAATTGAAAACTCGAAACTCGGAGATATGTTGAACACACCGGATAGAAAAGAGAGGAATGAATAACCAGATAGGCTGATAAGAATCTCCAACATGAAAAAGAATTACAAGGATAAATAGGATAAGATGAACACGACAACTGATTAAAATTCACCGGTAAGGATGACAAGAATGAACAAATGTGACACGAATCTCCTAAGAATCTTCACAATGAATCATTGGGTAAGAGAGAAAACATAAGACAGCGGAAGAACAATGAAAAGAAAACTCTTGGATGAAATTGAATCACTAAAGAAAAAAGGGTGGGAGGGCGGGGAAAGACAAAGACAACTTGAGACGGATGAGATGAACTCCGGAATAGGAATAGAAAGATTGATCTTGCAAATATTGGAGAGGGTTGAATTAACTGAAGAGAAGCACACTCGTTGCAAAAGAATTAGCATGACGACTCCGGTAGACAAGAATTGATAATACGATTTGATTGAGCAAAGAATTTGCATTCACATAAAAATATGAGAACACAGGTTAGGAAAGATCTAAAATCACCACCTGACATCGAAGCAACTCGAATTACAAAATTCAACAAAACAAAGGGATGAGGCTTATGAAACAAGCCAGAACAAACTCGTGAGAAAGATTTCGCCCGATATTTTGGTGGACAGGATCGCACAGGCTCGATTTTATAGTAGACATCAAGTGCAAGGCAGTGCACCCGACATACGAAGCGTCCCGAGTCGTAGCAAGCTACAAGGACTATTTAAGACACAACGACAACCGCTGTAAGTCGACCGTCAACAAACGAATCCACTAGATGTCGAACGCCAACCTAACCTCATGCATTTGTTGGAAGATTGTCCTATAAGCAACTACTTGAATTCCCACCTAAGAATTCCCGAAATATCTGGTCATGCAATCTGGTACACGGATACAAGGAGTGATAATCACACAAATCCAATACTAACCCGTCACCTATATAAGATCTGTCAACACACCACCAAAATCTCAGACCTTCATCTTCTACAGACCCTCGTGATCACAACGATACAAAGTATGGCAGTACTCCCGAACTATTTGCATCAGTACTAGGGACATCGGGGTTATCTCGCCACTACTAGTATTGAAGCAATTACAAAATCCTTCGTTCTGAGATACTAAGAAATTTGAATGATAACGATGTGCTCGAGAATCCCCTGGAGCTCAACTCCCTGGAAGAAAATCAAGTCAGACAGGAGGCACCAAGACAGAACTCCGTCACATCGGCATCAAATAGATCTCAAAAATATCCGCGTGATCCTAAAAAATTTTGGGTGAGAAGAGGAGTAGAATTAAATTATTACGTCAAGATTCCTCACCAGAGCATAGAAGAGGAGAAAAAAGAATCCTACTCTCCGATATATAACTAGACTCAAGGCAGTTTTTAACTAGACTCGACTCGGCCAAGTTCGATCAATCAAGGGGGCTCCTAGGTCGGTACTGCTCTGATACCAACTTGTGACGCCCATGATGCGACCCTATCCTTAATTTGGCAAGGGGGCCTCGTCAGGGATAGAAGTGCATCTCGTCGTGTCGCAAGAATCGATATCGTTACAAGTACATGTACTGAAAAGAAGAGATATATAATAGAATTGGCTTACACTCACTACAAGCTACATCAGAGTCACATCAGTACATTACATATTCATCAAGAGTAAGAGCAGGGTCCGACAACGGACGAAAACAAACGAGAAACGAAGAACGACGTCCATCCTTGCTATCCCAGGCTGCCAGCCTAGAACCCATCCTAGATCGATGGTGAAGAAGAAGAAGCAACTCCAACTGAACGATCAACGCGCTCACGTCAAGTAACCTTTACTTGTACCTGCAACTGGTGTTGTAGTAATCTGTGAGCCACAGGGGACTCAGTAATCTCATTTCCAAAGGTATCAAGACTAGCAAAGCTTAATGGGTGAGGTATGGTTAAGTGGTGAGGTTGCAGCAGCGGCTAAGCATATATATATGGTGGCTAACTTACGAGTACAAGAAATAAGAGGGGGAAGAACTACGCATCACGGACGTGAACTACTGATGACAAATGAATGATCCTTAATACCTACCTACGTGAGACATAACCCCACCGTGTCCTCGATCGGAGAAGGAACTCACGAAAGCGACAGTCACGGTTACACACACAGTTGGCATGTTTTATTTAAGTTAACTTCAAGTTATCTAGAACTAGTGTTAAACAAAGTTTCCACATTGCCACATAACCGCGGGCACAGCTTTCCGAAAGATTTAACCCTGCAGGGGTGCTCCAACTAGTCCATCACAAATTACCACAAGCCGCATAGAAATCCTCAATCATGACACTCGAGATCTCGTCGGATTCCTCAGTGGAAAACCTCAACTCTGAGATTACCCAAAGCATCACCGAAATCCCGATACACAAGATATCTCGTCAAAGGTAAAACTAATCCAGCAAGGCCTCCGGGCGTGTCAACGATCCCGATAGGAGCCACGTATCTCGTTCTCAGGACACGGCGGATAAGCACAGCGTACGGTGGCCTGATAGAAATCTCCCGAGTTGCCCCGGGTTGGCCCCGCAAACGGCTCTAGTTTTGGACCAGCACCATCAGCACTGCCCCCCTGGTATTATGTGAAATTACACCTCGGGTTCTTGACGCCCTATCCTTTCAGTATTAACAAAGTTATTATGTTGGGAAAATGTAGTACCAATGTTGGGCCTTGCCGGACGAGCTTTAGTCTAAAACGAATTATCAAGGGGGTCCCCATAACAACCCCGATCATGTTAAGAGCGCTCAATTGTGGAACATAACAACGGTAGTCGAAACTAAGGGGGCAAAGGTGGAACAAAACACGAGGCTAGAAAGGCCGAGCCTTCCACCTTTTACCAAGTATATAGGTGCATTAAATTAAATAGCATTTAATAGGGTGATATAACAAGGAACCCATGTTATCAACTGGAAGCAACTGCACCTGCAACTAGCAACGTTAACAACATGGATAAGCAAGCGGTAACATAGCCAATCAGTGGTTTGCTAGGTCGAACAGATTGAAGGTTATCACGACATTGTTGAGAGGGTGATATTTAACAAGTCGCAGGCAACGAGACATAAACGGTAGAAGCGGTAAGCTAGCATGGCAATGATAGTAATGATATCTGGGAAATGGTCATCTTGCCTGAGATCCCGCTTGGAAGAAGAATATCTCCGTGAAGCAGACGAACCAACGTAGTCGAACAGGTCCTCACATTCCGACACGCTTGCGGAACTCTATCGAGATGGAGCAAACCGGAAACAAACATCAACACAAATATTCACCACAGCAAAAAGAAGACATTATGCATACCCTAATATGATGCATGATCAGTTCAATATGCAAGGGATGGCATGGCAATTCACCTCACGCTGACACTACACATTAAGTGAAGCTCGATATACAACGAGTCGCATATCGACGAAACTCCATGCTTAATTATTCAATTCACTCTCGTTTAATTACAAGGCAATGTTTAATGTTGTTTAACAGGGCAAGGGGTGAAGCGATGGTCCTACATGGCGTCCTAGTCGCTTAACACACGGGACTTAGAACGGACACTACGACACAAGAGACATGCAACAGAAGATTATATGTCATGTCTGCGACATGCATGCAAGCTACAACACCACCGGAAAGAAGAGAAAGAAACAAGTTTCGCCAAGGCGAGCAAGAGGGAACCATGGCGGCAAAACGGAAATGATGCCACGACAACGTTCCTATCCCAATAACTCGTCGAGATATCGGTGCCAACGAATAGGGAGTGTGTGCGGGAACGCTAAATAAAGAATGGGGTGATCCCGCTACCGGGTTCCCATGTGTCGGGGATCAACGAAAGAGGTACACGTGCAACGGGCAACATATCAACGCAAACATACATTCATCTCATACAACACATGCATTCGTTACATGACACGTCTCATCGGTATACCTTCAAAGCATGCACATCGGAGCGGATCGGTTCGTAGCGGACATCGTGGAAGTCGTGGTCGTCGTGGAAGTGGTGGTACTCGGGTCTCGTCGACGGTAGTCGTAGTCTCGGCGTCGGTTCATGGGTCTTCGGCGTCGCTAGTCGAACACGTTCTGAAGATGATCGGGGTCATCGAGGATATCGTGGATCTCTTGAACTTGTTGATTCCACGGTGGCGGAGATGGTCTACGCGGCGACGGCATGTGACACAACAGCAAATATGCATCGGCACCGGCAGCAAGCAAGCAACATAGCAACGACAACATCAGCTAGGCAGGCAAGCAGGCAAGGAAAGCAACCTAGAAGCAGCTAACTCAGCTAGCGGCAGCAAAACGCAACAGCAAGAGCAACCTAGCAGCAGCAAGCAAGCAAGCTAGCATCCTAGCATCGGCGCAGCAAGCTTCAGCAAGCAATAGCAAAACACATCAGGCAGCAGCTACAGGCACAACAACAGCTAAAGGGAGCGAGCAACGGCACAAGAAGCATCAGCGGCAAGGAAAAAATGGCAGCAGCAAGATGCAAGCCAGCTTGCGTCGGCAGCAACATCCATGCATCGGCAGCATACGGCAAGAGCAGCAACAACAAGGCGAACAACACGGCATGGCGACAAGCAGCTCGGCAGGGGCGACGCTCGCGAGGCGGCGTGGCGAGCAGCTCGGCAACACCGGCGGCTTGGCAAGCCGGTGCGGACAAGGTGCGAGGGACGAGGGACGCCGGCGGCAAGGCCATGGCGGCGCAGCTCGGGGAGGCGCGCGAGGAACGCCACGGCGGGGTGAGGCGACGCCGAGGGCGAGGGGCGGCGTCCATGGCGAGTTGTGCAGGGGAGGAGAGGCCCTAGCAGGTGGCCGTCTGGGGACGATACCGACTTGGAGAGGGCGACGGGACGAGCACCGCGGGGCGGGGAACGGCGAGCTCGGCGACGGGGGCGCACACTAGCGGCGCGACGAGGGAGGCGAGGGCAGGCCACGATCAGGGAATGGTGCAGGCGGGCGCGGCGACTGCGGCGAGCTCGCGAGACTGCGCGCGTGTGGGTCTAGGGAGGGCGGAGCTCGGGAACTGGAGGCGATGTCGGCTACGGGAGGAAGACGCAAGGAGGATGAGGGAGCTGCTGGCTCCCTCGCTAGGGCAGGGGAGGCTGGGCTGCGGCCCAAGGTTGGGGAGGATCCGGCTGGGCCTGGGCCAGCAAGCTTCTCTCCCTCTCTCTATTTTTTTGGTTTTCTTCCCTTTAAAAAAACAGAAAACTAAAAAAATGAAAAAAGCTTTTAAGAAAAATAGAAAATAATGCTTTTGGCTCCTTTGAAAAAAAATATACCCAACTATAAAATAGCTTGGGCTTTTTTAAAAGAAATAAAAATAAAACCCTTTCTTTTAAAATAATAAATAAACCCCTTCTTTTAAATAAAAGAGTCTCTAGTTTTAAATATAACAAAAGGAAAAATAAAGCAAACCAAGGGGTTGCCCCCACATTTAATAAAAGGATTTTAAAAGAAGACGAACTTTTAAAAGGGGGTTAAAACGGAAACTTTAGCAAACCACAAAAACAAATAAAAGAGGAGAGAGGGGGAGTTCCTATTGCACACAAAGACACTGAGAGCACTTGAAGCACACACACTCAAAACACCACACGCAACAGAGGATGCAAGATGCCATGCATGAAGCGATGATGCAAACTAAATGAAGATGCAACAAATAAAAATAAGCACACGAAGGAAACGGAAATAAAGGGGAATCTTCTGGGGCGTCGGTCTCGGGCTATCACAGATGGAGAGAGAGGGAGAGGTAGAGACAGGGTGGGAGCGGGAGAGGGAGAGGGAGAGAGATAGAGGTAGAGAGGGAGTGGGAGAGAGGGAGGGAGGGGATAGAGGGAGAGAGGCAGGTTGAGAGGGGGGGAGGGAGTGAGAGATACAGATGGAGAGTAAGAGGGAGGGAGACATGGACAAAGAGGGAGGGAGAGGGAGAGATATAAAGGGAGATGGGGAGAGATAGAGGGAGAGCGGGAGAGATATAGGAGATGGAGAGGGAGGGAGGTAGGGAGGGCGAGAGGGAGAGAGATTGTTTGTGAGAGAGAGTGAGGGAGAGAGAGGAAGAGAGATAGAGAGATAAAGTGAGAGAGAGAGGGGGAGGGAGAGAGAGATTGAGAGGGAGGGAGAGAGAAAGAGAGAGAGAGGTAGAGGGATAGAGATAGAGGGAGAGGGAGAGAGGGAGAGAGAGGGGGAGCGGGGAGTGAAGGGGAAAGGGATGGATATATATATATATACAGAGAGGGATATGGAGACGGAGAGAGAGGGAGAGAGGGAGGGGGAGAGAGAGGAGAGGAATAGGGACGGAGAGAGAGGGAGGGAGGGAGATGGAGAGAGATAGTAGTGGGAGAAGGAGGGAGAGAGGGAGAGAGGGAGAGAGTGAGAGAGAGAGGGAGAGGGGGAGGGAGTGGGGGATGGGGAGGGGGAGGGAGAGAGATAGAGGGAGAGGGAGTGAGGGAGGGAAAGGGAAAGAGATAGAGGGAGATGGCGATAGATATAGGCAAATGGATAGTGAGAGAGAGGGAGTGTGAAAGAGATAGAGGGAGAGGGATACAGAGAGAGAGGGAGTGGGAGAGAGAGTGAGAGAGAGGGAGGGGGAGAGAGAGGAGAGGAACAAGGACAGAGGGAGAGAGCGAGGGAGGGAGATGGAGAGAGATTGTAGTGGGAGAGGGAGAGAGGGAGGGTGGGACAGAGGGAGAGAGGGAGAGAGAGGGAGGGAGAGTGAGAAAGAGAGAGAGGGGGATGGAGATAGATAGAGGGAGAGGGGGAGGGGAGGGAGAGAGATAGAGGGAGAGGGAGAGTGTGAGGGAGAGAGGTAGGGAGAGGTAGAGAGATTGAGGGAGAGGTGGATAGATAGAGGAGAGGGAGAGGGGGAGAGGGAGGGTGAGAGAGAGGGAGAGAGAGGGAGAGAGAGGGAGAGGGAGATAGTGAGGGAGCGAGAGAGGGATAGAGATAGGGATGGAGGGAGGTGGAGGGAGAGGGATGGAGAGAGATAGAGAGCGAGAGTGAGAGAGAGGGAGAGAGATAGAGAGAGGGAGTGATAAAGAGAGAGAGGGAGAGGGATATGGAGAGAGAGAAAGAACGATATAGAGGGGGAGGGAGGGAGATAGAGGAGAAGGAGAGGGAAAATGGAGGGGGGGAGTGGGAGAGAGAGATAGAGGGAGAGGGAGATAGATAGAGGAGAAGGAGTGGGGAGAGGGAGGGAGAGAAGGAGAGAGAGGGAGAAGGAGGGACGGAGGGGGAGGGAGAGGGACAGAGGGACGGAGCTAGAGAAAGAGAGGGAGGGAGAGGGATAGAGGGAGGGAGGGAGGGGCGATATGGAGAGGGAGAGGGAGAGAGATAGAGATAGAGATAGAGATAGAGGTAGATAGGGAGTGGGAGAGAGATAGGGAGAGGAGAGAGGGAGGTTGAAAGGGAGGGAGGGATAGTGAGATGGATAGAGAGGGAGAGCGAGAGCGAGAGGAAGAGAAAGGTAGAGAGTGAGGGAGAGGGAGAGGATTGGGAGAGGGAGAGGGAGAGGGAGAGAGATAGAGGTAGAGGGAGAGAGAGCGTGAGGTAGAGGGAGACCGAGAGGAGGGAGAGGGGGAGATGGAGAGGTAGAGAGATGGAGGGGGAGAGAGACAGGAGATGCATAGGGAGGGAGGGAGAGAGAGAGGGCGGGAGGTAGATGGAGAGAGATAGTACTAGGAGAGGGAGAGAGGGGGAGGGAGATGGACGGGGAGAGGGAGAGATGGAGAGAGGGAGAGAGTGAGAGAGAGAGGGAAGGAGAGGGATAGATATGGAGAGGGGGAGAGGGAGAGATAGAGGCCGATGGGGATAGATAGAGGAGAGGGGGAGGGGGAGAGGGAGGGAGGGAGAGGGGGGAGAGGGAGGTGGAGGGAGAGAGGGAGCGAGAGAGGGAGGGGGAGAGGGAGAGAGAGAGGGAGAGAGTGAGGGAGGGAGATAGGGAGAGAGATAGGGATGGAGGGAGAGGGAGGGATAGAGAGAGTGAGAGCAAGAGACTGAGAGGGAGACAGAGAGAAAAAGAGAGAGAGAGGGAGTGAGAAAGGGATAGAGGGAGAGGGATACACACAGAGAGAGATAAATATATAGAGGGAGAGGGAGAGAGATGGAGGAGAAGCAGAGGGAGAGAGGGAGAGGGAGAGGGAGAGAGATATATGGAGAAGGGGATTGATAGAGGAGAAGGAGAGGGATAGAGGGAGGGGGAGGAAGGGAGGGAGAGTGGGAGAGTGAGGGAGGGAGGGAAGGAAGGTAGAGAGAGGGAGGGAGGGGGAGAGGGAGAGAGATAGAGGTAGAGAGGGCGTGGGAGAGAGGGAGGGAGGAGGAAAGAGGGAGAGAGGGAGGTTGAGAGGGAGGGGAGGAGAGAGAAAGACAGATGGATAGGGAGAGGGAGGTAGACGGAGAGGGAGGGAGATGGAGACAGAGAGGGAGGGAGAGGGAGAGTGTCGGATTTCAGGCTCCGCAATAACCCTAAAGATTCAAACTCAGGGGCGTGTGCGAAGATCTCTAGCGGGCTTGCCTCAACAAACTCATTATTAACTTGGGATGGCAGAGAACTCACTTGATGGTGAGGATGACACAGAACACGGCAGTTTACCCAGGTTCGGGCTGCTGAGAAGCGTAATACCCTACTCCTGCTTTGGTGGATTGCCTCTCGTGGAGGTTGGTGGGTGAACTAGTACATTGTTCGAGGGCCTCCGGAGGCTAGGTGGTCTTTGTGTCCTGCCCGTGGGCAAGTGAATGAATCCTCCCTCTATGAAGATACCTACTCTCTCTATATATATAGTGGCGGCCCCGGTCCTCTTCCCTTATCATTTCGGCGAGAAGGGATCCCACAACGACCAATTTTGAAGGGGAACAGGGGAACATGCCCCCTGCCCAAAGGTAGTCTTCGCCTACAAAGTGGCCGCCAGCGCTGCAGGGACGGGTCCAGGGATGACGTTTGTCCTGCTGGCGGGTGGCGATGGCCTTGTTGCACTAGAAAGGAAACCTTTGGAAGATGCGTTGGGAACCCCGGTACGTCTTTGCTCCCTTTGCACTAAAGGGGAAACTGGTCCGTCTTGCGCTCTACTGCTTGCCTGTCCTTCCTCCGCGTCATCCTTGACGCCTGAGGCTGGGTCTTCCCTCGGAATATCCACCGCTCTGGTGGGGTCCTGATGAGGCCCCATGCGTGTCTTGATGCTGCTCCCACTCACGAGGCTTGGCCCCTCACGAGGACCTTGCCTTGAACGGTGTCGTGCCCGATTGTGCTTGCTTGATGAAGTGGGCCAGCCCTGGGCCACAGGCAGGTCGGGGAACCCCCATTCCCGGAATGCCGACAGAGAGAGATAGAGGTAGAGGGAGAGAGACAGAGAGCGAGAGAGAGAGAGAGAGAGAGAGAGGGAGCGGGAGAAGGAGAGGAGAGAGAGAGAAAACATAGAGGGTCACATTAGTTAGTTAGCTTATTATTTTAATAAATCAAAATGATTATAAAAGATTGAAAACGTGTGGTATTTTTTCTCCGTTTGCAACGCACGGGTCCTTTTGCTAGTAGAGATAGAGAGAGATAGAGAGAGAGAGAGAGGAGGTAGAGGGAGAGGGAGAGGGAGAGTGATAGAGAGGGAGGGAGAGATAGAGGGAGGGAGAGATAGAGGGAGAGGCAAAGAGATAGAGGAGAGGGAGAGGGAGGGAGGGAGGGAGAGGGAGAGAGATAGAGTAGAGGGAGAGAGATCGAGTAGAGGGAGAGGGATAGAGGGTGAGGGACGGAGAGAGGGAGAGGGAGGGAGAGGGGGAGAGGTAGAGTAGACCGAGAGGGAGAAGGAGGGGGGAGGGAGAGGGAGAGAGATAGATTAGAGGGATAGGGAGGGAGAGAGATATGGAGGGAGAGGGAGGGAGGGACAGAGAGAGAGATAGGGAGAGGGAGGCAGAGAAAGGGAGAGGGAGAGAGCTAGAGGGAGAGGGGGATATATAGAGGATATGGAGAGGGCCAGAGAGAGAGAGAGGGAGAGGGAGAAGGAGAGGAGAGAGAGAAAAAATATAGAGGGTCACAGAGAAAGAGATAAAGGAGAACGATAGAGAGAGAGAGGGAGGGAGGGAGAGAGAGCAAGAGAGATAGAGATAGGGAGAGAGAGAGCAAGACAGATAGAGAGAGAGAGGGAGAGAGAGCAAAAGAGAGAGACAGAGAAATAAAGTGAGACAGAGAGGGGGAGGGAGAGAGAGCAAGAGAGAGAGAAAGTGAGTGAGAGAGAGAGGGAAAGCGACAGAGAGAGGGAGGGAGAGAGAGAGAGAGCAAGAGAGAGAGAGATGAAGTGAGAGAGAGGGGGAGGGAGAGAGAGCGAGAGAGAGATAGAGGGAGAGAGGGAGCAAGAGAGGGAGGGGAGAAGGGAGAGGGACGGAGATGGAGAGGGAGAGAGAGAACGGGGGAGAGAGAGGAGACGAATAAGCAGGGAGGGAGAGAGGGAGAGAGAGGGCGGGAGGTAGACGGAGAGAGATAGTAGTGGGAGAGGGAGACAGGGAATGAGGGAGAGGGAGGGAGAGAGGGAGGGAGGGAGAGAGTGAGAGAGAGGGGGAAGGAGAGGGATAGAGAGGGAGAGTAGGAGGGAGAGGGATAGATGCAGATGGGGATAGATAGAGGACATGGAGAGGGGGCGGAGGGAGGGAGGGAGATGGGGAGAGAGAGGGAGGTGCTGAAAGAGGGAGGGGGAGTGGGAGAGAGAGGGAGAGAGTGTGGGAGGGAGAGAGGGATGGAGGGAGATGGAGGGAGAGAGAGAGGGAGGGAGAGAGTGAGGGTGGGAGTGAGGGATGGAGGGAGAGGGAGGGAGAGAGAGAGGGAGTGTGAGCCAGAGAGAGAGAAAGAGAGAGAGAGGGAGTGAGAAAGAGATAAAGGGAGAGGGATACAAAGAGAGAGAAAGAGATAGAGAAAGATATAGAGGGAGAGTTAGAGACATAGAGGAGAAGGAGAGGGAGAGAGGTTGATGGAGGGGGGGACGGAGGGGGATGGAGAGGGAGAGGGAGAAGGAGAGGTAGAGAGGGAGAGGCGGAGGGAGAGGGGGGAGGGGGGAATGAGAGTGGGAGAGGAAGGGGGAGAGGGAGGGATGGAGAGGGGGAGCAAGAGGGGGGAGTGGGAGGGGAGAGGGGGAGGGAGAGTGCGAGAGGAAGGGAGGGAGAGGGAGAGGGAGAGAGGGAGGGAGGGAGAGGGAGAGGTAGAGAGAGGGAGGGAGGGGGGGAGTTAGAGGGAGAGAGATAGAGGTAGATAGGGAGTGGGAGAGAGGGGGGGAGGGGAGAGAGGGAGGTTGAGAGGGAGGAAGGGAGAGCGAGATGGATGGAGAGGAGATGGAGAAATAGAGAGAGGGAGGGAGAGGGAGAGAGATAGAGGTAGAGGGAGAGAGAGAGCGAGAGAGAGGGGGAGGGAGACGCAGAGGAGAGAGAGAAAGAGATAGAGGGTGAGAGAGAAAGTGGTAGAGGAGAGAGAGATGGAGATGGAGATGGAGAGGGAGAGGGAGAGGGAGAGAGAGGGAGGGAGAAGGAGAGGGAAAGGAATAAAGATATAGGGAGTGGGAGAGGGAGGGGATATATATAGGTATGTATATATATATAAAGATAGAGAGAGAGAGAGGCGGGAGAGGGAGAGAGATAGAGATAGAGAGAGAGGAGAGGGAGAGGGAGAGGGAGAGGGAGGGAGATGGAGGGAGAGAGACAGAGAGAGGGAGGGAGAGGGAGAGAGAAATAGTAGAGGGAGAGGGAGAGAGAGGAAGGGAGAGAGGGGGAGAGGGGAAGAGAGAGGGAGGGAGGTACAAGGAGAGAGATATAGTAGAGGGAGAGGGAGAGAAATGGAGGGAGAGGGAGAGTGAGAGAGAGAGGGAGGGAGAGGGAGGGAGAGAGGGAGAGGGGAGAGAGAGGGGAAGGATAGGGAGAGGGGAGAGAGATCTATACCTAATAATAAAGTGGCTATTGCTTCCGTCAGAAAACCCACCGCGGCATTTTTATAAAACAGCCCCTGTAATTTTTGTTATTCAACCCGCGCTCCATCATTTATCTGCAACGCAAAAGGAAAAAAACGATTCGCGGCAATAATTATACCCGTACGCGTCGCCTCCTGCCTTCGACCCTGGGCCACACTGGCTTATGCCCAGGTCGCCGCCACACCACTCGATGCCGCGGTCGACCTTAACCGCCACCACTGTCGATCTAAACCCACCCGCCTCCGCAGTCGTACCTCCCCCCACTTACTACCCCTGTTGCGGCGCTCGAGCGCATCGCGTCGACCCTGGTCCACCCTGGCCTGTGCCCAGGCCGCTGCCACACCACTCGCCGCCATGGCCGACCTCAACCAGCACTGTTGTCGATCTCAATCCACCCGCCTCTGCGACCGTACCTCTGCCCGCTTGCTGCCCCCGTTTTGGCGCTCGAGCACAGCTTCTGGATCAAATCAACGCGACATCTACAATGACTGGGGATTATGCGTCTGCTCGATGCAGAACGGCGGCGGCGCGCGAATAAGGCGCGGCGGAGGGAAGTACTTGCAGGTGGAGGCGGGCCTCCATGGCTCACATGGAGAACTCCGAGGTTATGGCGCGGCAACGACAACTCCTTATGGCCAGATAGAGGCGCCTAACCCTTGTTCCGCTCATCGTATCCCCTCCTCCGGCAGGAACTCATCATCTGGTGAGATACCCTCCCCATGCCTCCAACCATGTGCCAAGCATCGACAAGAAATTTTGTTTTGTGGGGATTTGTTTGCTAATGAATGAATGTATTGAATGTAAGATTGTATAGTTGTAGAGACAGAGAATGGAACACCACCTACAGTTTGGCATCTGATCCCACATTCTCTACCCCATGAGTGAAATAAGATAACAGTCCATTGATCAATTCACGTAGCCTCTTTGTTTTTCTTTGCTTGTCCCGCTCAATTTCTCATCATGGTGGAATTAACAATGGACGGGTTGATTTCTCAACAAAATAGGATAGGACCGACTACATTAGTTAGTTAGCTTATTATTTTAATAAATCAAAATGATTATAAAAGATTGAAAACGTGTGGTATTTTTTCTCCCGTTTCAACGCACTTGTCCTTTTGCTAGTAGAGATAGAGAGAGATAGAGAGAGAGAGGAGGTAGAGGGATAGGGAGGGTGATAGAGAGGGAGGGAGAGATAGAGGGAGAGGCAAAGAGATAGAGGAGAGGGAGAGGGAGGGAGGGAGGGAGAGGGAGAGAGATAGACTAGAGGGAGAGAGATCGAGTAGAGGGAGAGGGAGAGAGGGTGAGGGAGGGAGAGAGGGAGAGGGAGGGAGAGGGGGAGAGGTAGAGTAGAGCGAGAGGGAGAAGGAGGGGGGAGGGAGAGGGAGAGAGATAGATTAGAGGGATAGGGAGGGATAGAGATATGGAGGGAGAGGGAGGGAGGGACGGAGAGAGAGAGAGGGAGAGGGAGGCAAAGAAAGGGAGAGGGAGAGAGCTAGAGGGAGAGGGGGATAGATAGAGGATATGGAGAGGGCGAGAGAGAGAGAGAGGGAGAGGGAGAAGGAGAGGAGAGAGAGAAAAATATAGAGGGTCACAGAGAAAGAGATAAAGGAGAACGATAGCGAGAGAGAGGGCGGTGGAGAGAGGGAGGGAGGGAGAGAGAGCAAGAGAGATAGAGGGAGGGAGAGAGAGAGCAAGAGAGATATAGAGAGAGCAGAGAGAGCAAGAGAGAGAGAGAGAAATAAAGTGAGACAGAGAGAGGGAGGGAGAGAGAGCAAGAGAGAGAGAAAGTGAGTGAGAGAGAGAGGGAAAGCGAGAGAGAGAGGGAGGGAGAGAGAGAGCAAGAGAGAGAGATGAAGTGAGAGAGAGGGGGAGGGAGAGAGAGCGAGAGAGAGATAGAGAGATAGTGAGAGGGAGGGAGAGAGAAAGAGAGAGAGGGGAGAGGGAGAGAGATAGAGGGAGAGAGGGAGCAAGAGAGGGAGGGGAGAAGGGAGAGGGACGGAGATGGAGAGGGAGAGAGAGCATGGGGGAGAGAAAGGAGAGGAATTAGGAGGGAGGGAGAGAGGGAGAGAGAGAGGGCGGGAGGTAGACGGAGAGAGATAGTTGTGGGAGAGGGAGAGAGGGAATGGGGGAGAAGGAGGGAGAGAGGGAGGGAGGGAGAGAGTAAGAGAGAGGGGGAAGGAGAGGGATAGAGAGGGAGAGTAGGAGGGAGAGGGATAGAGGGAGATGGGGATAGATAGAGGACTTGGAGAGGGGGCGGAGGTAGGGAGGGAGATGGGGAGAGAGAGGGAGGTGGTGAAACATGGAGAGGGAGTGGGAGAGAGAGAGAGGGAGAGAGTGAGGGAGGGAGAGAGGGATGGAGGGAGATGGAGGGAGAGAGAGAGGGAGAGAGTGAGGGTGGGAGAGAGGGATGGAGGGAGAGGGAGGGAGAGAGAGAGGGAGTGGGAGCCATAGAGAGAGAAAGAGAGAGAGAGAGAGAGAGGGAGTGAGAAAGAGATAAAGGGAGAGGGATACAAAGAGAGACAAAGATATAGAGAAAGATATAGAGGGAGAGTTAGAGACATAGAGGAGAAGGAGAGGGAGAGAGGTTGATGGAGGGGGAGACGGAGGGGGGTGGAGAGGGAGAGGGAGAAGGAGCGGGAGAGAGGGAGAGGGAGAGGCGGGAGGGGGGAGGGGGGAATGAGAGTGGGAGAGGAAGGGGGAGAGGGAGAGGGAGGGATGGAGAGGGGGGAGCAAGAGGGGGGAGGGGGAGGGGAGAGGGGGAGGGAGAGTGCGAGAGGAAGGGAGGGAGAGGGAGAGAGGGAGGGAGGGAGAGGGAGAGGTAGAGAGAGGGAGGGAGGGGGAGAGTTAGAGGGAGAGAGATAGAGATAGATAGGGAGTGGGAGAGAGGGAGGGAGGGGAGAGAGGGAGGTTGAGAGGGAGGAAGGGAGAGAGAGATGGATGGAGAGGAGATGGAGAAATAGAGAGAGGGAGGGTGAGGGAGAGAGATAGAGGGAGAGGGAGAGAGAGAACGAGAGAGAGGGGGAGGGAGATGGAGAGGAGAGATATAAAGAGATAGAGGGTGAGAGAGAAAGAGGTAGAGGAGAGAGAGAGGGAGAGGGAGAGGGAGAGGGAGAGGGAGAGAGAGAGGGAGGGAGAAGGAGAGGGAAATGAAGAAAGATATAGGGAGGGGGCGAGGGAGGGGATATATATATGTATGTATATATATATATATAAAGATAGAGAGAGAGGAGGGAGAGGGAGAGAGATAGAGATAGAGGGAGAGGAGAGGGAGAGGGAGGGAGATGGAGGGAGAGAGACCGAGAGAGGGAGGGAGAGGGAGAGAGAAATAGTAGAGGGAGAGGGAGAGAGAGAGGGAGGGAGAGAGGGAGAGAGGGGAAGAGAGAGAGAGGGAGGGAGGTACAAGGAGAGAGATATAGTAGAGGGAGAGGGAGAGAAATGGAGGGAGAGGGAGAGAGATATAGTAGAGGGAGAGTAAGAGAGAGAGGGAGGGAGAGAGGGAGAGGGGGGAGAGAGAGGGGAAGGATAGGGAGAGGGGAGTGAGATCTATACCTAATAATAAAGTGGCTATTGCTTCCGTCAGAAAACCCACCGCGACATTTTTATAATACAGCCCCTGTAATTTTTGTTATTCAACCCGCGCTCCATCATTTATCTACAACGCAAAAGGAAAAAACGATTCGCTGCAAAAATTATACCCGTACGCATCGCCTCCTGCCTTCGACCCTGGGCCACCCTGGCCTATGCCCAGGCCGCCGCCACACCACTCGATGCCGCGGTCGACCTTAACCGCCACCGCTGTCGATCTCAACCCACCCATCTCCGCGGCCATACCTCTCGCCACTTACTGCCCCCGTTGCGGCGCTCGAGCGCATCGCGTCGACCCTGGTCCACCCTGGCCTGTGCCCAGACCGCTACCACACCACTCGCCGCCATGGCCGACCTCAACCACCACTGTTGTCGATCTCAATCCACCCGCCTCTGCGACCTTACCTCTACCCGCTTGCTGCCCCCGATTCGGCGCTCGAGCACAACTTCTGGATCAAATCAAGGCAACATCTACAATGACTGGGGATGATGCGTCTCCTCGATGAAGAACGGCGGCGGCGCGCGAATAAGGCGCGGTGGAGCGAAGTACTTGCCGGTGGAGGCGGGCCTCCATGGCTCACACGGAGAACTCCGAGGTTATGGGGCGACAACGGGAACTCCTTATGGCTAGATAGAGGCGCCTAACCCTTGTTCCCCTCATCGTATCCCCTCCTCCGACAGGAACTCATCATCTGGTGAGATACCCTCCCCATGCCTCCAACCATGTGCCAAGCATCGGCAAGAAATTTTGTTTTGTGGGGATTTGTTTGCTGATGAATGAATGTATTGATTGTAAGATTGTGTTGTTGTAGAGACAGAGAATGGAACATCACCTTCAGTTTGGCATCTGATCCCACATTCTCTACCCCATGAGTGAAATAAGATAACAGTCCATTGATCAATTCACGTAGCCTCTTTGTTTTTCTTTGCTTGTCCCGCTCAATTTCTCATCATGGTGGAATTAACAATGGACAACTTGATTTCTCAACAAAATAGGATAGGACCGACTACATTAGTTAGTTAGCTTATTATTTTAATAAATCAAAATGATTATAAAAGATCGAAAACGTGTGGTATTTTTTCTCCCGTTGCAACGCACGGGTCCTTTTGCTAGTAGAGATAGAGAGAGATAGAGAGAGAGAGGAGGTAGAGGGAGAGGGAGGGTGATAGAGAGGGAGGGAGAGATAGAGGGAGAGGCAAAGAGATAGAGGAGAAGGAGAGGGTGGGAGGGAGGGAGAGGGAGAGAGATCGAGTAGAGGGAGAGGGAGAGAGGGTGAGGGAGGGAGGGAGGGAGAGGGAGGGAGAGGGGGAGAGGTAGAGTAGAGCGAGAGGGAGAAGGAGGGGGAGGGAGAGGGAGAGAGATAGATTAGAGGGATAGGGAGGGAGAGGGAGAGAGATAGATTAGAGGGATAGGGAGGGAGAGGGAGAGAGATAGATTAGAGGGATAGGGAGGGAGAGAGATATGGAGGGAGAGGGAGGGAGGGACGAAGAGAGAGAGTGGGAGAGGGAGGCAGAGAAAGGGAGAGGGAGAGAGGTAGAGGGAGTGGGAGATAGATAGAGGATATGTAGAGGGTGGGGGCATAGGGAGAGAGGAAGAGAGAGATGGAGGGAGCGAGAGATAGATGGAGAGGCAGAGAGATAGAGGAGATGGAGAGGGAGGGAGGGAGAGAGGGAGGGAGAGGAAGGGAGGGATAGGGACAAAGGTATAGTAGAGGAGAGGGAGAGAGGGAGAAGGAGATGGAGGGAGAGGGAGGGAGGGAGAGAAAGAGGGAGGGGAGCGGGATAGGGAGAGCGAGATCGAGAGGGAGATCGAGAGGGAAAGATGGACGGGGAGAGGGAGAGAGAGGGAGTGAGATAGACTGAGAGGGAGAGGCAGCCGTAGATGGGGAGGGAGAGGGAGTGAGATAGAGGGAGAGGGAGAGGGGGAGATAGAGATAGAGGGAGAGGGAGTGAGATAGAGGGAAAGGAAGTGAGATAGAGGGAGAGGGAGTGAGATAGAGGGAGAGGTAGAGGGAGAGGGAGTGAGATAGAGGCAGAGGGAGAGGTAGAGGGGGGAGGGAGAGGGAGAGAGATCGAGGGAGAAGCGGATATAGGGAGAGAGAGAGGGAGGGGAGATGGTGTGGGAGGGAGATTGATAGATAGATAGATAGATAGATAGATAGATTGATAGACATAGATAGATAGATAGATAGATAGATAGATAGATAGGTAGATAGATAGGTAGATAGAGAGAGAGATGGAGGGAGGGAGAGAGAGGGTGAGAGAGGGGGAGGGGGAGAGGGAAAGGTAGGGGGAGAAGGAGGGATGGAAAGTGAGAGATGTTGGGGAACGTCGCATGGGAAACAACAAATTTCCTACGCGCACGAAGACCTATCATGGTGATGTCCATCTACGAGAGGGGATGTGTGATCTACGTACCCTTGTAGACGGTACAGCAGAAGCGTTAGTGAACGCGGTTGATGTAGTGGAACGTGCTCACGTCCCTCGATCCGCCCCGCGAACCGTCCCGCGATCTAGTGCCGAATGGACGGCACCTCCGCGTTCAGCACACGTACAGCTCGACGATGATCTCGGCCTTCTTGATCCAGCAAGAGACACGGAGAGGTAGAAGAGTTCTCCGGCAGCGTGACAGCGCTCCGGAGGTTGGTGATGATCTTGTCTCAGCAGGGCTCCGCCCGAGCTCCGCAGAAACGCGATCTAGAGGAAAAACCATGGAGGTATGTGGTCGGGCTGCCGTAGAAAAGTCGTCTCAAATCAGCCCTAAAACCTCCGTATATATAGGTGGGAGAGGGGGAGCCTTTCCTTGGGGCTCAAGGAGCCCCAAGGTGGTCGGCCGAGCCAAGGGGGGAAGGTCTCCCCCCCCAAACCGAGTCCTACTTGGTTTGGTGGGTGGGGTCCTTCTTTCCTTTCCCACCTTCTCCTTTTTTTCCTTTTCTCTTTGATTTTCTCCCTATGGCGCATAGGGCCTTCTTGGGCTGTCCCACCAGCCCACTAAGGGCTAGTGTGCCACCCCCAAGGCCTATGGGCTTCCCCGGGGTGGGTTTCCCCCCCGGTGAACTCCCGGAACCCATTCGTCATTCCCGGTACATTCCCGGTAACTCCGAAAACCTTCCGGTAATCAAATGAGGTCATCTTATATATCAATCTTCGTTTACGTACCATTCCGGAAACGCTCGTGACGTCCGTGATCTCATCCGGGACTCCGAACAACATTCAGTAACCATCCATATAACTCAAATGCGCATAAAACAACGTCGAACCTTAAGTGTGCAGACCCTGCGGGTTCGAGAACTATGTAGACATGAACCGAGAGACTCCTCGGTCAATATCCAATAGCGGGACCTAGATGCCCATATTGGATCCTACATATTCTACGAAGATCTTATCGTTTGAACCTCAGTGCCAAGGATTCATATAATCCCGTATGTCATTCCCTTTGTCCTTCGGTATGTTACTTGCCCGAGATTCGATCGTCAGTATCTGCATACCTATTTCAATCTCGTTTACCGGCAAGTCTCGTTACTCGTTCCGTAATACAAGATCCCGCAACTTACACTAAGTCACATTGCTTGCAAGGCTTGTGTGTGATGTTGTATTACCGAGTGGGCCCCGAGATACCTCTCCGTCAAACGGAGTGACAAATCCCAGTCTTGATCCATACTAACTCAACGAACACCTTCGGAGATAACTGTAGAGCATCTTTATAGTCACCTAGTTACGTTGCGACGTTTGATACACACAAAGTATTCCTCCGGTGTTAGTGAGTTATATGATCTCATGGTCATAGGAACAAATACTTGACACGCAGAAAACAGTAGCAACAAAATGACACGATCAACATGCTACGTCTATTAGTTTGGGTCTAGTCCATCACGTGATACTCCTAATGACGTGATCCAGTTATCAAGCAACAACACCTTGTTCATAATTAGAAGACACTGAATATCTTTGATCAACTAGCTAGCTAACTAGAGGCTTGCTAGGGACAGTGTTTTGTCTATGTATCCACACATGTAAATGAGTCTTCATTCAATACAATCATATCATGGATAATAATCGATTATCTTGATACAGGAATTATAATAATAACTATATTTATCATTGCCTCTAGGGCATAATTCCAACAGTCTCCCACTTGCACTAGAGTCAATAATCTAGTCCTCACATCATCATGCGAATTACATTGTAATAAATCTAACACCCATACAGTTCTGGTGTTGATCATGCTTTGCCCGTGGAAGAGGTTTAGTCAGCTGGTCTGCTACATTCAGATCCGTGTGCACTTTGCATATATTTACGTCCTCCCCTTCGACGTAGTCGCGGATGAGGTTGAAGCGTCGTTTGATGTGTCTGGACTTCTTGTGAAACCGTGGTTCCTTTGCTAAGGCAATGGCACCCGTGTTGTCACAGAACAAGGTTATTGGATTCAGTGCGCTTGGCACCACTCCAAGATCCGTCATGATTTGCTTCATCTAGACACCCTCCTTGGCCGCCTCCGAGGCAGCCATGTACTCCGCTTCACATGTAGAATCTGCTACGACGCTTTGCTTGGAACTGCACCAGCTTACCGCACCCCCATTAAGAATAAATACGTATCCGGTTTGCGACTTAGAGTCGTCCGGATCTGTGTTAAAGCTTGCATCGACGTAACCTTTTACGGCGAGCTCTTCGTCACCTCCATACACGAGAAACAACTCCTTTGTCCTTTTCAGGTACTTCAGGATATTCTTGACCGCTGTCCAGTGATCCACTCCTGGATTACTCTGGAACCTACCTGCCATACTTATGGCTAGGCTAACGTCCCGCCTAGTGCACAGCATCGCATACATGATAGAACCTATGGCTGAAGCATAGGGGACGGAGCGCATATGCTCTCTGTCCTCATCAGTTGCTGGGCACTGAGTCTTACTCAATCTCGTACCTTGTAAAACTGGCAAGAACCCTTTCTTGGACTGTTCCATTTTGAACCACTTCAAAACTTTATCAAGGTATGTGCTTTGTGAAAGTCCTATCAGGCGTTTTGATCTATCCCTATAGATCTTAATGCCTAGAATGTAAGCAGCTTCTCCTAGGTCCTTCATAGAGAAACTTTTATTCAAGTAATCCTTTATGCTCTCCAAAAACTCTACGTTGTTTCCAATCAGCAATATGTCATCCACATATAATATTAGAAACGCCACAGAGCTTTCACTCACTTTCTTGTAAATACAAGATTCTCCAACCACTTGTATAAACCCAAAAGCTTTGATCACCTAATCAAAGCGTTGGTTCCAACTCCGAGATGCTTGAACCAGTCCATAAATGGATCGCTGGAGCTTGCAAACCTTGTTAGCATTCTTAGGATCGACAAAACCTTCGGGTTGCATCATATACAATTCTTCCTTAAGGAAACCGTTAAGGAATGCCGTTTTGACATCCATCTGCCAGATTTCATAATCGAAAAATGCAGCTATTGCTAACATGATTCTGACGGACTTAAGCATCGCTACGGGTGAGAATGTCTCATCGTAGTCAACTCCTTGAACTTGTGAAAAACCCTTTGCCACAAGTCGAGCTTTATAAACGGTCACATTGTCGTCAGCGTCCGTCTTCCTCTTAAAAATCCATTTGTTCTGAATAGCCTTGCGGCCCTCAGGCAGTACCTCCAAAGTCCACACTTTGTTCTCATACATGGATCCGATATCGGACTTCAAGGCTTCCAGCCATTTGTTGGAATCTAGGCCCACCATTGCTTCTTCATAATTTGCAGGTTCATTGTTGTCCAACAACATGATTGATAAGACGGGATTACCGTACCACTCTGGAGCAGCACGTGGTCTCGTCGACCTGCGTGGTTCGACAGAAACTTGAACCGGAGTTTCATGATCATCATCATTAATTTCCTCCTCAACCGGCGTCGCAACGACATAGGTTTCCCCTTGCCCTGCGCCACCATCCAGAGGGATGAGAGGTTCGACAACCTCGTCAAGTTCTATCTTCCTCCCACTCAATTCTCTCGAGAGAAAATCCTTCTCGAGAAAAGCTCCGTTTTTAGTAACAAACACTTTGCCCTCAAATTTGAGATAGAAGGTGTACCCAACTGTCTCTTTTGGGTAACCTATGAAGACACACTTTTCCGCTTTGGGTTCCAGCTTTTCAGGCTGAAGTTGTTTGACATAAGCATCACATCCCCAAACTTTAAGAAACGACAACTTTGGCCTTTTGCCATACCATAGTTCGTATGGTGTCGTCTCAATGGATTTTGATGGTGCCCTATTTAAAGTGAATGCAGCTGTTTCTAATGCATAACCCCAAAACGATAACGGCAAATCGGTAAGAGACATCATAGATCGCACCATCTCTAATAAAGTACGATTACGACGTTCAGACACACCATTACGCTGTGGTGTTCCAGGCGGTGTCAACTGTGAAACAATTCCACATTGTCTTAAGTGAGCACCAAACTCGAAACTCAGATATTCACCCCCACGATCAGACCGTAGGAACTTGATCTTCTTGTTACGATGATTTTCAACTTCACTCTAAAATTGCTTGAACTTTTGAAATGTTTCAGACTTGTGCTTCATTAAGTAGACATAACCATATCTACTCAAATTCTCAGTGAAGGTGATAAAATAACGATATCCGCCGCGTGCCTCTACGCTCATCGGACCACACACATCGTTATGTATGATTTCCAACTAGTCACTTGTACGCTCCATTGTTCCGGAGAACGGCGTTTTAGTCATCTTGCCCATGAGGCATGGTTCGTACGTGTCAAGTGAATCAAAGTCAAGTGACTCCAAAAGTCCATCGGCGTGGAGTTTCTTCATGCGCTTTACACCAATATGACCAAAGCGGCAGTGCCATAAAAATATGGCGCTATCATTGTTAACTCTAACTCATTTGGTCTCAATGTTATGTATGTGTGTATCGCTATCAAGATTCAATGAACAATCCTCTCACATTGGGTGCATGACCATAAAAGATGTTACTCATAGAAATAGAACAACCATTATTCTCTGACTTAAAAGAGTAGCCATCTCGCAATAAACAAGATCCAGATATAATGTTCATGCTCAACGCAGGCACTAAATAACAATGATTCAAGTTCATAACTAATCCTGATGGTAACCAAAGTGAAACTGTGCCGACGGCGATTGCATCAACCTTGGAACCATTTCCTATGTGCATCGTCACTTCATCTTTCGCCAGCCTTCGTCTATTCCGCAGTTCCTGTTTCGAGTTGCAAATATGAGCAACAGAACCGGTATCGAATACCCAGGCACTCCTACGAGAGCCGGTTAAGTACACATCAATAACATGTATATCAAATATACCTGATTTTTCTTTGGCCGCCTTCTTATCAGCCAGATACTTGGGGCAATTGCGCTTCCAGTGACCCATACCCTTGCAATAGTAACACTCTGTTTCAGGCTTAGGTCCAGCTTTGGGTTTCTTAGTCGGATTGGCAACATACTTGCCGCTCTTCTTTGAATTACCCTTCTTGCCTTTCCGTTTCTCTTTAAACTAGTGGTCTTATTCACCATCAACACTTGATGCTCTTTACGGAGTTCAGACTCTGCGACTTTCAACATCGCAAACAACTCGCCTGGAGACTTGTTCATCCCTTGCATGTTGTAGTTCAACACAAATCCTTTATAGCTTGGCGGCAGTGATTGAAGGATTCTGTCAGTGATAGCCTCTTGCGGGAGTTCAATCCCCAGCTTAGCTAGACGGTTTGAGTACCCAGACATTTTGAGCACATGTTCACTGACAGACGAGTTCTCCTCCATCTTGCAAGCATAGAATTTATCGGAGGTCTCATACCTCTTGATCCGGGCGTTCTTCTGAAAGATAAACTTCTACTCCTGGAACATCTCAAATGCTCCATGACGCCCAAAGCGACGTTGAAGTCCCGGTTCTAAGCCATACAAGACTGCACATTGAACTACTGAGTAGTCCTCCTTACGTGCTAACCAAGCGTTCTTAACATCCTGATTAGCCGTAGCGGGTGGTTCATCTCCTAGCGCAGCATTAAGGACATAATGCTTCTTCCCAGCTTGTAAGATTAGCTTAAGATTACGAGCCTAGTCTACAAAGTTGCTTCCGTCATCTTCCAACTTAGCTTTCTCTAGGAACGTACTAAAATTCAGGGTGAATGTCGCGTGAGCCATGATCTACAACACAAATATATTCAAAGTGGACTTAGACTATGTTCAAGATAATTAGAGTTTTACTTAATCAAATTATTTTCTAAACTCCCACTCAAAAAGTACATCTCTCTAGTCATTTGAGTGGTTCATGATCCACTTACACTAGCTCAAGTCCGATCATGACGTGAGTTGAGCATAGTTTCAGTGGTAACCATCCCTATGCTAATCATATCATCTATATGATTCATGATCGACCTTTCGGTCTCATGTGTTCCGAGGCCATGTCTGCACATGCTAGGCTCATCAAACTTAACCCGAGTGTTCCGCGTGCGCAACTGTTTTGCACCCGTTGTATGTGAACGTTGAGTCTATCACACCCAATCATCACGTGGTGTCTCGAAACAACGAACTGTAGCAACGGTGCACAGTCGGGGAGAACTCAATTTTGTCTTTAAATTTTAGTGAGAGATCACCTCATAATGCTACCGTCGTTCTAAGCAAAATAAGGTGCATAAAAGGATTAACATCACATGCAATTCATAAGTGACATGATATGGCCATCATCACGTGTTCCTTGATCTCCATCACCAAAGCACCGTCACGATCTTCTTGTCACCGGCGCCACACCATGATCTCCATCAACGTGTCTCCATCGGGGTTGTCGTGCTACTCATGCTATTACTACTAAAGCTACATCCTAGCAAAATAGTAAACGCATCTGCAAGCACAAACGTTAGTATAAAGACAACCCTATGGCTCTTGCCGGTTGCCGTACCATCGACGTGCAAGTCGATATTATCTATTACAAAATGATCATCTCATACATCCAATATATCACATCACATCGTTGGCCATATCACATCACAAGCATACCCTGCAAAAACAAGTTACACGTCCTCTAATTTTGTTGTTGCATGTTTTACGTGGTGACCATGGGTATCTAGTAGGATCGCATCTTACTTACGCAAACACCACAACGGAGATATATGAGTTGCTATTTAACCTCATCCAAGGACCTCCTCGCTCAAATCCGATTCAACTAAAGTTGGAGAAACTGACACTTGCCAGTCATGTTTGAGCAACGGGGTTACTCGTAGCGATGAAACCAGTGTCTCGTAAGCGTACGAGTAATGTCGGTCCAAGCCGCTTCAATCCAACAATACCGCGGAATCAAGAAAATACTAAGGAGGGCAGCAAAACGCACATCACCGCCCACAAAAACTTTTGTGTTCTACTCGAGGAGACATCTACGCATGAACCTAGCTCATGATGCCACTGTTGGGGAACGTCGCATGGGAAACAAAAAATTTCCTACGCGCACGAAGACCTATCATGGTGATGTCCATCTACGAGAGGGGATGTGTGATCTACGTACCCTTGTAGACCGTACAGCAGAAGCGTTAGTGAACGCGGTTGATGTAGTGGAACGTGCTCAGGTCCCTCGATCCGCCTCGCGAACCGTCCCGCGATCAGTCCCACGATCTAGTGCCGAATGGACGGCACCTCCGCGTTCAGCACACGTACAGCTCGACGATGATCTCGGCCTTCTTGATTCAGCAAGAGAGATGGAGAGGTAGAAGAGTTCTCCGGCAGCGTGACGGCGCTCCGGAGGTTGGTGATGATCTTGTCTCAGCAGGGCTCCGCCCGAGCTCCGCAGAAACGCGATCTAGAGGAAAAACCGTGGAGGTATGTGGTCGCGCTTCCGTGGAAAAGTCGTCTCAAATCAGCCCTAGAACCTCCGTATATATAGGTGGGAGAGGGGGAGCCTTGCCTTGGGGTTCAAGGAGCCCCAAGGGGGTCGGCCGAGCCAAGGGGGGAAGGTCTCCCCCCCCCCCAAACCGAGTCCTATGGCGCATAGGGACTTCTTGGGCTGTCCCACCAGCCCACTAAGGGTTGGTGTGCCACCCCCAAGGCCTATGGGCTTCCCCGGGGTGGGTTGCCCCCCCCGGTGAAATCCCGGAACCCATTCGTCATTCCCGGTACATTCCCGGTAACTCCGAAAACCTTCCGGTAATCAAATGAGGTCATCCTATATATCAATCTTCCTTTCCGGACCATTCCAGAAACGCTCGTGACGTCCGTGATCTCATCCGGGACTCCGAACAACATTCGGTAACCAACCATATAACTCAAATACGCATAAAACATCGTCGAACCTTAAGTGTGCAGACCCTGCGGGTTCCAGAACTATGTAGACATGACCCGAGAGACTCCTCGGGCAATATCCAATAGCGAGACCTGGGTGCCCATATTGGATCCTACATATTCTACGAAGGTCTTATCGTTTGAACCTCAGTGCCAAGGATTCATATAATCCCGTATGTCATTCCCTTTGTCCTTCGGTATGTTACTTGCCCGAGATTCGATCGTCAGTATCTGCATACCTATTTCAATCTCGTTTACCGGCAAGTCTCGTTACTCGTTCCGTAATACAAGATCCCGCAACTTACACTAAGTCACATTGCTTGCAAGGCTTGTGTGTGATGTTGTATTACCGAGTGGGCCCCGAGATACCTCTCCGTCAAACGGAGTGACAAATCCCAGTCTTGATCCATACTAACTCAACGAACACCTTCGGAGATAACTGTAGAGCATCTTTATAGTCACCTAGTTACGTTGCGACGTTTGATACACACAAAGTATTCCTCCGGTGTTAGTGAGTTATATGATCTCATGGTCATAGGAACAAATACTTGACACGCAGAAAACAGTAGCAACAAAATGACACGATCAACATGCTACGTCTATTAGTTTGGGTCTAGTCCATCACGTGATACTCCTAATGACGTGATCCAGTTATCAAGCAACAACACCTTGTTCATAATTAGAAGACACTGAATATCTTTGATCAACTAGCTAGCTAACTAGAGGCTTGCTAGGGACAGTGTTTTGTCTATGTATCCACACATGTAAATGAGTCTTCATTCAATACAATCATATCATGGATAATAATCGATTATCTTGATACAGGAATTATAATAATAACTATATTTATCATTGCCTCTAGGGCATAATTCCAACAGTCTCCCACTTGCACTAGAGTCAATAATCTAGTCCTCACATCATCATGCGAATTACATTGTAATAAATCTAACACCCATACAGTTCTGGTGTTGATCATGCTTTGCCCGTGGAAGAGGTTTAGTCAGCTGGTCTGCTACATTCAGATCCGTGTGCACTTTGCATATATTTACGTCCTCCCCTTCGACGTAGTCGCGGATGAGGTTGAAGCGTCGTTTGATGTGTCTGGACTTCTTGTGAAACCGTGGTTCCTTTGCTAAGGCAATGGCACCCGTGTTGTCACAGAACAAGGTTATTGGATTCAGTGCGCTTGGCACCACTCCAAGATCCGTCATGATTTGCTTCATCTAGACACCCTCCTTGGCCGCCTCCGAGGCAGCCATGTACTCCGCTTCACATGTAGAATCTGCTACGACGCTTTGCTTGGAACTGCACCAGCTTACCGCACCCCCATTAAGAATAAATACGTATCCGGTTTGCGACTTAGAGTCGTCCGGATCTGTGTTAAAGCTTGCATCGACGTAACCTTTTACGGCGAGCTCTTCGTCACCTCCATACACGAGAAACAACTCCTTTGTCCTTTTCAGGTACTTCAGGATATTCTTGACCGCTGTCCAGTGATCCACTCCTGGATTACTCTGGAACCTACCTGCCATACTTATGGCTAGGCTAACGTCCCGCCTAGTGCACAGCATCGCATACATGATAGAACCTATGGCTGAAGCATAGGGGACGGAGCGCATATGCTCTCTGTCCTCATCAGTTGCTGGGCACTGAGTCTTACTCAATCTCGTACCTTGTAAAACTGGCAAGAACCCTTTCTTGGACTGTTCCATTTTGAACCACTTCAAAACTTTATCAAGGTATGTGCTTTGTGAAAGTCCTATCAGGCGTTTTGATCTATCCCTATAGATCTTAATGCCTAGAATGTAAGCAGCTTCTCCTAGGTCCTTCATAGAGAAACTTTTATTCAAGTAATCCTTTATGCTCTCCAAAAACTCTACGTTGTTTCCAATCAGCAATATGTCATCCACATATAATATTAGAAACGCCACAGAGCTTTCACTCACTTTCTTGTAAATACAAGATTCTCCAACCACTTGTATAAACCCAAAAGCTTTGATCACCTAATCAAAGCGTTGGTTCCAACTCCGAGATGCTTGAACCAGTCCATAAATGGATCGCTGGAGCTTGCAAACCTTGTTAGCATTCTTAGGATCGACAAAACCTTCGGGTTGCATCATATACAATTCTTCCTTAAGGAAACCGTTAAGGAATGCCGTTTTGACATCCATCTGCCAGATTTCATAATCGAAAAATGCAGCTATTGCTAACATGATTCTGACGGACTTAAGCATCGCTACGGGTGAGAATGTCTCATCGTAGTCAACTCCTTGAACTTGTGAAAAACCCTTTGCCACAAGTCGAGCTTTATAAACGGTCACATTGTCGTCAGCGTCCGTCTTCCTCTTAAAAATCCATTTGTTCTGAATAGCCTTGCGGCCCTCAGGCAGTACCTCCAAAGTCCACACTTTGTTCTCATACATGGATCCGATATCGGACTTCAAGGCTTCCAGCCATTTGTTGGAATCTAGGCCCACCATTGCTTCTTCATAATTTGCAGGTTCATTGTTGTCCAACAACATGATTGATAAGACGGGATTACCGTACCACTCTGGAGCAGCACGTGGTCTCGTCGACCTGCGTGGTTCGACAGAAACTTGAACCGGAGTTTCATGATCATCATCATTAATTTCCTCCTCAACCGGCGTCGCAACGACATAGGTTTCCCCTTGCCCTGCGCCACCATCCAGAGGGATGAGAGGTTCGACAACCTCGTCAAGTTCTATCTTCCTCCCACTCAATTCTCTCGAGAGAAAATCCTTCTCGAGAAAAGCTCCGTTTTTAGTAACAAACACTTTGCCCTCAAATTTGAGATAGAAGGTGTACCCAACTGTCTCTTTTGGGTAACCTATGAAGACACACTTTTCCGCTTTGGGTTCCAGCTTTTCAGGCTGAAGTTGTTTGACATAAGCATCACATCCCCAAACTTTAAGAAACGACAACTTTGGCCTTTTGCCATACCATAGTTCGTATGGTGTCGTCTCAATGGATTTTGATGGTGCCCTATTTAAAGTGAATGCAGCTGTTTCTAATGCATAACCCCAAAACGATAACGGCAAATCGGTAAGAGACATCATAGATCGCACCATCTCTAATAAAGTACGATTACGACGTTCAGACACACCATTACGCTGTGGTGTTCCAGGCGGTGTCAACTGTGAAACAATTCCACATTGTCTTAAGTGAGCACCAAACTCGAAACTCAGATATTCACCCCCACGATCAGACCGTAGGAACTTGATCTTCTTGTTACGATGATTTTCAACTTCACTCTAAAATTGCTTGAACTTTTGAAATGTTTCAGACTTGTGCTTCATTAAGTAGACATAACCATATCTACTCAAATTCTCAGTGAAGGTGATAAAATAACGATATCCGCCGCGTGCCTCTACGCTCATCGGACCACACACATCGTTATGTATGATTTCCAACTAGTCACTTGTACGCTCCATTGTTCCGGAGAACGGCGTTTTAGTCATCTTGCCCATGAGGCATGGTTCGTACGTGTCAAGTGAATCAAAGTCAAGTGACTCCAAAAGTCCATCGGCGTGGAGTTTCTTCATGCGCTTTACACCAATATGACCAAAGCGGCAGTGCCATAAAAATATGGCGCTATCATTGTTAACTCTAACTCATTTGGTCTCAATGTTATGTATGTGTGTATCGCTATCAAGATTCAATGAACAATCCTCTCACATTGGGTGCATGACCATAAAAGATGTTACTCATAGAAATAGAACAACCATTATTCTCTGACTTAAAAGAGTAACCATCTCGCAATAAACAAGATCCAGATATAATGTTCATGCTCAACGCAGGCACTAAATAACAATGATTCAAGTTCATAACTAATCCTGATGGTAACCAAAGTGAAACTGTGCCGACGGCGATTGCATCAACCTTGGAACCATTTCCTATGTGCATCGTCACTTCATCTTTCGCCAGCCTTCGTCTATTCCGCAGTTCCTGTTTCGAGTTGCAAATATGAGCAACAGAACCGGTATCGAATACCCAGGCACTCCTACGAGAGCCGGTTAAGTACACATCAATAACATGTATATCAAATATACCTGATTTTTCTTTGGCCGCCTTCTTATCAGCCAGATACTTGGGGCAATTGCGCTTCCAGTGACCCATACCCTTGCAATAGTAACACTCTGTTTCAGGCTTAGGTCCAGCTTTGGGTTTCTTAGTCGGATTGGCAACATACTTGCCGCTCTTCTTTGAATTACCCTTCTTGCCTTTCCGTTTCTCTTTAAACTAGTGGTCTTATTCACCATCAACACTTGATGCTCTTTACGGAGTTCAGACTCTGCGACTTTCAACATCGCAAACAACTCGCCTGGAGACTTGTTCATCCCTTGCATGTTGTAGTTCAACACAAATCCTTTATAGCTTGGCGGCAGTGATTGAAGGATTCTGTCAGTGATAGCCTCTTGCGGGAGTTCAATCCCCAGCTTAGCTAGACGGTTTGAGTACCCAGACATTTTGAGCACATGTTCACTGACAGACGAGTTCTCCTCCATCTTGCAAGCATAGAATTTATCGGAGGTCTCATACCTCTTGATCCGGGCGTTCTTCTGAAAGATAAACTTCTACTCCTGGAACATCTCAAATGCTCCATGACGCCCAAAGCGACGTTGAAGTCCCGGTTCTAAGCCATACAAGACTGCACATTGAACTACTGAGTAGTCCTCCTTACGTGCTAACCAAGCGTTCTTAACATCCTGATTAGCCGTAGCGGGTGGTTCATCTCCTAGCGCAGCATTAAGGACATAATGCTTCTTCCCAGCTTGTAAGATTAGCTTAAGATTACGAGCCTAGTCTACAAAGTTGCTTCCGTCATCTTCCAACTTAGCTTTCTCTAGGAACGTACTAAAATTCAGGGTGAATGTCGCGTGAGCCATGATCTACAACACAAATATATTCAAAGTGGACTTAGACTATGTTCAAGATAATTAGAGTTTTACTTAATCAAATTATTTTCTAAACTCCCACTCAAAAAGTACATCTCTCTAGTCATTTGAGTGGTTCATGATCCACTTACACTAGCTCAAGTCCGATCATGACGTGAGTTGAGCATAGTTTCAGTGGTAACCATCCCTATGCTAATCATATCATCTATATGATTCATGATCGACCTTTCGGTCTCATGTGTTCCGAGGCCATGTCTGCACATGCTAGGCTCATCAAACTTAACCCGAGTGTTCCGCGTGCGCAACTGTTTTGCACCCGTTGTATGTGAACGTTGAGTCTATCACACCCAATCATCACGTGGTGTCTCGAAACAACGAACTGTAGCAACGGTGCACAGTCGGGGAGAACTCAATTTTGTCTTTAAATTTTAGTGAGAGATCACCTCATAATGCTACCGTCGTTCTAAGCAAAATAAGGTGCATAAAAGGATTAACATCACATGCAATTCATAAGTGACATGATATGGCCATCATCACGTGTTCCTTGATCTCCATCACCAAAGCACCGTCACGATCTTCTTGTCACCGGCGCCACACCATGATCTCCATCAACGTGTCTCCATCGGGGTTGTCGTGCTACTCATGCTATTACTACTAAAGCTACATCCTAGCAAAATAGTAAACGCATCTGCAAGCACAAACGTTAGTATAAAGACA
The DNA here is from genome assembly GCF_904849725.1 of Hordeum vulgare subsp. vulgare. Classification (NCBI taxonomy): domain Eukaryota; kingdom Viridiplantae; phylum Streptophyta; class Magnoliopsida; order Poales; family Poaceae; genus Hordeum; species Hordeum vulgare. The sequence continues at coordinate 196,472,719 of NC_058521.1, forward strand.
ACCCTATGGCTCTTGCCGGTTGCCGTACCATCGACGTGCAAGTCGATATTATCTATTACAAAATGATCATCTCATACATCCAATATATCACATCACATCGTTGGCCATATCACATCACAAGCATACCCTGCAAAAACAAGTTACACGTCCTCTAATTTTGTTGTTGCATGTTTTACGTGGTGACCATGGGTATCTAGTAGGATCGCATCTTACTTACGCAAACACCACAACGGAGATATATGAGTTGCTATTTAACCTCATCCAAGGACCTCCTCGCTCAAATCCGATTCAACTAAAGTTGGAGAAACTGACACTTGCCAGTCATGTTTGAGCAACGGGGTTACTCGTAGCGATGAAACCAGTGTCTCGTAAGCGTACGAGTAATGTCGGTCCAAGCCGCTTCAATCCAACAATACCGCGGAATCAAGAAAATACTAAGGAGGGCAGCAAAACGCACATCACCGCCCACAAAAACTTTTGTGTTCTACTCGAGGAGACATCTACGCATGAACCTAGCTCATGATGCCACTGTTGGGGAACGTCGCATGGGAAACAAAAAATTTCCTACGCGCACGAAGACCTATCATGGTGATGTCCATCTACGAGAGGGGATGTGTGATCTACGTACCCTTGTAGACCGTACAGCAGAAGCGTTAGTGAACGCGGTTGATGTAGTGGAACGTGCTCAGGTCCCTCGATCCGCCTCGCGAACCGTCCCGCGATCAGTCCCACGATCTAGTGCCGAATGGACGGCACCTCCGCGTTCAGCACACGTACAGCTCGACGATGATCTCGGCCTTCTTGATTCAGCAAGAGAGATGGAGAGGTAGAAGAGTTCTCCGGCAGCGTGACGGCGCTCCGGAGGTTGGTGATGATCTTGTCTCAGCAGGGCTCCGCCCGAGCTCCGCAGAAACGCGATCTAGAGGAAAAACCGTGGAGGTATGTGGTCGCGCTTCCGTGGAAAAGTCGTCTCAAATCAGCCCTAGAACCTCCGTATATATAGGTGGGAGAGGGGGAGCCTTGCCTTGGGGTTCAAGGAGCCCCAAGGGGGTCGGCCGAGCCAAGGGGGGAAGGTCTCCCCCCCCCCCAAACCGAGTCCTATGGCGCATAGGGACTTCTTGGGCTGTCCCACCAGCCCACTAAGGGTTGGTGTGCCACCCCCAAGGCCTATGGGCTTCCCCGGGGTGGGTTGCCCCCCCCGGTGAAATCCCGGAACCCATTCGTCATTCCCGGTACATTCCCGGTAACTCCGAAAACCTTCCGGTAATCAAATGAGGTCATCCTATATATCAATCTTCCTTTCCGGACCATTCCAGAAACGCTCGTGACGTCCGTGATCTCATCCGGGACTCCGAACAACATTCGGTAACCAACCATATAACTCAAATACGCATAAAACATCGTCGAACCTTAAGTGTGCAGACCCTGCGGGTTCCAGAACTATGTAGACATGACCCGAGAGACTCCTCGGGCAATATCCAATAGCGAGACCTGGGTGCCCATATTGGATCCTACATATTCTACGAAGGTCTTATCGTTTGAACCTCAGTGCCAAGGATTCATATAATCTCGTATGTCATTCCCTTTGTCCTTCACTATGTTACTTGCCCGAGATTCGATCGTCAGTATCCGCATACCTATTTCAATCTCGTTTACCGGCAAGTCTCTTTACTCATTCCGTAATACAAGGTCCCGCAACTTACACTAAGTCACATTGCTTGCAAGGCTTGTGTGTGATGGTGTATTACCGAGTGGGCCCCGAGATACCTCTCCGTCACACGGAGTGAAAATCCCTGTCTTGATCCATACTAACTCAACGAACACCTTTGGAGATACCTGTAGAGCATCTTTATAGTCACCCAGTTACGTTGCGACGTTTGATACACACAAAGTATTCTTCCGGTGTTAGTGAGATATATGATCTCATGGTCATAGGAACAAATACTTGACACGTAGAAAACAGTAGCAACAAAATGACACGATCAACATGCTACGTCTATTAGTTTGGGTCTAGTCCATCATGTGATTCTCCTAATGACGTGATCCAGTTATCAAGTAACAACACCTTGTTCATAATCAGAAGACACTGACTATCTTTGATCAACTGGCTAGCCAACTAGAGGCTTGCTAGGGACAGTGTTGTGTCTATGTATCCACACATGTAAATGAGTCTTCATTCAATACAATTATAGTATGGATAATAAACGATTATCTTGATACAGGAGTTATAATAATAACTATATTTATCATTGCCTCTAGGGCATAATTCCAACAAGAGAGAGGGAGAGGGAGAGGGAGAGAGAGGGAGAGGGAGAGAGAGCGAGAGGGAGATGGATATGGAGAGAGAGAGGGAGAGGGATAGATGAGAAGGAGAAGTAGAGAGGGAGTGTGGGAGAGGGAGGGAGAGGGAGTGGGAGCTAGAGGGAGAGGGAGAGAGGGAGATAGAGGGAGAGGGAGAGAGATAGAGGAGATGGAGAGGGAGAGAGCGAGGGAGGGAGAGAGGGAGAGGGACACAGAGAGAGAGGCAGAGGGAGGGACAAAGAGAGGGAGAGGGATGGAGAGGTAGATGGAGATGTAGAGAGAGAAAGAGAGAGGGAGAGGGAGAGAGAGGGAGAGGGAGAGGGAGAGGGAGTGAGGGCGTGAGATAGGGAGGGAGAGGGAGAGATAGAGGGAGAGAAGGAGGGAGAGAGAGTGAGGGAGAGAGAGAGGGAGGGAGAGGGAGAGAGGGAGGGAGAGGGAGAGAGTGAGGGAGAGAGAGTGAGGGAGATGGAGAGAGGGAGGGAGAGAGAGTGAGGGAGAGAGGGAGGTAGAGATAGAGGAGATGGAGAGGGGGAGAGGAAGGGAGAGAGCAAGAGAGAGATATAAAGTGGGAGAGAGAGGGGGGTGAGAGAGATAGAGAGAGAGGGAGAGGGATGGAGAGAGAAAGAGAGAGAGAGGGGAGAGGGAGGTGGAGAGAAAGAGAGAGAGAGAGGGGAGAGGGAGGGAGAGAGAAAGAGAGAGAGGGAGAGGGATAAAGATAGGGGGAGAGGGAGAGTGGGAGAGATAGGGGGTGGGGGAGGGAGGGGGAGAGGGAGGGTTATATATTATATATATATGTATAGAGAAAGAGAGAGAGGAGGGAGAGGGAGAGTGATGGAGAAGGAGAGGGAGAGAGAGGGAGGGTGGGAGAGAGGAGAGGAGTAGGGAGGGAGATAGTGGGAGAGAGCGGGAGGGAGATGGAGAGAGATAGTGGTGGGAGAGGGGGAGAGGGAGAGAGGGAGTGAGTGAGTGAGAGAGAGAGGGAGAGTGGGAGGGAGAGGGATATGGGAAGTGTGAGGGAGAGAGATGGAGGGAGAGGGAGAGAGTGATGTAGCGTGGGAGGGAGAGGGGGATAGATAGAGGAGAGCGAGAGGGGGACAGGGAGGGGGAGAGAGAGGGAGAGAGGTGGAGGGAGAGAGGGAGAGAGTAAGGGAGGGAGAGATGTATAGAGAGAGGGATGGAGGGAGAGGGAGGGAGAGGCGGGAGAGAGAGTGAGAGCGAGAGTGAGATATAGGGAGAGGGAGACAAAGAGAGAAGGAGTGAGAAAGAGATAGAGGGAGATGGATATGGAGAGAGGGGGAGGGGGAGAGAGAGAAGGCGGGAGAGAGAGAGAGGGAGAGGGGGATAGATCGAGATAGAGAGGGAGATAGAGGGATGGGGAGAGGGTGAGGGGGATAGATAGAGGTAGAGAGGGAGATAGAGGGATGGGGAGTAGGTGAGGGAGAGAGGCATGGATGGAGAGGGAGGGAGAGAGGGAGGTAGGGAGGGAGAGATAGAGGAGAGGGAGAGGGATGGAGGAATAAAGGGAGAGAGAGGGAGGGATAGGGAGAGAGATAGAGTATAGGAGAGGGAGAGAGGGATATGTAGGGAGAGAGGGAGAGAGGGGAAGAGAGAGAGGGAGGGAGGTACATGGAGATAGATATAGTAGAGGGAGAGAGAGAACGGGAGGGAGAGGGAGAGAGATATAGTAGAGGGACAGTGAGAGAGAGAGGGAGAGAGGGAGAGGGGGGAGAGAGGGGAAGGAGAGGGAGAGGGGAGAGATATAGAGATAGAGAGAGTGGGAGAGAGAGATGAGGTAGAGGGAGAGAGATAGGGATAGAGGAGAGGGAGAGGGAGGGAGGGATAGGGAGAGAGATAGAGTAGAGGGAGAGGGAGAGTGATAGAGTAGAGGCAGAGAGGTAGAGGAGAGGGAGAGGGAGGGAGGGAGGGAGAGGGAGAGAGATACTGTAGATGGAGAGAGATCGAGTAGAGGGAGAGGGAGAGAGTGTGAGGGAGGGAGAGAGGGAGAGGGAGAGAGTGTGAGGGAGGGAGAGAGGTAGAGTAGAGCGAGAGGGAGAAGGAGGGGGTGGGGAGGGAGAGGAAGAGAGATAGAGTAGAGGGAGAGGGAGAGAGGGAGAGGGAGGGAGATAGGGAGAGAGGTATGGAGGGAGAGGGAGGGAGGGAGGGAGAGAGAGAGGGAGAGGGAGGCATAGAGAGGGAGAGGGAGAGGGAGAGAGATAGAGGGAGAGGGGGATAGATAGAGGAGATGGAGAGGGAGGGGGCACTGGTAGAGAGGAAGAGAGAGATGGAGGGAGCGAGAGATAGATGGGGAGGCAGAGAGATAGAGGAGATGGAGAGGGAGGGAGGGAGAGAGGGAGAGAGAGGAAGGGAGGGATAGGGACAAAGATAGAGTAGAGGAGAGGGAGAGAGGGACAGAGAGAAGGAGGGAGAGGGAGGGAGGGAGAGGGAGGGAGAGGGAGCGGGATAGGGAGAGCGATAGGGAGAGGGAGAGCGAGAGGGAAAGAGATAGGGTGTGAGAGAGAGAAGGAGAGAGGGATAGGGAGAGGGAGAGAGAGGGCGAGGGATAGGGAGAGAGAGGGAGAGGGAGTGAGAAAAAGGGAGAGGGACGGAGATAGATGGAGAAGCGGGTATAGGGAGAGAGAGGGAGGGGAGATGGAGAGGGAGGGAGATTGATAGATAGATAGATAGATAGATAGATAAATAGATAGATGGATACAGATAGATAGATAGATAGATAGATAGATAGATAGATAGATAGACAGATACATAGATAGTAGAGAGAGAGAGATGGAGGAAGGGAGAGAGAGCGTGAGAGAGGGGGAGGGGGAGAGGGAGAGGTAGGGGACAAGGAGGGAGGGAAAGTGAGAGAGAGAGGGAGAGGGAGAGAGCGAGAGGGAGAGGGAGAGAGAGCGAGAGGGAGAAGGATAGAGGAGAATGAGAAGTAGAGAGGGAGGGTGGGAGAGGGAGGACAGGGAGCGGGAGGTAGAGGGAGAGGGAGAGAGGGAGATAGAGGGAGTGGGAGAGAGATAGATGAGATGGAAAGGGAGGGAGGGAGGGAGGGAGAGCGGGAGAGGGGCACAGAGAGAGAGGCAGAGCGAGGGACAAAGAGAGGGAGAGGGAGAGGTAGGTGGAGAGGTAGAGAGACAGAGGGAGATGGAGAGAGAGGGGGAGGGGAAAAGATAGAGGGAGAGAGGGAGGGAGAGAGAGTGAGAGAGGGAGAGGGAGAGAGGGAGGGAGGGAGAGAGAGTGAGGGAGAGGGAGAGAGTGAGGGAGAGGGAGAGAGGGAGGGAGAGAGTGAGGGAGAGGGAGAGAGTGAGGGAGAGAGAGTGAGGGAGAGAGGGAGGGAGAGATAGAGGAGATGGAGAGGGGGAGAGGGAGGGAGAGAGCAAGAGAGAGAGATAAAGTGGGAGAGAGATAGAGAGAGAGTGAGAAGGAGGGACAGAGAAATAGAGAGAGGGGAGAGGGTGGGATATATATATATATGTAGAGAGAGAGAGAGAGAGGAGGGAGAGGGAGAGTGATGGAGAAGGAGACAGAGGGAGAGAGAGGGAGGGTGGGAGAGAGCAGAGGAATAGGGAGGGAGGGAGATGGAGACAGATAGTTGTGGGAGAGGGACAGAGGGAGGGGTGAGCGAGAGAGGGAGAGAGAGAGGGAGGGAGAGAGTGTGTGAGAGAGAGGGAGAGTGGGAGGGATATGGTCAGTGGGAGGGAGAGAGATAGAGGAAAAGGGAGAGAGTGAGGTAGCGTGGGAGGGAGAGGGAGAGAGATAGAGGGAGAGGGAGATAGATAGAGGAAAGCGAGAGGGGTGGAGGGAGGGGAGAGAGGGGGAGAGAGGGGGAGCGAGAGGGAGATGGAGAGATTGAGGGAGGGATAGATGGATAGATAGAGGGATGGAGGGAGAGGGAGGGAGACGCGGGAGAGAGAGAGCGAGAGCGAGAGTGAGAGGTAGGGAGAGGGAGACAGAGAGAGAGGGAGTGAGTAAGAGATAGAGGGAGAGGGATACGGAGAGAGGGGGAGGCGGAGAGAGAGAGGGCAGGAGAGAGAGGGCGAGGGAGAGGGGATAGATCGAGATAGAGAGGGAGATAGAGGGATGGGGCGAGGGTGGTGTGATAGATAGAGGTAGAGACCGAGACGAAGGGATGGGGAGTGGGTGGGGAGAGGGAGAGAGAGAGAGGGGGTAGATAGAGGAGATGGAGAGGGAGAGAGGCATGGAGGGAGAGGGAGGGGAGAGAGGAAGAGAGAGAGAGGGTGGTAGGGAGAGAGAGATAGATGGAGAGGCACAAAGATAGAGGAGAGGGAGAGGGAGGGAGGAATAAAGGGAGAGAGAAGGAGGGAGGGATAGGGAGAGAGATAGAGTGGAGGAGAGGGAGCGAGGGAGAGGGAGCAAGAGAGGGAGATGGTTGGAGAGGGATAGGGAGAGAGAGAGGGAGAGGGAGGGGGAGAGAGAGGGACAGGGAGAAGGAGAGATATAGAGCGAGAGGGGGTAGATAGAGGAGAGGGAGAGGGAGCGGGATATGGAGAGCGAGAGAGGAGGGAGAGGGAGAGCGATGGAGAAGGAGACAGAGGGAGAGAGTGGGAGGGTGGGAGAGAGGAGAGGAATATGGGAGGGAGGGAGAGAGGGAGAGAGGGAGGGAGGGAGATGGAGAGAGATAGTAGTGGGAGAGGGAGAGAGGGAGGGAGTGAGCAAGAGAGGGAGAGAAAGGGAGGGAGAGAGTGATCGTGGGGACCCCGACTTACTAGTCGAGAATCGTCGTGCTCAGTGATCCCAGAGATCAATGCTCACTGAACACAGATACTGAATAAAGAGTCTTACGTCCAAGTACCGATTATTACAACAAATGACCGAAAGGTCAAGTTCACAAGACAGGGCCTAAGGCCAAATCGCACGAATACACTAATAGCGGAAAACATAGGGCTAAGCGGGTGGCCATGCCATCAGGCCTACACCGACAGGCATTCTGACTCGGAAGCTTCCTAGTTCGCAGGGGTATCGCCAAAGACATACTCATCTCCAAACTCCGGTCCTTCCATGTCTGGTCAATAACATAACCAGCGGCAAGCCAATGAGTACTTTGAATGTACTCACAAACAGCCCATGATATGAACAATGAAAGTGAAGGATAACAATATCATGCATCTTTAGTGTAACTCATTTGGGTGGAATGATCATGAATATGCATCAAGTTAAAGAATTACTCTTGAAGAACAGGTTACAGATATCAACATATCTCTTGACGGCTTAACCATCCGGGTTCACCCTATATGCCAAGTCACCAAACTTGGTCATATCATAGCTATCATAGCAACACTTCTCTTATCACCACACACACACTCACACACACTTGGTTTATGCGGAAATATCAGGACGTAGTTTAAGCAGGATTACCCAACTGTCCTTGACCGTGTACACGGCTATTCGAATAGTTTACACTCTGCAGAGGTAGTACGCTGGACCGACGAGATCCGAGAAACTTCCGTGTCTTCCACGACTCGCCGTATATCACATACCCGAGGTAAGTACCCGATCAATGCCTTTCCCTGACGATACTAGACAAAGAGGTCCACTCGATTGGTACCCAACCCACATGTTGCACGTCTTACGAGCACCAACTCTTGACAGTACCAACCATGCGGGGACCAACCGTGTGACTGTAACTCATAAAAATGGCATAGTCGTCCTACCCGGCACGACCCCATCACGAGAGTGACCACACATTACTCCCGCCACTAGTAATGTGGCTCTTTGCTAGCACCGACCAGAGTAATTAACATAGCCCCGTCCCATAAGGGGTAACGTGGTCGTACTGGTAAGGTTGGGACGGTCGACACATCATAAATCTAATCCCATTTCCGGAACCTTACTCACACAAATACCGGGTGCTTCACTTCATCAAAAGTGACCACTAACTCATCATCACCCTCGGGCATTAGTGGCACCCGACGGGTTTTCATAAACTCTTTATTTATGTCAACAACATGCTCATGATAATACTACTTTTATTTCTACTTGTCAACATGGTATTACCATGACCCTAAGGGGTAGAGTCAAGCTCAATGATGTGCTCCGGTGGAGCCTTCGGTAAAAATCATATCAAATGATTACCGACACTTATGATCATATGCAACGGAAATACTTGCTATATATCATGCAAAGTGACATATGCTCAGTCATGGTCAAAGGGCTGCTTGCCTTGGTCAGCTAAGTATCCGGGGTCTTCGAGGTCTTCCGCTCCGATTCCCTCGTCACACGGATTTTCTATCGTCGATAAAAACAACAAATAAGAAATAGCTCACACAGAAGCTGTCCACAAAGTCATTTTAAAAATGTTCCCTTTTACTGATAAATCTAAGATATCATTTAAAAAATATTTGCCTTAGTTTTCCTTGAAGAAATATTTTTGAAAACAACCAAGCAGAACAAAACTATTCCATTTTAGCCCTTTTTAATATTATAAATAGAATAGTTGCTGGAAAAATTTATCTAAGCATATCATTAAATACTACACATTTTTAGAAAAATAATAGTGGAAGAATTATATTTTTTCACTGGTTAAATGTTTTTATAAAAATCTTAGAAATCCAGGTTTTAAAAATAAAAAGAAAACACACCAGCTCCTGGCCTAGCTCGGCCCAGAGCTGGGGTGGCCCATGGCCAGCCGACGGCCTGCCCAGGCTCGCGCACCGTCAGGTTTGAACCTGACGTGCGGGGCCCTGCGGTCAGTGGCAGAGGCCAGCACGGGGGTGGAGGCTGGGCCACCGACAGGTAGGGCACACCTATCGGGGTCATCTCCTACCTCTAGCCAGAGAGGAGGAGGAGGACGCCGACGAGGTTGCCGATGCGCTCAAGCTCCAATGAACACGAGAATGGGTCTCCTTGATCGTCACCTACCTGCTGGTGGTCGAAACAACGACGGGGAGGCAGCGGTTCGCCTGCGATGAGGAGGCCGTGGCGGAGGGGTTTCAGGAAGTGGTCGAGGGGGTGGCTAGAGACACGGAAAAGCTCGGGCGAGTTAGGGGAAAGCTTCCAGGGATCAAGGGGGTCAGTTTGATGGGTCGAGGGGCACACGAGCCGTCGTGTAGCCGAAGATCGATCAGAGCTCCGAGGTGGAGGGGCCTCATTCGATCTCGAGCAGCGGGGCTCTGTTGGTTTGCTGGGGTGGCTAGGGAGGTGCTAGTGGATGTGGCGAAGCTATCTGAGGGGTGCCGGAGCGAGGGGAGGGCTATTTATAGGCCTATGACGGTGAGCAGATTCGGGAGCGCCGGTGACTCACTGTGGCACGCATGGGGGCGCAGAGAGAGGTCGGGGTTAAAACCACGGTCTTAGGACGTGGTATTGGACCGCCCGAACCGTGTGCAGCAGAGAGAGGGAGAGAGAAGGCGAGCATTCGTGGCCGGCAAGTTTGGCCGGCTCTGGAGCGCGCGGGCACGTGTCGCGCAAGCTCTAGTGCGAGAGAGGAGGGGCCCTGAGGCTTGCCCGACGAAGAAGGGCTGTCGGGGAGGAGGTTGGACATCTCGGGGGAGGCTGAAACTGGCGGATGGTGTCGCCCCCACCTCGGTGACTCCCTGTAGCGCGCCCAGAGCGCAGTTTTGGCTTGCCACGGCGTGCTGGTGTGCTCTGAGGCACTTTGGACGTGTCTAGCATGTCCTGACACTTGCTCGGGGTGTGGCTTGCCGTTTGGTTTTAGTGGGAGCTACGGCTGGTCAAAGGAGGCAAGAAATACTAGTGCTGTCAGTCATGAACTGAGGTCTAAATTGGGTTTTTGGCCTTTCCACTTTGAACGAGTGAAGGGCCAGTTGACTGGGGTTAGATACAGGTGCTGGCTACTTAATCTAAGAGTTTGAGGCAAAGGAGTTTGGTTTAGCTGTGGCTAAGGTGGCTTTTTCCTATCTGTCCGACAGTGGGCACAAGGGGTTGCACCCCACTACTGGTGCTGAGACTTAACAAGTTTGGTTTTGGTGGAAACCATGGAGTTCCACCAAATTTGAGCTCCAAAGGATAAGTTTAGGTTTGTAAACATGAAATCCCTCCAATATGACCAGATCCGTTCCTTCCAAAGGGAGTGTGGGCAAACTAAGTCCCACAAATCCCATTTTTGGTGTAGAATCCTCATTTGAGGTAGTAGGCACTCCTGAAAAGCTTTAGCCTCATTGGACAAACTTTGCTATGTAGAGTTGCTCTAACTTGATTCTGGACAGACAGGGTTTTTGGGTTCTTTGGGGTCCTTATCCAGCTCTGATCAAGGTGAAACTTTATGTGGACACCAAACAAGGCTTAGGTACATCACTGGAATTTTCTAGGAATTTATTGAGAATATTTCCTTTGGAAATATTTCAAAATGCTAAAACATACAGAAATAGATTTTATAGTTTTAATCAATAAATATAATATAGAATGGGGTTTAAAATCCTATGTATGGAAAATATATGTCCTTTTGATCATCTCTAAATTTAATCAGATTTTTCCAAGGCAGAAAAGAATTTTTCCATGGTGGAATACCAATTCTGACCATAGAAATGGGCAGGTTATTTAATTAGGAAAATAATCACAAAATAATTATTTTTGTGGTTTTGAAATATAAAGATAGGTAAAAATTAGATTACCAAATATGAGTAGTAGCACTGCTTGCTATCAAGGACATGTAGTGCAACTCAAGGTGGTATTACTTTGGTTATCAAAGGTTTTTTGCAAATCAGTAAAATACCAAGGAATTTAGGGTTTTAAAACTACACATGATCAAGCATACAAGCATACATTGTCAATCATGGCACTCACATCATTAGTTTGGAAAAAGTTTTAACAAGCTCAGAATTTTAGCATAAAGACAAGTGATAGCAAAAATAGGGTGTGCCAGACATATCCCCCTTACAAGAATCTCGTCCCCGAGATTCCTAAGCTAGGTGCTAAAAGGTCTGGGAACTCAGTCCGGAGTTAGTCTTCACGCTCCCATGTAGCTTCGGCTTCGGTGTGGATGCTCCATTGAACCGTGAAATACTTGATGGTGCGGCTTCTGGTGCATCGCTCTGCTTCATCCAGAATGCGGATTGGCCTCTCGCGGTAGGTAAGATCATACTGAAGGTCAATGGCCCTGTGATCAATCTCCTTATAAGGATCGGAACGACTTGGCGTCTAGAGACACTTCCGGAGCTGTGACACGTGGAAAATGTTGTAAACACCCGAAAGTTCCGGAGGTAATTCCAGCTGATAAGCGACCTCTCCACGCCTTGTCGTGATCTTGAATGGCCCAATGAACCTTGGAGCGAGTTTCCCCTTAGCGTGGAAACGCTTGGTTCCCTTGAGAGGCGTGACAAGGAGGTACACCACATCTCCGGGACTGAATTCCACATTCCTGCAGAGAGAGTCCGCATAACTCTTTTGTCGCGACTTTGCTGCCTTCAGATTTTCTTGGACTAGTTCCACCTTCTCTTCTGCCCGGCGCAAAACTTCTGGTCCGAAAATCAGCCCATCTCCGATTTCTGACCAGGTGAGCGGGGTGCGGCATTTCCGTCCGTACAGCACTTCGAACGGGGCCATCTAGAGACTGGACCGGTAGCTGTTGTTGTATGAAAACTCAGCGAACGGCAGACAGTCTTCCCATTTGGCTCCGTGGGCTAGGACGCATGCGCGAAGCATATCTTCGAGTATCTGATTCACCCTTTCCGTCTGTCCTCACGTCTACGGGTGGAAGGCGGTGCTGAATGAGAGCTTGGTACCGAGGGCTTCCTGAAGTTTCCTCTAAAACCTTGAGGTGAACTGCGTGCCTCGGTCAGATACAGTCTCCTTGTGAACTCCATGAAGGCTTACTATCCGCTCGATATAGAGACTAGCCAACTTGTTCCCGTCATAAGTGGTGTTAACAGGGATGAAATGGGCTACTTTGGTCAAATGGTCGACAACAACCCATATCGAGTTATTGCCCTTGCTAGACCTTGGTAGACCGGTAATGAAATACATCCCTACCTTGTCCCACTTCCATTCCGACACCTTGAGAGGTTGTAGCAGTCCTGCGGGTTGTTGATGCTCAGCCTTAACTTGCTCACACACAACGCACTTGGCCACATATGACGCCATTTCCCTCTTCATGCCGTGCCACCAGAATTTTTCTCGGAGGTCTTGATACATCTTGGTACCACCGGGGTGAATGGAGTAGGATGTATCATGAGCTTCTCGTGGGATGAGTTCCTTGAGTTCGGCCTTGTTGGGTACGCAAACGTTTCCCAAACCACACCACTCCTTGACCATCCTCCAAGAATCCTCGGGCCTTGCCTTCTGGAATCTTCTTCTTGATACCTTCGATGCATTTGTGACCCTTCTGAGCCTCCTGCATGTCATCTTCTAGCGTTGGCTTGACCTCGAGATTATCTAGGAATCCTGGTTCCACCAGTTCCAATCCGAAGTTCTCCAATTCTTCGTATAGGGCGGGCTGCCTTTCCTTAAGCATGATCTTTAAGGTACTGGTCTTCCGACTCAAGGTGTCAGCCACTACATTTGCCTTACCTAGGTGATATTGAATGTTGAGGTCGTAATCTCTAGTTAACTCCAACCATCTTCGTTGCCTCATATTCAATTCCATTTGGGTGAAGATATACTTTAGACTCTTGTGGTCGGTGTATATTTCACATCGCTTCCCCAAAACGTAATGTCGCCATGTCTTCAGGGCATGCACTACTGCTGCCAACTCGAGATCATGGGTGGCATAATTCTCCTCATGCGGGTGCAGTTGCCGCGACAAGTAAGCCACGACCCTGCCATCCTGCATTAGAACCCCACCTAGCCTGGGCCTTGAGGCATCGCAATATATCACGAATTCCTTGCTGATATCTGGAGTGGTCAATACCGGGACGGTGGTTTGCCTCTTCTTCAACTTTTGGAAACTTGCCTCACATTCTGGCGTCCATTTGAACTTCTTTCCTTTCTTCAAGAGCTGAGTCATAGGTCGCGCTATGCGGGAGAATCCTTCTACGAACTTGCGGTAGTATCCTGCGAGTCCGAGGAAGCTCCTGACTTCCTTCACGTTGATTGGTGATTCCCAGTTGGTTACCGTGGTAATCTTAGAGGGATCAACTGCCAATCCACTTGCCGTCATGGTATGACCTAGGAATCCAACTTTGTTCAGCCAAAACTGGCATATTTTTTGAACTTCGCATACAGTTGGTGCTCTCGAAGCTTTTCCAATACTAACCTCAAGTGTTGCTCATGCTCTTCTTCAGACTTGTAAAAGATTAATATGTCATCAATGAATACGATGACAAACTTGTCCAAATATTCCATGAAGATCTTATTCATGAGGTACATGAAGTAAGCTGGGGCATTCATCAATCCGAAGGACGTGATAGTGCATTCGTACAGACCCTACCGGGTCACAAATGCCGTCTTCAGAATGTCTTCGGGTCGGATCTTTAGTTGGTAATATCCAGATCGGAGGTCGATCTTGGAGAATACCTTTGCTCCATTTAGCTGGTTGAACAAGTCTTCAATCTTGGGGAGTGGATACTTGTTCTTGATCGTGACCTCATTGAGTGAACGGTAATCGACGGAAAGTCGGATTGTCCCATCCTTCTTGGACACGAAGAGAACAGGCGGTCCCCAAGGTGACGCACTTGGACGAATAAACCCTTTCCTGAGTTGCTCATCCAGGTGCTTCTTCAACTCAGCTAGCTCTTCGGATCCCATCCTGTAAGGCTTCTTATAGATAGGCCTTGATCCGGGCATGAGGTCGATGATGAACTCGATGTCTCGGTCAGGAGGCATCCCTGGTAGCTCATTAGGAAAGACATCGGGGTACTCACAGACTATTGGCACTCGGTCGAATCCTTCCTCTGATAGGCTGTTAACTCGTGGCACTCGAGAAGGTACTGGCTCAGAGACATACTTGACTTTGACCCCTTGCTCACTTGTCATGGTAATGGCCCTGTTAGCACATTCCAAGCTACTCTGATGCTTGGCCAACCAGTCCATACCGAGGATTACTTCTAGGCCTTGCGACTTAAGCGCAATGAGGTCCGCTGAGAAGGTCGTCCCATTGATAACTATCCCAACCTTTCTACACCCTAGGTTGGTCCTCAAAACTGCTCCCGGGGTTTGAATTGCCATATGCCCACGAAGCAAGGTAGGTTATAGTCCACACTTTTCCGCAAACTTTTGCATAACAAAGGAATGCGAAGCACCACAATCAAACAATACTGTTGCTGGGGTAGAGTTGACGAGTAACGTACCCAAAATGCAGTCCGGGTCTTCCAGTGCCTCTTTTGTGGAAATATGATTAATCCGCCCCGTGCGGTGATACTGCTGATTGCAGGGAGCCTGGTTCCTGCCTGGTGCTCCTTGGCCTAGATTTGGCGCATGGGGTGCGGAACATCGGTTTTCTTATTGGGGCACTGCCTGGAATATTGCCCTGGTTGTCCACACCCGAAACAGGTAACTTGCGCTGGAAGGTTGGTCTTGCTCCCACCGTTGTTTGGCAGAGTGCTTGCTGGCTTGACGCTGACTTGCTGAGGTTGGTAATTCTGGCGAAATGTTGGATGCTTGTGTTGTTGCTGTTGATAGTTGGGTCTTGCTGGGGCTAACTGCCATGGTCGTGGTTTTGAGTTGATTGGTCCTGCATTACCTATTAGCTTGTGCTTACGGGTGTCGTCCATTGCACGTTGCTTGTCTTCGAACATAAGAGCCTTATTAAGGTCCTTCCATAAAGCGCTCCACTTTGGCAGCCTCGATGCTGACATCTTCAGGTGCATACCTTGATAGAAGGTTGAACTTCTGCAAATACTCCTTGACTAATACACTGCCTTTCCTTCAGGCTCGGAATTTCCGCTTCTTAATGGTCATCATTCCCGGAGGAATGTGAGCGGTGCGGAATCCATCCTTGAACACGGCCCAAGTGATGACTTGCCCGGCTTGCATGATCTGAAATCCATCCCACCAGGCTCTGGCTGTGCCTGCGAGACAGTGGGTTGCATAGAGAACCTTCTCGTTGTCGTCAGTGCACTTGAACAACGCGAGAAGATCTTCGATAGTGCGGATCCAGTCATCGGCATCCAAGGGCTCAGTCATCTCCGTGAATATGGCTGGCGTAGTCCGCATAAACTCAGAGAGAGTTGAGCGACCGTTGCCATTCCCGTTCTGCGGCGGGTGGTTCACCAAAGTTTGAGCTAGCTGCCGGATAGCGGCATTGTTGGCTTGACGCTCCTCCCAAAGAGCTTGAAGGAACTGAGCCATGGTCAAGCTTTCAGGGGGAGGCGGCAGCGGAGGAACATCGTCTTGCTGCATGTGGTGATCTCCAGCTTGAGTTTCCCCTCCGGTTCCCTGCTGCTGTCCTGAAGAGGCAGAGCCGGGGTTGCCGAAAGTGCTATTGCGAGTTGCATTCACCATCCTGTTAGGGGAGTAGACAGGTCAAATTCTGCTGAACCGGTTCCACTCGCAAGGGCTGACGTTCTAGTAAAGAGGGGGGTCTGGTGTGTGCTAGTGTGCAAGGTTTTGTGACAATGGTTTTTGAAAAGAACTGCTGCATTAAATTTAAAACAAGTAATGCAGTCACTCACAAGCTGCTCAAGGCAGAATGCGACTTGCATCCAACAGGTTCACCCAACATCCGGGTCATAAAATCCTGATACAAGAACTCCTACGTTCGGTACATCCTACGCTGCTAAGCGATCGACTCCGCGGTCTCATAAGCCGGCTCTATGGGATCTTCGTCTTCATCTTCATCTCCGTGTTCATCTTCATTAGTGCTTCCCTTCCTCGAAGGAGTAGGGGAAGGAAGTAGACCATCTCGACGTCTCTTGGTTGGTGAGGTAGCGAAAATCTTGGTGTACTCTTCTGCGGTTAAACGTCGACTGTGAAGAGGAACAACCTGATGCGAGGGTATTCCTCCTCGGAAAGCAAAGCCAGGTGATACCACAGGTGCTCCTTCTTTCTTCACCTTGCTGTTCTTTATCTTCTCCATACGAAGTAGGTCCTTAACTTGGTGCAGCTCTTGCCGAATCCTAGTTGACTCCTTGATCAAAAGATGCGTCAAGGTGTCTGAGGAGAGGCTGAAGTAGTTCTGAAACCTTAGGGGCAGCCCGTCCTCGGATGAGGGGTTGAGTGTCCAGCTTCCGTCTATCTTATCCTTAACAAAAGGTAGGTGACGAGTAGCGGGTTCGTCCGCTATCTCAGGAAGGATGTCGCGGAGTCGCACGAGTGCCTCTCGTGCTGCAGTCTCCACGGCCAACATCAGATCCTCCAATTGTGGCCCTTCAAAGAACCAGCTAGTTGGGGAGTCATTAGCCTTCACTATCACCTCCATGTGATACTCCTTGGTGTCGGCGTTGACCCAGTGTTTGTGGTAGATAAAGACGGGTGTGCGGCGCACTTGACACTTCTCGAGGCTATCACTCAAAAGCAAAGGAAAGCCCGTCTCGAGAAGCGTCTCGGGTACGGCGGCCATCTACAAGGTGTAGAGGAGAGGGATAGAGATATATAGTGGGTGCGGTTCTCGGGTCAATCTATGTGCACTAATTGTCCGGCTATCGCCCATGCTACCTAAGGGTTCCTATAGTCAGGATGGCTCTGATACCAGCTCTGTGGGGACCCCGACTTACTAGTCGAGAATCGCCGTGCTCAGTGATCCCAGAGATCAATGCTCACCGAACACAAATACTGAATAAAGAGTCTTACATCCCAGTACCGATTATTACAACACGTGACCGAAAGGTCAAGTTCACAAGACAGGGCCTAAGGCCAAATCACACGAATATACTAATAGCGGAAAACGTAGGGCTAAGCGGGTGCCCATGCCATCAAGCCTACACCGACTGGCATTCTGACTCGGAAGCGCCCTTGTTCGCAGGTGTGTCGCCGAAGACATACTCATCTCCAAACTCCGGTCCTTCCATGTCTGGTCAATAACATAACCAGCGGCAAGCCAATGAGTACTTTGAATGTACTCGCAAACAGCCCATGATATGAACAATGAAAGTGAAGGATAACAATATCATGCATATTTAGTGTAACTCATTTGGGTGGAATGAACATGAATATGCATCAAGTTAAAGAATTACTCTTGAAGAACAGGTTACAGATATCAACATATCTGTTGAGGGCTGAACCATCCGGGTTCACCCTATATGCCAAGTCACCAAACTTGGTCATATCATAGCTATCATAGCAACACTTTTCTTATCACCACACACACACTCACGCACACTTGATTTATGCAAAAATATAAGGACGTAGTTTAAGCAGGATTACCCAACTATCCTTGACCGTGTACACGGCTATTCGAATAGTTTACACTCTGCAGAGGTAGTACGCTGGACCCACGAGATCCGGGAAACTTCCGTGTCATCCACGACTCGCGGTATATCACATACCCGAGGTAAGTACCCGATCAATGCCTTTCCCCTGACGATACTAGACAAAGAGGTCCACTCGATTGGTACCCAACCCACATGTTGTACGTCTTACGAGCACCAACTCTGGACAGTACAAACCATGCGGGGACCAACGGTGTGACTGGAACTCATAAAAATGGCATAGTCGTCCTACCCGGCACGACCCCATCACGAGAGTGACCACACATCACTCCCGCCACTAGTAATGTGGCTCTTTGCTAGCACCGACCAGAGTAATTAACATAGCCCCGTCCCATAAGGGGTAACGTGGTCGTACTGGTAAGGTTGGGACGTCGACGCATCATAAATCTTATCCCATTTCCGAAACCTTACTCACACAAATACCGGGTGCTTCACTTCACCAAAAGTGACCACCTAACTCATCATCACCCTCGGGCATAAGTGGCACCCGATGGGGTTTTCATAAACTCTTGCTTTATGTCAACAACATGCTCATGATAATACTACTTGTATCTCTACTTGTCAACATGGTATTACCATGACCCTAAGGGGTAGAGTCAAGCTCAATGCATGTGCTCCGGTGGAGCCTTCGGTAAAAATCATATCAAATGATTACCGGCACTTATGATCATATGCAACGGAAATACTTGCTATATATCATGCAAAGTAACATATGCTAGTCATGGTCAAAGGGCTGCTTGCCTTGGTCAGCTAAGTATCCCGGGTCTTCGAGGTCTTCCGCTCCGATTCCCTCGTCACACGGATTTTCTATCGTAAAAAAAAACAACAAATAAGAAACAGCTCACACAGAAACAGTCAACAAAGTCACTTTAACAATGTTCCCTATTACTGATAAATCTAAGATATCATTTAAAAACTATTTGCCTTAGTTTTCCTTGAAGAAATATTTTTGAAAACAACCAAGCACAAGCAAAACTATTCCATTTTAGCCCTTTTAATATTATAAAATAGAATAGTTGCTGGAAAAATTTATCTAAGCATATCATTAAATACTATACATTTTTAGAAAAATAGAAGTGGAAGAATTATAATTTTACACTGGATAAATGTTTTTATAAAAATCTTAGAAATCTAGGTTTTAAAAATAAAAAGAAAACATACCAGCTCCTGGCCTGGCTCGGCCCAGAGCTGGGCTGGCCGATGGCCATCCGACGGCCTCCCAGGCGCGCGGGGGTGGAGGATGGGCCACCGACAGGTGGGGCACACCTATCGGGGGTCGTCTCCTACCTCCAGCCGGAGAGGAGGAGGAGGACACAGACGAGGTTGTCGACGCGCTCAAGCTCCAATGAACACGGGAATGGGTCCGCGTGACCGTCGCCTACCTGCTGGTGGTTGAAACAATGATGGGGAGGCAAGGGTTCACCGGCGACGAGGAGACCATGGCGGAGGGGTTTTGGGAAGTGGTCGAGGGGGTGGCTAGAGACACGCAAAAGCTTGGGCGAGTTAGGGGAAAGCTTCCTGGGATCAAGGGCGTCAGTTTGGTGGGTCGAGGGGCGCAGGAGCCGTCGTGTAGCCAGAGATCGACCGGAGCTCCTAGGCGGAGGGGCCTCGGTCGATCTCGAGCATCGGGGCTCTGCTGGTTTGCTGGGGTTGCTAGGGAGGTTCTAGTGGATGTGGCGAAGCTATCTGAGGGGTGCTGGAGCGAGGGGGAGGGCTATTTATAGGCCTACGACGGTGAGCAGATTCAGGAGCACCGGTGACTCACCGTGGCACGCATGTGGGCGCAGAGAGAGGTCGGGGTTGAAACCACGGTCTCAAGACATGGTATTGGACCGCCCGAACCGTCTGCAACAGAGAGAAGGAGAGAGAAGGCAAGCATTCATGGCCGCGCAAGCTTGGCCGATTCTGGAGCGCGCGGGCACGCATCGCGCGAGCTCTAGCGCAAGAGAGGAGTGGCACTGAGGCTTGCCCAACGCAGAGGGGCTGTCGGGGAGGAGGTTGGACATCTCGGGGGAGGCTGGAACTGGCCGAGGGCGTCGCGCCCACCTCGGTGACTCCCTGTAGTGCGCCCAGAGCGCAGTTTTGGCTTGCCACGGCGTGCTGGTGTGCTCTGAGGCACTTTGGACGTGTCTAGCATGTCCTGACACTTGCTGGGGGTGTGGCTAGCCGTTTGGTTTTAGTGGGAGCTACGGCTGGTCAAAGGAGGCAAGAAATACTGGTGCTGTCAGTCATGAACTGAGGTCTAAATTGGGGTTTTTGGCCTTTCCACTTTGAACCAGTGAAGGGGCAGTTGCCCGGGGTTTGATACAGGTGTTGGCTACTTAATCGAAGAGTTTGAGGCAAAGGAGTTTGGTTTAGCTGTGGCTAAGGTGGCTTTTTCCTATCCGTCAGAAGGTGTTCGACAGTGGGCACAGGGGGTTGCACCCCACCACTGGTGCTGAGACTTAACAAGTTTGGTTTTGGTGGTAAACCATGGAGTTCCACCAAATTTGAACTCCAAAGGACAAGTTTAGCTTTGTAAACTTGAAATCACTCCAATATGACCAGATATGTTCCTTCCAAAGGGAGTGTGGGCAAACTAAGTCCCACAAATCCCACTTTCGATGTAGAATCCTCATTTGAGGTATTAGGTACTCCTGCAAAGTTTTAGCCTCATTGGACAAACTTTGCTATGTCGAGTTGCTCTAACTTGATTCTGGACAAACAGGGTTTGTGGGTTATTTGGGGTCCTTATCCCCCTTTGATCAAGGTGAAACTTTATGTGGACACCAAACAAGGCTTAGGGACATCACTGGAATTTTCTGGGAATTTATTGAGAATATTTCTTTTGGAAATATTTCAAAATGCCAAAACAGAGAGACATAGCTTTTATAGTTTTAATCAATAAATATAATATAAAATGGGGTTTAAAATTCTATGTATGGAAAATATATGTCCTTCTGATCATCTCTAAATTTAATCAGATTTTACCAAGGCAGAAAAGTATTTTTCCATGTTGGAATACCAATTCTGACCTTAGAAATGGACAGGTTATTTAATTCGGAAAATAATCACAAAATAATTATTTTTGTGGTTTTGAAATATAAAGATAGGTAAAAATCAGATTACCAAATATGAGTAGTAGCACTCCTTGTTATCAAGGAAATGTAGTGCGAGAGAGGGAGATGGAGGGGAGAGAGAGGGTGAGAGAGGGAGGGGAGAGGGAGAGGGAGAGGGAGAGAGTTAGGGAGGGAGAGACGGATAGAGAGAGGGATGAAGGGAGAGGGAGGGAGAGGCGGGAGATAGATAGCGAGAGCTAGAGTGATATTGAGGGACAGGGAGACAGAGAGAGGGAGTGAGAAAGAGATAGAGGGAGAGGGATACAGAGAGAGAGGGAGAGGGGATAGATGGAGATAGAGAGGGAGATGGAGGGATGGGGAGTGGGTGTGGGAGAGAGAGAGATATAGAGGGAGAGGGGGTAGATATAGGAGAGGGAGAGGGAGAGAGGGATGGAGGGAGAGGGAGGGAGGGAGAGATAGATGGGGAGGCAAAGAGATATAGGAGAGGGAGAGGGAGGGAGGAATAGAGGGAGAGAGAGCGAGGGAGGGATATGGAGAGAGATAGAGTAGAGGAGAGGGAGAGAGGGAGAGGGAGGGAGAGAGGGAGACGGAGATGGAGGGACAGGGAGGGAGATAGAGAGAAAGGGAGAGGGAGGGAGAGAGAGGGAGAGCGAGATGGAGAGGGGTATAGAGGGAGAGGGGTATAGATAGAGGAGAGGGAGAGGGAGCGGGATATGGAGAGGGAGAGGGAGAGGGAGAGCAAGTGGGAAAGAGATAGAGTAAGAGAGAGAGGGAGAGAGGGATGGGTAGATGGAGAGAGAGGGAGAGGGATAGGGAGAGAGAGAGGGAGAGGGAGAGGGAGAGAGATAGAGGGAGAAGGGAAGATAGAGAGAGAGGAAGGGGAGGAAGGGGAGATGGAGAGGGATGGATATATATATAGAGAGACTGAGAGAGAGTGAGAGAGAGAGAAAGAGAGAGAGAGTGTCACGCCCAAGATGCGGCCATATCCTCAATTTGGCACGAAGGCCTCGTCAGGGATAGAAGCGCATCTCGTCGTGTCGCAAGAATGGATATCGTTACAAGTACATGTACTGAAAAGATGAGATATATATATATATATAGAATTGGCTTACACTCGCCACAAGCAACATCAGAGTCACAGAAATACAATACATAATCATCATGAATAAGAGAGGACGTCGGCCATCCTTGCTACGGACGAAGTCAAACAAGAAAAGAAGTCGTATGGAGGGAGATGGAGAGGGAGGGATAGGTAGAGGTAGAGCCAGAGGGATGGAGAGAGAGGGAGTGGGATGGAGGGAGATGGAGAGGGAGGGAGAGGTAGAGGTAGAGGTAGAGAGAGGGAGGGAGAGGGAGAGAGAGGGAGAGGGGGAGGGGAGAGATAGAGGGAGAGCGGGAGAGATACAAGAGATGTAGAGGGAGTGAGGGAGAGAGGGAGAGAGAGAGTGTGTGTGTGAGAGTGAGAGGTAGGGAGAGAGAGCAAGAGAGAGAGAGGGATAAAGTGAGAGAGATGGAGGAGGGATAGAGAGCGACAGGGAGAGATAGAGACGGAGTGAGAGGGAGGGAGAGAGAAAGAGAGAGAGGGGGAGAGGGATAGAGGGAGGGGGGAGGGAGGGGCGAGAGGGAGATGGAGAGAGATAGAGATAGAGGTAGAGAGGGAGTGGGAGAGAGGGAGGGAGGGGGATAAAGGGAGAGATGGAGGTTGAGATGGAGGGAGAGAGATGTATAGAGAAGGAGAAGGAGGGAGAGGGAGATGGAGAGGATGAGAGAGAGATGGAGGGAGAGGGAGAGATGGAGAGTGGGAGGGAGGGAGAGAGGAGGAGGGAGGGAGGTTG
The DNA here is from genome assembly GCF_904849725.1 of Hordeum vulgare subsp. vulgare. Taxonomy (NCBI): domain Eukaryota; kingdom Viridiplantae; phylum Streptophyta; class Magnoliopsida; order Poales; family Poaceae; genus Hordeum; species Hordeum vulgare. The sequence goes on from NC_058521.1 coordinate 196,495,201, forward strand.
AGAGAGGGAGGGAGGGAGAGAGGGAGAGAGAGGAAGATATAGAGGAGAACGAGAGGGAGAGGGATGGAGAGGGAGGGAGAGGGAGAGAGATAGAGGGAGAGGGAGAGAGAGAGGCGATGGATAGGTAGAGAGGGAATGAGGGATGGAGAGAGAGAGAGGGAGAGGGAGGGAGAGGGAGAGGGAGAGGGAGGGAGGGAGGGATGGAGGGAGAGGGAGGGGAGAGGGAGAGGGAGAGGTAGAGAGAGGGAGGGAGGGAGAGAGAGGGAGAGGGAGAATGAGATAGAGATAAAGGGGAGCAGGAGAGATATATGAGAGGGAGAGGGAGGTAGGAAGGTTCAGAGGGAGGGAGAGAGAGAGATGGTGAAGGAGTGGGAGACGGAGACGGAGAGGGAGAGGGAGAGAGAAGGAGGGAGACGGGGAGGGAGAGGTGAGGGAGAGGGTGAGGGAGAAAGCCATAGGGATGGGGAGAGTGTTAAAGCCATAGGGATGTGGAGATATATATGTATATATAAAGAGAGAGAGTAGGGAGAGGGAGAGAGATAGAGATAGATAGAGGGAGAGAGGCGAGGGAGGCAGATGGAGAGAGGGAGAGAGACAAAGGGAGGGAGAGAAAGGGAGAGTGAGAGAGAGGGAGGGGGAAAGAGATATAGAGAGAGGAGGAGGGAGAGGGAGAGGGAGGGAGATGGAGAGGGGAGGGAGGGATAGATAGAGGGAGAGGCAGAGAGATAGAGGGAGAGGAAGAGAGATAGAGCAGAGGGAGAGGGATGGATTGAGAGAGGGAGAGAGAGAGAGGGAGGGAGGGAGAGTGAGGGAGGGGGAGAGAGAGGGAGGGATAGGGAGGAGAGAGGGAGATGGAGAGGTAGATAGATGGAGGGAGGGAGAGAGAGGGATAGGGAGAAGGAGAGAGATATGAAGGGGGAGAGGGAGAGATAGAGGAGAGGGAGAGGGAGAGAGGGAGGTTCAGAGGGAGGGAGAGAGAGATGGAGAGGGAGTGGAGAGGGAGACGGAGAGGGAGGGAGAGGGATAGGGGGAGGTGAGGGAGAGGGGGAGGGAGAAAGCCATAGGGATGGGGAGAGGGAGGGGAGATATATGTGTATAAAGAGAGAGAGAGAGAGAGAGCAGAGGGAGTGGGAGGGAGGGAGGGAGATAGTGATAAATACAGAGGAGAGGGAGAGGGAGACGGAGAGGGAGAGAGAGGGAGGGAGAGGGATAGAGATAGATAGAGGAAGAGAGGCGAGGGAGGCAGATGGAGAGAGACAAAGGGAGGGAGAGAAAGGGAGAGTGAGAGACAGGGAGGGGAAAGAGATATATAGAGAGGAGGAGGGAGAGGGAGAGGGAGGGAGATGGAGAGGGGAGGGAGGGAGAGATAGAGCGAGAGGCCGAGAGATAGAGGGAGAGGTAGAGAGATAGAGCAGAGGGAGAGGGATGGAGCGAGAGAGGGAGAGAGAGAGGGAGGGAGGGAGGGGGAGAGAGAGGGAGGGAGAGGGAGAGGGAGAGAGGGAGAGGGAGGAGAGAGGGAGATGGAGAGGTAGATAGATGGAGGGAGGGAGAGAGAGGGATAGGGAGAAGGAGAGAGAGATGAAGGGGGAGAGGGAGAGATAGAGGAGAGGGAGAGGGAGAGAGGGAGGTTCAGAGGGAGGGAGAGAGAGATGGAGAGGGAGTGGGAGAGGGAGACAGAGAGGGAGAGAGAGGGAGGGAGAGGGATAGGGAGAGGTGAGGGATAGGGGGAGGGAGAAAGCCATAGGTATCGGGAGAGTGAGGGGAGATATATGTGTATAAAGAGAGAGAGAGAGCAGAGGGAGTGGGAGGGAGGGAGGGAGATAGTGATAGATACAGAGGAGAGGGAGAGGGAGGGAGATGCAGGGAGGGAGAGAGACAAAGGGGAGGGAGAGTGTCGGTGCACTAAAGACTGGGGTCCCTAGTGCCCAAGACTTGTGCACGGGCGCAAAGAGCGCCTGCCGGCAGGTCATGGATGGACCCAAACAAGATGCATCCCCCAAGATAATCAAGGCCTCGGCAAGATTGCCTTGTCGGGAAGATAACCAAGGCCACGCCCATTTAGTGGACATGATGAACTCACCAAGTACAAGACTTCGGCAAGCCTCCCTTGCCGGGATGACAACCGAGCCCCTGGCAAGCTTCCTTGCCGAGATTACAGGGCTAGGCACTGGAGGGCGACCGCCCTCGCCATAGTGCCACCATCCCCATGTTCCAGCGCATTACGCATGCGCCAGTGCAGTGTCCAGGTGTCGCAACACCTAGGCACGCGTCTTCACCAGCACATTGCTGACAAGGACAAGATGTGCATTTAATGCACCTGACAGCAGTAGATGGATAAGCACCGCTAGGTTCGCTGTAACTTCTCGTGAACTTACCACCGAGCACTTTAGGTGACCCCTTTGCCTATAAAAGGAGCCCCTTAGGTCATTTACAAGGGGTTAGACTCTTTGGACATTGGTCCAGAAGAAGGTTATCAATTGTCACTATAACAATCAACAACAAAACGCTTAATACGACGACACAAGCAGGATGTAGGGTTTTACGCGTAAGCGGCCCGAACCTGGGTAAAAAGGCTTGCCGAGTGCTGATCGTTAGTTCTGCTCTTGACGTCAACTTCCCCACCTACGATCACAAGGGTTTCACATTGATTCCCATAGGTGTCGACCTAGCATTGCCGATATCTTCGGCGCGCCACGTAGGGGGTGCGGAGTTGTGTGTGAATCAGAGCAAGCTCAGCACCGGATTCTTCGAAGTTTGGGCGCTACGCCGCGTTCCCCCGGAAATAGGGTACCGCGGTGGGCGCTCTGTTCTGCTACGACTTCCCAACGCCCGCGCGAGCGCGTCGCTACGCGCACGCGCGGGCCAGGGAGGCGGAGGCTCTAGGGGCAGCGCTGTTAGGCCGATGCGTCGCTCGCGGCCAACGCGCAGCTGTCGAGGGCACGCCTGGGTGTTTCACACAGGCCCCGGCGCATACTCTGGCGGACGCACCTCTGTGGAGTGATGCATAGTCATTGAGGATGCGCCACACGGTCCCGAATCCCCGGCGTGCACTCCAGTGCAAGTGTTGCGCCCCTAAGAGCGTCGCATCGTCGCCCAAAGACGCGCTCGGGGGCTCCGCAAGCACAACCTAGCAAGAGAAAGGAAAAGGGGTTACACCCTGGCCAACTTTTCCTCCGAACGACGGTCGTGGATCGTCGGCAAGAAGACTTTGCTGGAGGAAAAAGCCACCGGGAGCGGTGATTCCCTGCTTGTCGAGGGCTCTGACGCCCCGGCAAAAGATTCAAGCGTCATGCAACCGTGGCGTGAGCAGATAAGTTTTTAAGTTTAAGATTTAGATCTGAAGTAGATAGATTCTCTGCTTCCCCTTTGAATGTTTCCAAACTTTCTATGTGGAGTTTGCGCATACTGGGACCTTTCCAAAGATCAGTGCACCTTGTCTTTGTTTCGAAGTCGTTCAAACGACCTGAATGGCCGCAGAGCGCCTTCTAACAGTTGCGAACATGACCAACAGAGCAAGCGGCTAGGTAGCACCCAATTTCGTCTCAAGCTGCGCTTGGCGATTTCCATGGTTGCACTGAACGCGGCAAGGAGCCTTGCCAGTAGTTGTCGGTAATCTCCTACATTATGCAAAGGCGAATCATACAAAGAACAGAATTGGAAAAGGGGAAACGGTCTTTTCATTCATTTGAATGGATACATTTGACTCCACTTACAAAGCGTCGTTATCCTAACCTAAAGACTCTATCTTTTGACGAGGATCAACCTACGAGGAGGAATTGGAGTTCATGAAGACAAGGCGCGGCAAGGCCCGCGGTACATCCATGCTGGCTCCCCCAGCGCTGTATTGACGGAAGCGGGTTCGGCCTTGTCAAGCCGTGAGAAGAGGGCGACGGATCCGGTTTAGATCCTCCCCTCCGAGGCGAGGGAGGGGCGTGACCGGGCCACGTCAACGCAGGAAGCACTTAGTCCCGGCCGGAGGAATCGCCATCTGATTTAATTCCCCCGGGCTTGGGACTAGGCCCGACACTGTTACCACCGCCGTCCCCCTCGTCACCGTCACTCGAAGCGAAGGTGTTAATGCCGCTCGAGCAACCTTCGCAGCAGCCGAGAAGTGCATGTGGGGGCCCCTAAAGCAATGTGGAGGAATGCCTCAGGAGCAAGCCTCGGGGAAGGCGGAGGCGTTGGAGTAGCGCTCTGCCTCCCCTGGCCTCGACCTCCGCGGCGGCTGCGGGCCCTCTCCCTTCCTCCGCCACGGGCGCTCGGGTCGTCTTCTGCCACGGCGCCCCCAGAAGTTGTGGCATGATCCAAACAGGATCCTCTCGTCGGCCTGGCGGCCTACGGTGGCCGACCCCGTCCCCTAACCATGTTTAGGGGCGAGTGCCGCCTACAGAGAGGAGATCTTGAAGACCAAGACTGATGAGTTGGTGGATTCAGAGGGAGTTGGGTGAGCAAAGCCCCTCGCAAAACCCTCCCAATTTATAGAAGCGTCGCGGGGTTAGCCTCCCTTGCTCCAAAAGCTACCACCCCTCTCGCCCAATCGCTCGAGTTCACGGGCGAATAGAGAACCGCCCTGCTGCACCAATGCATGCACAGGCGGGCCCAGCCACTACTATGCTTTTCAAGGCCACGTTTGCCACCTGTCCATTCATAACTGCACATGCCACGTGCGTGGCAGAGGCGTTTCAGGAGGCGGAGATGCCACTCCATGCACGACCACCCACTTCGTGCATCCGATGCGCAGCGTTGGGAAAAGCAACCGCCAGCAGATCCAGCCATGAAGGCCGTGCACCTCTTTGGGGGTGGCCAAACAACACTTCGCACACGTGTGTGGCCCAGGCCCCGAGGCTCCTGTCGGTGCAGTAAAGATTGGGGGTCCCTAGTGCCCCAGACTTGTGCACGGGCGCAAAGAGCCCCTACCGGCAGGGCAAGGCTGGACCCAGACAAGATTCATCCCACAAGATAATGAAGGCCTCGGCAACCCTGCCTTGCCGGGAAGATAACGAAGGCCATGCCCATTTAGTGAGTGTGATGAACTCACGAAGTACAGGACCTCGACAAGCCTCCCTTGCCGGGATGAGAACCGAAACCCCCGGCAAGCTTCCTTGTCGGGACGAAGAACCAAGGCCCCGACAAGCTCCATTGCCAGGATGAAGGGGCTAGGCACTTGAGGGCGACCACCCTCTCCACAGTCCCACCGCCCCCAAGTTCCAGCGCATTCCGCATGCGCCAGCGCAGCATCTAGGTGTCGAAACACCTGGGGACGTGTCTTCACCAGCACATTGCTGACAGGGACAAGACGTGCATTTAATGTACCTGACAGCAGTAGATGGATAAGCATCGTCCTAGGTTCACTGTAACTTCTCGTGAACCTACCACAGAGCACTGTAGGTCACCCCTTTTCCTATAAAAGCCATCCCTTAGCTCATTTACAAGGGGTTAGACTCTTTGGATATTGGCCTAGAAGAAGGTTATCAACGGTCACTGTAACAATCAACAACAAAACGCTTAATACGACGAGACAAGCAGGAGGTAGGGTTTTACGTGTAAGCAGCCCGAACCTAGTAAAAAAAACCTGTCGGGTGCTGATCATTAGTTCTGCACTTGATGTCACCTTTCCCCCCTCTGATCACAAGGGTTTCACATTGGTTCCCATAGGTGTCGATCTAGCATTGCCGACAGAGAGGGAGAGAGATATAGTAGAGAGAGAGTGAGAGAGGGAGGGAGGGAGAGGGAGGGAGAGAGGGAGAGAGGGGGTGGGAGACGGAGAGGGGGAGAGAGATAGAGAGAGAGAGGAGGTAAAGGGAGATGGAGGGAGATGGAGAGGGAGGGGATGTAGAGGGAGAGGGAGGGAGAGATAGAGGGAGAGGCATAGATATAGAGCAGAGGGAGAGGGAAGGGAGGAAGAGAGGGAGAGAGGGAGAGAGAGAGAGAGGGAGGGAGGGAGGGAGATGGAGGGAGGGAGGGAGAGGGAGAGAGATAGAGTAGAGGGAGAGGGGGATAAGGAGAGGGAGGGAGAGAGGGAGAGAGATGGAGGGAGAGGGAGGGAGGGAGAGAGGGAGAGAGAGGGAGAGGGAGGCAGAGAGAGGGAGAGGGAGAGGGAGGGAGATAGAGGGGGAGGGGGTAGATAGAGGAGAGGGAGAGTGAGAGAGGGATGGAGGTAGGGGGAGGGAGAGAGAGGGCGAGGGGGAGAGAGAGCGAGAGGGAGGGAGGGAGGGAAAAGGAGGGAGGGATAGATAGAGGGAGAGGCAGTGAGATAGATGAGAGGGAGAGGGAGGGAGCAAGAGAGGGAGAGAGAGGGATGGAGGGAGAGGGAGGGAGGGAGGGAGAGAGAGGGAGAGGGAGGTAGAGATAGGGAGAGGGAGAGGGATAGAGATAGATGGGGAGGGTGTAGATAGAGGAGAGGGAGAGTGAGAGAGGGATGTAGGCAGAGGGAGGGAGAAAGAGGGAGAGGGGGAGAGAGCAAGAGAGGGAGGGATGGAGAGAGAGAGGGAGGGAGGTAGAGATAGAGGGAGAGGCAGAGAGATAGAGGATAGGGAGAGGGAGGGAGGAAGATAGTGAGAGAGAGAGGGGGGGGTATGGAGAGGGAGGTAGATAGAGGAGAGGAGAGGGAGATAGGGAGAGGGAGGGAGAGAGGGGGAGGGAGATGGAGAGAGAGGGAGGGACGGATATAGAGGGAGAGGGATAGGGAGAGGGAGAGGGGGATAGATAGAGGAGATGGAGAGGAAGAGGGAGAGGGAGATGGATAGGGAGAGCAAGAGGGAGAGGGAGAGCGAGAGCGAGAGGGAAAGAGATAGACAGACAGGGAGAGAGAGAGGGAGAGAGAGGTACACGGATAGGGAGAGAGAGGGAGAGAGGTTGAGAGGGAGAGGGAGATGGACAGGGAGAGAGCTAGAAGGAGAGGGAGAGGGAGAGCGAGAGGGAGGTAGAGGGAGAGAGATAGATGGAGAGGGGGAGAGAAAGAGATAGAGTGAGGGGGGAGGGAGAGTGAGAGAGGGATGTATGAAGAGGGAGGGAGAGAGAGTGAGAGGGGGAGAGAGTGAGAGAGGGAGGGAGGGAGAGAGGGTGGGAGGTAGAGATAGAGGGAGAGGCAGGGAGATAGAGGAGAGGGAGAGGGAGGGGGGAAGATAGGGAGAGAGGGGGGGTATGGACAGGGAGAGAGATAGAGGAGAGGAGAGGGAGAGAGCGAGAGGGAGGGAGAGAGGGAGCAGGAGATGGAGAGAGATGGAGGGACGGAGAGAGAGGGAGAGGGAGAGGGATAGAGAGATAGAAGGAGAGGGGGATAGATAGATGATAGGGAGAGGTAGAGGGAGAGGGAGAGGGAGAGGGATTGGGAGAGCGAGAGGCAGAGCGAGAGCGAGAGGGAAAGAGATAGAAGGAGAGGGAGAGAGAGGTACATGGATAGGGAGAGAGAGGTAGAGAGATTGAGAGCGAGAGGGAGAGGGACAGGGAGAGAGAGAGAGGGAGAGGGAGAGAGATAGAGGGAGAGGCAGAGGGAGAGAGAGGTATAGGGTAAGAGATAGAGGGAGAGGGGGAGAGAAGGAGAGAGTGAGGGGGAGGGTTAGAGGGAGGGAGAGAGATAAATAGATAGATAGACAGATATATAGATAGATAGATAGATAGATAGATAGATAGATAGATAGATAGATAGGTAGAGAGGGAGGCGGAGAGATAGAGGGAGAGGGATAGAGAGGGAGGGGGAGATGGAGAGGGAGGGGGAGATGGATACAGAGGGGGAGAGGGAGGGAGGGAGATTGAGAAAGAGAAGCAAAGGAATAGTTAGAGGGAGAGGGAGAGAGAGGGAGGGAGAGGGAGAGAGGGAGGGAGAGATAGAGAGTGGGAGGGAAAGGGAGAGGGCATGGAGAGGGAGTGAGATGGAGATGGATTGAGGAGAAGGAGAGGGAGAGAGGGAGTGTGGGAGATGGAGGAGAGGGAGAGGGATAGAGGGAGAGGGAGAGAGACAAAGGAGATGGAGATGGAGAGAAGGAGAGAGGGAGATGGAGGGAGAGAGGGAGAAGGATGGAGGGGGAGGGAGATGGAGAGGGAGGGAGAGGTAGAGGTATAGGTAGAGAGAGACGGAGGGAGAGGGAGAGAGGGGGAGAGGGATACAGATAGGGGGATAGATATAGGGAGAGCGGGAGAGATAGATGGGATGGAGAGGGAGAAAGGGAAGGAGAGAGGGATAGAGGAGAGAGAGATGGAGGGAGAGACAGAAAGTGATAGATAAGGGGGAGGAAGAGAGAGCGAGAGTGAGATAGAGAGTGCGAGGGAGGGAGAGAGAAAGAGAGGGAGGGAGGGAGGGAGGCAGATAGAAGGAGAGGAAGGGAGGGAGAGGGAGGGGAGAGGGAGTGATATATATTTATATATAGAGAGAGAGAGGAGGAAGGGGGAGGGAGATGGAGAGGGACAGAGTGGGAGGGGGAGAGAGAGAGGAGAGGAATATGGAGGGAGGGAGAGAGGGAGGGAGGGAGATGGCGAGAGATAGTAGTGGGAGAAAGAGAGGGAGGGAGGGAGAGGGAGGGAGACAGGGAGAGAGGGAGTGAGAGGGAGGGAGAGAGTGAGAGAGAGATGGAAGGAGAGGAAGAGAGCGGGAGAGAGATAGAGGGAGAGGGGGGTTGATGGAGGAGAGGGAGAGGGGGGTGTCGGCATTTTGGGAATGGGGGTACCCAGATATGCCTGCCTGCGGCCCACGGCTAGCTCACTTCATCGACGAAAACCAACGGGCCCGGCACCAGTCAAGGCAAGGCCCTCGCGTGGGGCTAAGCCTCGCGAGGAGGAGCAGCTTCAAGACATGCAAGGGGCCTCCTCAGGGCCCCTCCGGAGTGGCGGAGATTCCGAGGCAAGACCCATCTTCAGGAGTCAAGGATGACGTGTAGGAAGGACAGGCGAGCAGAGGATTGCAGGATGATGCAGTTCCCCCTTTTAGGCAAAGGAGGGAAGGATGTATGCGGGTTCCCAAGGCATGTCCCAAAGGTCTCCATTCTGGTGCACCGAGGCCACCACCGCCCGCCAGTAGGACGGACGTCATCCGTGGCCCCGCCCCGCTGCACTGACACCCACTTTGTAGGCGAAGACCACCTTTGGACAAGGGGAGCACGTTCCTCTGTCCCCCTTTAAAATTGGCCATTGTGGGATCCCTTCCCGCCCTGGCGATAAGGGAAGAGGACCTGGGCCGCCACTATATATAGAGGGTAGGTTACTTCGTAGAGAGAGAGAGAGAGATCAATTCATTCGCCCATTGGTACCACACAAAGGCCATCCAGCTTCCGGAGGCACTCGCACACTGTACTAGTTCATCCACCGACCTCCACGACAGGCAATCCACCAAAGCAGGAGTAGGGTATTACGCTTCTCAGCGGACCGAACCTGGGTAAACTGCAGTCTTCTGTGTCTTTCTCACCACCGAGTGAGTTCTTTGCCATCCCCGACGAGTAGCGAGTTAGGTGCGGAGAGCCCACGAGAGATCTTCATACACGCCCCTGAGTTCGGATCTTCAGGGTTCTGTGGAGTCCGAAATCCGACATTTGGCGCGCCAGGTAGGGGGTGTGTCAAGGTCTCTCCCAGGGCTCGGCTCGTTGTTGGTGGTCACACTCATGGTAGGGGGACGACAAATCTGTGCGAAGAGGCGAGCCACACGCGTGGCACGGCCGGCGCAGGCGGGCTGGAACGCCCTGCGACGCTCCGCCACCCTGTCGAGCGACATTCAAGCAGGACGGGCTTTGAACGAGCGCCCGGGGGTGCCGCCTTCACCAACCACGTGGCATCCCCTCATCGCCCCGACACCTTTGTAGTATTTCGGGCACCGCAAAATCCTAAGGATTCGAACACAGGGGCGGGTATGTAGATCTCTCCCGGCTCGACCTTACCTAGCCCGCTACTCGATGGAAACAATGAAGGACTCACTCGATGGTGAGGGGAACACATAACACAATAGTTTACCCAGGTTCGGGCCGCTGCGAAGTGTAAAACCCTACTCCTGCTTTTGGTGGATTGCCTCTCACGGAATTTGGTGGACGAACTAGTATAGTGCTCTCGAGCCTCCGGAGGCCAAGTGGCTAAGTGTATTGCCCTACGGTTGGAGTCAACTATCCTCGGTCGGTCCGTCCCTATCTCGAGTATCATACCCTCTCCATTTATAGTTGAGGCCCGGGTCTAATTCCCTTATCGTTGGTGGGAAGGGATCACAACAAAACCAATTTTGGTGGGGGCAAGGGAACATGCTTCCCCTGTCAAAAGTGGTCTTCGCCTGCAAAGTAGCTGCCAGCGCCGCGGACGTGGGCGCAGGGATGATGCTCGTCCTGCCGGTGGGCGGCCGTGGTCTTGTTGCACCGGAAGGGAAACCTTTGAAAGATGCCTTTAGAACCCCTCTATGCTCCTACCTCCTTTGCACTAAAGGGGAAACTTTCCGGTCCTGCCATCTACTGCTTGCGTGTCTTTCCCTGGCGTCACCCTTGACTCGTGAGGCCCGGCCTTGCCTTGAAATATCCTCCGCTCCAGAGGGGTCCCAAGGAGGTCCCCTGTGGGTCTTGAGGTCGCTCTTCGTCGAGAGGCTTGGCCCCTCACAAGGGCCTTGTCCTGGTTGGTGCTGTTCCAGTCCATCTTGTGTTGATGAAGTGGGCCAGCCCTGGGCCACAGGCATGCAGGTCTGGGTATCCCATTCCCAAAACACCAATAGTATCCCCTAGGACCAAGAAGTGCCTGGGTAGGTTTCTCTGCGAAGCCTTGATGGCGGCCTGAAGCGTCGCGGGCCCCATTTTCCTACGGGTCAGGCGACCCACGTGTCCCATAGTTGCGCGGCGACGCTCTCGCTCCTCAAGGCGCCCGGGTGGTGCTAGGCCACGATTATGCGATCCCCAAGAGTCGTGCAGTCCATCATTTTGCTCATTGAATGACAAGGGTGTGGCCTGACCACACCAAACGGACTTCGCGGCTGTGACCGATCGGTGGACAGGTGAGGCGACGTGGGCGGTAGCTCTTCTGTAGGCCCACCTCGCGGACCTCGTGGGGCATGGACGCCCATGCTCCCGCGACGGTTGGTGGATAGGGCTCGCCTATAAAATCGCCCAGCCCCCTCCGGGGGGGCACCGCAACCTCGAGCTTCTTCTCTTCTTCATCCGTCTGCCGCAAGAAAACCTCTTCTCTCATTCGCGCTTCGTCTTCATGGCGTCCCCGGAGATGGTTTTGGCCAGGGGAAGCGTGCGGCGCCACCTGCGCCTTCATCCGCCCCCGGAGGCAGCGGCGGAGGCTCCCCAGGGCCTTCACGCGTCCGCCACCGCCGGGCTATAGCTGATGAGTAAGTCCTTCATTGCGCCTCCTTTGCTTGCTGCTTCTTCTCTTGTCCTGGGGTTCATTTTCCTTCTTCTTCAGCGCGCCCTCCTCCAAGAAACCAAAGCTCGGCGAGCTCCAAGAGGAGGTGGAGGATCTTCGGGCCCGGCTGGAGAGCACCCAGCTGCCAAGGCGGAGATAGCATCGTTGCAGCAACATGTCCGGGAGGCGGCAGACGCCATGCAAGCCGCTCAGGACGAGGCGTCGTACGCCTGGCTGATTGCATCCTAGGGCGCCCTACAATTCGTGGACATCGCTGACCGGGTGACCTCCATGATGCGTCGGTTTGCGGGGGAGGCCCCGGTGCTGCCTAATGTGAGGAGCGACGGGGGCTACATCATCTTCTTCCAGGAGGTCATGCAGGAGCTGAAGGATGGCGTCCACCATGCGAGCTTCTCGGCCTTGCCCTGACGCTCGTCTTCTCCAACTTGCCCCGCCTTGCTCCGAAGCTCGACCTCCGGCGCGTCGTCGAACCGGCGGTTGTTGAGTCCCGCCGTCTTCTCCGGGACGAGGTCCGCCTGCATGGGGATGCCCTAGTGGGGCGGTACGTCCAAGTGTCCGGCTCGAGTGAGGAGGGTGGTCCCGATGCCAGGCCATCTCGCACCATGGGTGTCGTTGGCAGCCCCTCCCCTTAGTGCCCCAAGCTTCTGTCTGCCTGCTCGTGTAACAATGGATCAAGAACTCTGCTCTGCCGGGCATTAAGCTTTTGCCGTTATTACCTTTGCTATTCTCCTCTTTTCTTTTTGCTCTGAGCTGATGGCTTGCATGTTGGTGGTTGTTGCAGCCAGGCTGCAAAGCTTAGGGCACGTAGCTGCACCTGCCGTAGCTTGGGTGATAGGGGAAGCATGACCTTCTGGAAGTCCTACCCTCCTGAGGCACCTCTCGTGCCCCCACATGCTTCAGCGTTGGACTTGCTCCTTGCTGCCGTCGAATCCTTAGGCCGTGCATCCCTTTGTTAGTGCACGTGTTTTAAATTCATCGTTAGTTTCTCGTAAAGCGAGAGGGTCCCGGTCGGGGCTTGTGAGGCACTTAGCTCGTGGGTTTGTGTCGGTCCCTTGCGTAGTTCCCCCTGTGTAGTTCTTGTTTTGTAAGTGGGACGAGGTGAAGATCCTTTCTGCACTCTATGTCCACAGGTCCTGGTCCCGCACATTTCCATACCGCCTTGAGGCACAACCGGCTACCAAGGCTGCTCCTCACGGGGAAAAGCGCCGGCGCCCTGGGGGCGAGTGGCTTTGCGACCAGTAAGGCTCCTGAGGTGCATAGCTGAGGAGCCCCCCTTGACACTCAAGCTGCTCTGTGTCATCAGGCCCCGGCTCCAACGGCTGGTAAGGCTCCTAAGGCGCGCCCAGGAACCCCCTTTCTGGTGCCCGAGCGATTCGGCACTTCGTCCCTTTGGTCATCGTCCCAGTGAGCCCTAAGGCCTCCCGAGACTCTTTGTGGTGGTATCAAGTTTCGGTCCGGAAACCCAAGGGGGTTGACTACTGAAAAACATTGCCCCTAGGGTGGCAAGTCCTTGCTTTCATGCTCCTTGACTCCTAGGGGCGGCGCAGAGCGGTTATCTCCAAACATGTCCTCCAGACGGGAGGTTTTGAAGCCAGTGAAATAAGAAACGCCAGAGAAAGTCCCCTCCCTTTTATTTTTCAATCGTAGGGCATTGAGATTAGAAAACCCAACTTTTAAAATCGGCCAGTTCAAACTCAGCAGAAGATACTTCGAATCCAAGAAAAAGGAAACAAGCGCCACGCGTGGCATTAAACCTGGCATAGTCATTGGCGGACTATATGGGTTTCCTTGCCAGCTCCGTTCATGGTCTTTGGTGGACCATGCTGATTGCCTTCAACTTCTCCCCGGCGCGGAGCCTAGGGCTGCCACTAGGCGTGGGATGGACCCCTTCCACGTCCTCGGGAGGCCCAGGGCGTATACAGCCTCGGCTACTTAATACGTGAGAGTATCACGGTGGGGTGTATATGGGAGGTCGCGAGGATGCTTTTGCCTCGCGAGTCCCTACCCCCGAGGCATTGGGGCCTGAGTTTCGGGATTCATTGGTGGACTGTGTTGATATCCTCCATCTGTACCTAGTGCGGAGCATAGGTCTTGCACAAGGCGTGGGGTGCACCCCTTCCGCGTCCTCGGGGGGCCCTGGGCGTATACATCCTCGGCTCGTTATTACGTGAGAGTGTCACGGGATGAAGGAGGTTCCGGAAGGATTGAAGGACGATGGAGAGGTGCGACGGGTTGATGCATGTCTTGCGTGCTCCTTCCTGGGAGGCCAATTAAGGGCTTTCCTATGACTCTACGTTGACAGGTGCCAGTCCCGCACATTTCCCGACCGTCGTTGCGTGGGACCGAGTGAACGGACGTAGCTATGGGGTCGGGCCTTGCCTCCCCTGATAACGACCAGATCACCCAGACACTGTCAAGGGTGGCAGCTGGCCCTTTGACCGGTAAGGTCCCTGAGGCGCGATGCTCAGGAGCCCTCCTCTAACGCTCGCGTGGCTCTACGTCGTTAGGACCCAGTCCCGCGCATTTCCCGACCACCGTTGCATGGAACCGGATGTAGCCACATGGTCAGACCCTGCCTCCCCCGATAATAACCGGATCCAAGGACGCTGTCGAGGGTCGCCTTGTGACCGTTAAGGCCCTTGAAGCGCCATGCTCCAGAGGCCCCTTTTGACGTTCAAGCGTCTCTGCATCGCCAGGACTCTGTCTCACACATTTCCCGACCGTCGTTGCTTGCAACCCAATGAACGATCTCAGTTACGGGGTCAAGCCCTGCCACCCCTGGTAACGACCGGATCACCGATGACGATATCAAGGGCGGCAGGTAGCCTTATGACCGGTAAGGCCCCTGAAGTTCCATGCTCCGGAGCCCCCCTTGACCCTCGAGCAACTCTGATTTTATCCTGTCAATTGTGGTCCTGAGGAGCCGGGGGGCTCGAATAACCCCTCTTGCGCCTGAGGAGCGCCTTGCGAGGCCTGGCCCCCGACGCGCACGCTTGCATCGTGGTCGTTGCGGTGATCCGTGCCACTTTCGTCTCGTCGCGGCATTCGACTCGTCCTCCTGAGGCCCGCGGGCTTGGCCTTACGTCGTTCTTCCGCGGGTAAGGCGACTGGCGCCGCGCCCCGCGGCTTGAGGGTGCCTCCCAGCCCGCGCCTCCTTTGCCCAGCTTAAGGAGGGCCCCCCAAACGTTCCTCACCCGTGAGGAGGATATGCGCCCGGGGGGACGCCTTAAGCATTTCCTCATCGGGAGGGTCAGGTGGTGCCGCATACTCCGGCACGTATGGCTCCATGTAGGCGCTCGACCATCCCCCGTGGCCGGTCATCAGTGCGATGACGGCGGTCCCCATATTGTTCGGAGTTCTTCCTGCGAAAGGCCTCCGGGCGAAGTCTCTCGTTCCTATTGCGGCCGTTGACTAGTCCCGGCGCCGCCCGGTGCTGACTCCCTCCTTGGTGTCCTGTCATGTCTCTGTTGATGTAATTCGTCCGCGCCATCGCGTCCCTGGTCTTGGTGATTGTCGAGGAACGACTTGGTCTTGGTGATGCGCGCTAGCATGTGGGTCGGACATTCTGTCGTTCTCATCGCGTCCCTGGTGGTTGTCGACGTGGTGCGCCTCGGGGCCGGTCGCTGGGGTCTGGAGAAGGTGGAGGGCAGCGTGAAGCGCATCTCTCTCATCCCCGCCCAGAGAGGGTACGGCTTCGAAGCTTGCAGGCCCGGGGACTGGCACGTGGTGCGAGCCCCGGCATCCGACGCGTGTGTCCTTGAGGATGCACCGGGTTTGATTGACTTCTGAGCGATGGTGATCAGCTCCATGATGTGGTCCGCCCAGGCGTCGACGCCCCCTGGTGTCGGTCGTTGGCGGGGCATCTCTCTTGCCATCCGCAACGCGTCGTGTGCGCTGAGGTCTCCCAAGTTGATGCGGCGTGCTGCGGATGCCTGGGCCGCCGCCCGGCCACCATGCACATGGGTGGCACGGGTGGCCGCCACGGTGGAGACGATGTTGATGACCTGGTATGAGCCGTGTGGTACCGTGACGCCGGCATGTGAGCTTCCAACCGTTGTGATGTGGCGGTCGGAGACCAGCTCGACGAGGCTCGGAGAAGCTGGTTGGTCGCTGGCCATCGGTGCAGCGGCCTGGGAAGGAGGAAGCTAGGAGAAGACCTTCACACGCCCCCTACCTGGCGCACCAAATGTCGGAATTCGGGCTCCGCAAAACCCTAAGGATATGAACATAGAGCCGTGTACAGCGATCTCTCCCAGCTCGACCTTAGCTAGCCCGCTACTCGATGGAAATGACGAAGGACTCACTCGATGGTGAGGGGAACACAAAACACAACAGTTTACCCAGGTTCGGGCCGTTGTGAAGCGTAAAACCCTACTCCTTCTTTTGGTGGATTGCCTCCCACGGAGGTTGGTGGATGAACTAGTACAGTGCTCTCGAGCCTCCGGAGGCCAAGTGGCTAAGGGTATTGCCCTACGTTTGGAATGAACTCTCCTCGGTCGGTCCGTCCCCTCTTTCAAGTATCCTACCCTCTCCATTTATAGTGGAAGCCCGGGTCCTCTTCCCTTATCGTTGGCGGGAAGGGATCCCACAACGGCCAGTTTTGGTGGGGGGCAACGGAACATGCTTCCCTTGTCAAAAGTGGTCTTCTCCTTCAAAGTAGCTACCAGGCGCACAGGTGAGCGCAGGGATGACGCTCGTCCTGCCGGCGGACGGCCGTGGTCTTGTTGCACCAGAAGGGAATCCTTTGGAAGATGCCTTTGGAACCCCTATACGCTCCTACCTCCTTTACACTAAAGGGGAAACTGTCCCGTCTTGCCATCTACTGCTCGCCTGTCCTTCCTTGGCGTCACCCTTGACTCCTGAGGCCCGGCCTTGCCTCGAAATATCCGCCGCTCCGAATGGGTCCTAAGGAGGTCCCTTGCGGGTTTTGAGGCCGCTCTTCCTCGCGAGGCTTGGCCCCTCGTGAGGGCCTTGTCACTTGTGGTGCTGTTCTAGTCGATATTGTGTTGATGAAGTGGCCAACCCTGGGCCACAGGCAGGCAGGTTTGGGTACACGCATTCCCAGAACGCCGACACCCTCCACGAGTCCAGGCTGTTCCACCCCCCTCTCGAGTCTGCCAACACCCAACGTACACACATGTAGCGCTCTTGGTGGCGCATGATCTCAGGCGCCGACACACCGCCCGCTACAGCCACATCGGCGGGCACAAGTGCGCTCTTGGGCGCAATGTCGCCGACGAGACCCAAGCGCGCCCCCGTGGGAGCCGCGCTCGTCATCCCGCACCACCATGGGCTACAACTGGGGAACCGCGCGGGAGCGCCCTAGACACCCGCCCAGGCCTATCCCCGCTGGGGGGGGGGGTCCGAGGGGAGCTCCTGGAAGCACGGGACTCGGCTGCGCTGGGGAGGCGTCGTCCAACGTCCCCCGGCGTGCTTCACGAAACGAGGAGGGAGTATCAAAGGCCCGACTACATCAACCCCTGGAGGCGCGCACAGTTCGACGATGACCGCATCGACACACATCCAAGCTATGGAGGGAGCAGCAGGAACCACCATTGCAGCACGAGGCACGCGCGGGACCCCGTGGGCAGCCCCCGTGCAAACAAGTATGAACATCACCGCGGGGGTGGCCCGCGGGAGTGGCTCCGAGGGGACGCCCAGTGTGGGTGTCCTCGCGGGGCACAACTGCTCGCAGGGAGCTGCTTCAGGCACACGAGTGGGTCTGGGGACCGAGGTCCTCTCGCCTGGGTGAGGGTGGATGCACCCTTGCATCTAGGCCGAGAGGCCCTAGCCTGGGAATGGAGGGTGCAGCACACGCCCATGTTCCCAGGCCAGATGATCCTAGCCTGGAGTCCAAGGATGGTATATCCGCCCCTGCCTCAGGGGCGTGCGACGCTTGCCTGGGACTGAGGGTGGAACACACGCCCATGTCGCTAGTGCGGGCTTCGTTCGATCGTCAGCGGGTGTTCGGGTACCAGCCGTTGCCCTCTGGTTGGGCTAGCCCGGCCTGGGGGCATTGCCTAGGGTACGAATGTGGGGGCCTGAGGCGCCCTAGTTAGGCGCGTTGGGCAACACCCCGGGGACTCAGAACCTACCATCTAGGGAAGCTCTCAGGCCAGCGAGCGATGGGGGCTCCTCCCACGCTCAAGGGCTCGCTCACGCGGGTCACGCCACGCTGCTACGAGCGTGGGGACCACGAGCACAGCACGCGCCTGAGAGGTATGGGGCTCCCGAAGCGTCCCCGGGACCTGAATCGACCCGTGACGCCTCTGCATCGTCCTTCAATACTTCCCGAACCTACTTCATTCCATGACACTCTCATGTAATAACAAGTTGAGGTTGTATACGCCCAGTGCCCCCCGAGGACGCGAAAGGGGTCCATCCCACGCCTAGTGGCAGCCCTATGCTCTGCGCTAGGGAGAAGCCAGAGGAAATCAACACAGTCCACCAATGACTTGTGGAATCAAGCGCCTATGCCTCGGGGGTAGGGATACTCGCGAGGCCAAAGTGTCCTTGCGACCTCCCAGATACACTCCCACCGTGACACTCTCACATAATAACAAGCCGAGGCTGTATACGCACAGGCCCCCCCCCCCCCGAGGATGCGGAGGGGTGAATCCGACGCCTAGTGGAAGCCGTATGCACCGCACTGGGGGAGAGGGAGGCGGTGAATAGCTTTGGTGCCGGACGCGGCCGTTTTCTTGTTCTTTTCTCGCGTTTCAAGTTGCGACCCTCAAGGGCCTCCTCTTTTGTATTTTGAGCTATCAAAGGCTCGAAGATCTTTTGTTTAATGTTTTGAAAAGAAAAGAAGGGAGGGGATTTCTTCTCGATGTTTCTCTTGTTTTACCAAACTCGAGTCCTTTTTCTCCTTTTGTTTCGATTTGTGTTTCGCGAAAACCACGGGAGACCGCTGGGCCTCCCTAGGCAACCACAAGGGGGCGGAATGAGGAATCACTCTAGCGTCAAAGGGGATCCCTGAAGCATGCGTTAGGAGTCTTACCGGTTGCAAAGCTACATGGCCACCTTGGTGCCGTACAGGCACATTCGATCGGTATCACGGGTGTTAGGGCCTAGCCCCGTGAGGAACGACCTTGAACGGGTCGTGCCTCACAATGACAGGGAAATGTGTGGGACTGGGACCTGTCGACGTAGAGCGGTTTGAGTGTCAAGGGCGACTCCTAAGCAACTACCTCAAGAGCCTTACTGGCCGCAAGGCCACTCGGCCGCCCCGGTGCCGCCCATATCGGCACTCAGGGTATTGGGGCTTTGCCCCGTGAGGAAAAACCTTGGTAGTGGGTTGCGCCTCGCGGTGGCAGGGTAATGTGCGGGACCAGGACCTGTAGACACAGAGTGCCGAAAGGGTGCTCAAACCGCCCCACAAGCAGGGAGGAAGCGCCACGAATGGAGCCATACTCGTGGGCTAGACCGCCAACATCGCGACAACATGGGGCTAGCAGCGGCCACTGCGAGGAGGAAAGCATTGTGCACATCTCGTCTTCCGAGAACACATTGAAAGGCACCACCCATATACATGAAAGGTGTTGTTAAACCATGTACATGACCCTGTCAGGAGAAGAAGGAGGGGAATCAGGAGGACGCATCATTGCTAGAGCTCACGCCGCAGCCTTCGGGAGCAAGCCTTGTCACCAGGTCTTCCACGTGGACCTCGACCCATTCGTCCTAGTGACACAAATCGTCTCTGGGACCGGACCCGACAGTGCAGATCGTCAAAGACTGGGTCAAGGCGAAGAAGGTGGCTGAATACGTCCGAGGCCTCTTGACCCAAAAGGTCATGGCCATTCTCCTATGTGAGCGCGCGGGCCTGCTCGACACCCGCCTCAAGGCATTCCACAACAAGGAGGAAGAAGCCCATGTACGCAGCATCGTCAAGGACCAGGGGGCTCGAGACACCCTCGCCACAGATGTCGCTCAAAACCCGGGAGGTTCTCCTCACGAGGGCCTGGAACATCCGGGAGCGTTCAAGCTGGAGGCCGCGAGCATGGATCGCCTCTTTGGTAGCCGCTCCAAAAAGGGAAGCCGTGCCTTTCACTTGATTGTAAAGAAGAGACAGTTTATCTTCAGCAGTAGCCTGGGAATCTAGTGCGACCTGCCGACGTTTCACTTCCTGATCTAGCCTTTTCCGGAGGGCATCGATCTCATTTTTCAGGTGGTCACGACCCTCGTGGAAGCGGGACTGCTGGAGCTTCAGCTTCACACGGTAGTCAAGAAGAAGGGAACACCGAGTCTTTGCCACCAACCTGTCGATGAAGTCGTGAAGCTTTGCCTCACAAGAGGCAAGGGATTCTTCAGGAAATAACACCTGGCTCTCCCTCACCTATAGACGCTCCTGCTCCATGCTCTCCTCCACCTCTACAAGCTCCAGCGAATCGGCGGACGCTCGGGAGCCCAGGCCGGCAGGGAAGCACTCAGCAGGCGGAGCCCCAAGGGTGGCCCTTCGCTGAGCCAGCTCTTCAAGATCGACATTGAGGGTGCAATTCCCCATGTGTGGGGACCCCGACTTACAAGTCGAGATCGCCGGAAGAACGTGCTCAGTGATCCCAGAGCTCAATGGTCACCGGACACACAAATACTGAATAATAAGAGTCTTACATCCAAGTACCGAGTTATTACATCACATGACCGAACTGTCCTTGACCGTGGACATGGCTAGTCGAATAGTTTTACACTCTGCAGAGGTAGTACGTTGGACCCACGAGATCCGGGAAACTTCCGTGTCATCCACGACTCGCGGTATATAACATACCCGAGGTACGTACCCAATCAATGCCTTTCCCTTGACGATCCTACACAAAGAGGTCCACTGGATTGGTACCCAACCCACATGTTGTACGTCTTACAAGCACCGACTCTAGAAAGTATCAACCATGCGAGGACTAACGGTGTGCGTGGAACATATAAAAATGGCATAGTCGCCCTACTTGGCACGACCCCATCACAAGAGTGACCACATATCACTCCCGCCACTAGTAATGTGGCTCTTTGATAGCACCGACTAGAGTAATCAACAAAGCCCCGTCCCATAAAGGGGTAACGTGGTCGTATAGGTAAGGTTAGGACGGTCGACACATTGTAAATCTAATCCCATTTCTGAAACCATACTCACTCAAAATACCCGGTGCAGCACTTCTCCGAAAGTGGCCACCTAACTAATCATCACCCTCGGGCATTAGCGGCACCCGACGGGGTTTTCATAAACCTTAGATTTATGTCATCATCATGCTCAAGCTAATACTATTCTAACTTTACCTGTCAACACGATATTAGCATGACCCTCACAGGTGGTAGGATCAACCTTAATGCATGTGCTCCGGAGGAGCCATCGGTAACACCACTTCAATGATTTAGCGACACTTATGATCATGTGCAACGGAAATATTTTGCTACACTAGCATGCTATATAACATATGCTTAGTCATGGTCAAAGGGCTGCTTGCCTTGGTCAGCTAAGTATCCGGGTCTTCAAGGTCTTCCGCTCCGATTCCCTCGTCAGACGGATTTTCTATCGTCGTTAAAAGAATGAATAAGAAATAGCTCACTCAAAAATAGATCACAAAGTCATTTTAAAAATGTTGTTTATTACTAATAAATCTAAGTGGCTATTTTGAAAAATATTTGCCTCTAATTCCAATGAAGGAACATTTTTAAAATCAACCAAACAGAAGCAAAACAATTCCAATTTAGTCCTTTTTATTATTGTAAAATAGAATAGTTGCTGAAGAATTCATCCAATGGTCTCATTAAATACTACATATTTTTAGAAGAATATTAGTGGAACAAATTGTATTTTTACACTGGTTAAATATTTTTATAAAAATCTTTGAAATCAAATTTTTTTTAAAAATGGGCTAAGTCCATGGCGTGGCTCGGCCGGGAACTGGGCCTGCCCAAGGCCAATCGACAGCCTGTCCAGGCGCGCGCACCGTCAGGTTTGAACCTGACGTGCGGGGCCCTACAGTCAGCG
This sequence comes from Hordeum vulgare subsp. vulgare, assembly GCF_904849725.1. Classification (NCBI taxonomy): domain Eukaryota; kingdom Viridiplantae; phylum Streptophyta; class Magnoliopsida; order Poales; family Poaceae; genus Hordeum; species Hordeum vulgare. Next base: position 196,516,508 of record NC_058521.1, read on the forward strand.
GCTGCGGGCAGCGAGGGGGAGAGAGCTGGGCCACCGACTGGTGGGGCACACCTGTCGGGGTCGTATCCTACCTCTGGCTAGAGAGGAGGAGGAGTACGCCGGCGATGCTGTCGACGTTCTCAAGCCCCAACGAGGACAAAAATGGGTTCGACTCAATGCCGCCTACCTGCTGGTGGTCAGAACAATGACGGAGAGGCATGGGTTCGCCGGCGACGAGGAGGCCGCGGTGGAGGAGTTTCGGGAGGTGGTCGAGAGGGTAGCTAGGGGCACATAAATGCTTGGGAATGTTGGGAGAAAGCTTCCTGAGGTCGAGGGGATCAGTTTGGTGGGTCGAGGGACGCATGAGCCATCGTGTAGGGGGAGATCGACCGGAGCTCCAAGGCAAAGGGGCCTTGGTCAATCTCGAGCATCGGGGCTCTGCTGGATTGCTGGGGTGGCTAGGGAGGTGCTAGTGGTCGTGGCGAAGCTGTCTGAGGTGTGCTGGGCAAGGGAGGGGGGCTATTTATAGGCCCGCGACGGTGAGACGATTTGGGAGCGCTGGTGACTCACCGTGGCATGCATGGAGTGCAGAGAGCAGCTGGGGTCGAAACCACGGTTTCAGGATGTGGTTTTGGACTGCCAGAACCATCTGCAACAGAGGGAGAGAGAGAGAGGAGTCGAGCATCAACTGCCGTGCAACCTTGGCCGGTTCGGGTGCGTGCGGGCACGCGTCGCACGAGCTCTAGCGCGGGAGAGGAGGGGCCCTGATGGTCGCTCGATCCAGAGGAGTTGTCGGGGAAGAGGTTGGACACTTTGGGGGAGGCTGGAACTGGCCGAGAGCGTCTTCCCACCTTGGTGGCTTCCTGTAGCGCGTCGAGAGCATAGTTTTGGCATGCCAGGGTATACTGGTGCACTCTGAGGAACTTTGGACGTGTCTAGGATGTCATGGCACTGGCTGGGACTGAGGCTAGCCGTTGGGGGTCCCGTGGGAGCTTCGGCTGGTCAAGGGAGACAAGGAATACTGGTGCTGTGAGCTTTGAACTGAAGCTTAGATTGGGGTTTTTTGGCATTTCCACTTTGAACCAGTGAGGGGCGAGTTGACTCGGGTGGGCATTGATACTGGCCACCTAATCTGAAAGTTTGGAGCAAAGGGGTTGTGTTTAGCTATGGGTTAAAGGGGCTTCTACCCATCTGTCAGAAGGTACTCGACGGTGGTTTGGGGTAGTTGCACCCCACCACTGGTGCTACAACTTAACAGGTTTGGGTTTGGTGGTAAAACATGGGGTTTCACCAAGTTTGAGCTCCATTGGACAAGTTTAGATTTGTAAACTTGAAAACACCACCATTTGACCAGATCTGTCCCTTCCAAAGAGAGTGTAGGCAAAATAAGTCCCACAAATCCTATTTTTGGTGTGGAACCCTCATTTGAGGTATTAGGCACTCCTGCAAAGTTTCAGCATAATGGACAAACTTTGCTATGTAGAGTTGCTCTAACTCCAATCTGGACAGAAGGGGTTTTAGGGTTCTTTGGGGTCCTTATTCACCTTGGATCAAGGTGAAACTTTATGTGGACACCAAATATGGCTTAGGGATACCATTGGAATTTTCTAGGATTCTATAGGGAATATTTCCTTTGGAAATATTTCAAAAGGTCAAAACAGATAGAAATGGTTTTCAGTGTTTTACTCAAATAATTATAATATAAATAGTGGTTTAAAATCTTATGTATGCAAAATATATGTCCTTCTAATCATCTCGAAATTTAATCAGATTTTTCTAAGGCAGAAAATTATTTTTCCATGTAGGAATATCATTTTTGGCCTCAGAAATGGGCATGTAAATTAATAAGGAAAATAATTCTAAAAATTATTATTTTGGGGTTTTAGAGCACTAAAATGAAGTGAAAATCAGATCACCAACTTTGGGTACAAACACTCCTTGCCATCAAGGGCATGTAGTGCAACTCAAAGTAGGGTTTTACCTTGATTAGAAACAAGTAAAGGTTTTGGGAAATAATTAATATTGTGAAATGGGGTTTTTATCATCACATGATCATCACACAAGCATTCAATGACAATCATGGCACTCATTTTGAAAAAAAATTAACACGATCAGATTTTTGCATTAAACAGAAGTGGTAGTAAAAATAGGGTCTGACAGACCTATTCCCCTTACAAGAATCTCGTCCCCGAGATTCCTAAGCTAGGTGATAAAAAGGTCCGGAAACTCAGATCAGAGATAGTCTTCACGCTCCCATGCTGCTTCGGCTTCGGTGTGGTTGCTCCACTGAACCTTGAAATACTTGATGGTGCGGCTTCTGGTGCAACGCTTAGCTTCATCCAGAATGCGGATCGCCTTCTCGCGGTAGGTGAGATCCGGCTGAAGGTCGATGGCCTGATGGTCAATGTCCTTGTAAGGATCAGAACGGTTTGGCGCTTGAAGACACTTCCGGAGTTGTGACACGTGGAAGACGTTGTGCACACCCGAAAGTTTCGGAGGTAGCTCCAACTTATAAGCAACTTGTCCACGCCTTGCCGTGATCTTAAAAGGTCGAATGAACCTTGGAGCAAATTTTCCTTTAACATGGAAACAGTTGGTTCCTTTAAGAGGGGTGACACGGAGGTACACCAGGTCTCCGGTAATGAACTCCACATCCTTGTGGCGAGAATCCACATAGCTCTTTTGTTGCGACTTGGCTGCCTTTAGATTTTCTCGGACAAGTTGCACCCTCTCTTCTGGCTTGTGCAAAACTTCCGGCCCGAAAATTAGCCCTTCACTGGTTTTGGACCAGTTGAGCGGGGTGCGGCACTTTCGTCCGTACAACACTGCACATGGGGCCATTTGGAGACCGGACTGGTAGCTATTGTTGTATGAGAATTCAGCGAACGACAGACAGTCTTCCCATTTGGCACCATGTGCCAAGACGCAAGCGCGGAGCATATCTTCGAGTATCTCATTCACTCTTTCCGTTTGTTTGACCGTTTTTGGATGGAAAGCGGTGCTGAAAGAGAGCGTTGTTCCGAAGGCTTCTTGGAACTTCTTCCAAAATCTTGAGGTGAACTGCGTGCCTCGGTCAGATACAATCTCCTTGGGAACTCTGTGAAGGCTCACAATACGCTCAATATAGAGACTAGCCAACTTGTCCCCATCATAAGTGGTGTTGACTGGAATGAAATGGGCCACCTTGGTCAGATGGTCGACAGTGACCCATACAAAGTCATGGCCTCTCCTAGACCTTGGTAAGCCGGTAACTGATACGTCTCCAACGTATCTATAATTTTTGATGGTTTCATGCTATTATCTTGTCAAACTTTGGATGTTTTGCATGCTTTTCATTTATTTTCTGGGACTAACATATTAACTCAATGCCAAGTGTCAGTTCCTGTTTTTTCCATGTTTTGACCCCTTTCGGAGGAGATTTTGAAATGGAGTCCAAACGGAAGAAAATCCCCGAAAAGATTTTTTTTGGAACGAAAGTATATCGGAGAACTTGGGAGCCATGCCAGAGGAGCACCAGGGGCCCCACACGCCCCCACCCCGCGGCCAGGGTTGGCATCCACGCTTGTGAGCCCCCTGGAGGTCCCCTGACCTAGATCTTGCGCCTATATATTCCCAAATATTCCCAAAAAAATCAAGAGACGATCACAATCACTTTCCCGCCGATGCAAGCTTCTATCTTCGTGAGATCCCATCTGGGGCACATCCTGGTGCCCTGCCGGAGGGGTGATTCAGACACGGAGGACTTCTTCATCAACACCATGACCTCTCCAAAGATGCGTGAGTAGTTCACCATAGACGTACGGGTCCATAGCTAGTAACTAGATGGCTTCTTCTCTCTCTTGGTTCTTCAATACAAAGTTCTCCATGATCTTCTTGGAGATCTATCCGATGTAATCTTCTTTTGCGGTGTGTTTGTTGAGATCCGATGAATTGTGGATTTATGATCAGATTATCTATGAATCTTATTTGAGTTTCTTCTGATCTCTCTTATGCATGATTTCATATCCTTGGAATTCTCTTCGAGTTGTGGGTTTTGTCTGGCCAACTAGATCTATGATTCTTGCAATGGGAGAAGTGCTTGGTTTTGGGTTCATACCGTGCGGTGACCTCACCTAGTGGCAGAAGGGGTAGGGAGGCACGCATCGTGTTGTTGCCATCAAGGGTAAAAAGATGGGGTTTTCATCATTGGTTTGAGATTATCCCTCTACATCATGTCATCTTGCTTAAATCGTTACTCTGTTCGTCATGAACTCAATACACTAGATGCACGCTGGATAGCGGTCGATGTTTGGAGTAATAGTAGTAGATGCAGAAAGTATCGGTCTACTTGTCTCGGACGTGATGCCTATATGCATGATCATTGCCTTAGATATCGTCTTGACTTTGCGCGGTTCTATCAATTGCTCAACAGTAATTTGTTCACCCACCGTGATATTTGCTATTATGAGAGAAGGCTCTAGTGAACACTATGGCCCCCAGGGTCTACTCCACACCATATTTTCAGCCTTACACTTTTTACTTTGTTGCACTTTCCGCCTTCACATCTCACTTTGCAAACAATCTTGAAGGGATTGACAACCCCTTTGAAGCGTTTGGTGCAACCTTGTTTGTGTTTGCGCAGGTATTTTGGACTTGACGAGGCCCTCCTTCTGGATCGATACCTTGGTTCTCAAACTAAGGGAAATACTTACTCCTCCTGTGCTACATCACCCTTTCCTCTTCAAGGGAAAAACCTACGCAAACCAGAGAAGTAACAAGAAGAATTCCTAAGTGCCAGGGAAGGACTTTTATTGCCGTAGCAGTAACAAAGTCCATGCCTATCTTGTCCCACTTCCATTCTGGCACCTGGAGAGGTTGTAGCAATCCAGCAGGTCGCTGATGCTCATCCTTGACTCCCTGGCTCACGTCGCACTTGGCAACATAAAAAGTTATTTCCCTCTTCATGCCTTGCTACGAGAATCTTTCTCGGAGATCTTGATACATATTGGTACCACCGGGGTGAATAGAGTAGGGTGTATCATGAGCTTCCTGTAGGATCAAATCCTTGAGTTCAGCCTTGTTGGGTTTGCATAAACGTTTCCCAAACCACACTACTCCTTGTTCATCCATGAAGAATCCTAGGGCCTTGCCTGCTGGAATCTTCTTCTTGATGCCTTCAATGCTCTTATGACCCTTCTGGGCCTCCTTGATATCATCATCCAGCATTGGTTTGACTTCGAGGTTAGCTAGGAATCCAGATTCTACTATCTCCAATCCGAAGTTCTCCAATTCTTCATATAAGGCGGGTTGCCTTTCCTTGAGCATGACGTTCAAGGTGCTGGTCTTCCAGCTTAAGGCATCTGCCACTACATTGGCCTTACCGGGGTGATATTGAATACTGAGGTCATAGTCTTTGATTAACTCCAACCATCTTCGTTGCCTCATATTCAATTCCCTTTGGGTGAAGATATACTTCGGACTTTAGTGGTCAATGTATATTTCACATCATTTCCCCAGAAGGTAATGGCGCCATGTCTTCAGGGCATGCACTACTGCTGCCAATTCGAGATCATGGGTGGCATAATTCTCCTCATGCTGGCGCAGTTGTCGTGATAGATATGCCACAACTTTGCCGTCCTGCATTAGAACCCCACCGAGCCCAGTTCTGGAGGCATCACAATATATCACAAACTCCTTCCTGATATCTGGAGTGGCCAATACCGGGTCGGTAGTTAATCTCTTCTTCAATTCTTGGAAGCTTGCTTCACACTCTGGCGTGCATTCGAACTTCTTGCCTTTCTTCAAGATCTGAGTCATAGGTCGAGCGATGCGGGAGAATCCTTCTACAAACTTGCGGTAATATCCCGCGAGTCCGAGGAAGCTCCTGACTTCCTTCACATCAATTGGCGATTCCTAGTTGGCTACCATAGTAATCTTGGAGGGATCAACAGCCAATCCACTTGCTGTCATGGTATGAGCCAAGAATCCAACTTTGTTCAGCTTGAATTGGCACTTGCTGAATATGGCATAAAGTTGGTGCTCTCGAAGCTTTTCCAACACTAACCTCACGTGTTGCTCATGCTCTTCTTCTGACATGGAAAAGATTAATATGTCATCAAAGAATATGACGACAAACTTGTCCAGGTATTCCATGAAGACCTTGTTCATGGGGTACATGAAGTAAGCTGGGCATTAGTCAATCCCAAAGACATGATAGTGCATTCGTACAGACCGTACCGGGTCATGAACGCAGTCTTGGGTATGTCCTCGGGTCGGATCTTCAGTTGGTAATATCCAGATCGGAGATCGATCTTGGAAAATACCTTAGCTCCATTTAGTTGATCAAACAAGTCTTCAATCTTGGGGAGCGGATACTTGTTCTTGCTCGTGACCTCATTGAGAGAATGGTAATCGATGCAAAGTCTGATAGTTCCATCCTTCTTGGACACGAACAGAACAAGCGATCCCCAAGGTGACGCACTGGGACGAATTAACCCTTTCCTAAGTTTCTCATCCAGCTACTTCTTCAGCTCTGCTAGGTCTTCGGATCCCATCATGTAAGCCTTCTTATAGATAGGCCTTGATCCGGGCATGAGCTCAATGAAGAACTTGATGTCTCGGTCAGGAGGCATTCCTGGTAGCTCATCAGGAAAGACGTTCGGGTAATCACAGACTATTGGCACTCGATCGAGTTCTACCTCTAACAGGCTCTTGACCCGTGGTACTCGAGTGGGTATTGGTTTAGAGACATACCTGACTTTGACCCCTTGGTCGCTAATCATGGTAATGGCCCTGTTGGCACAGTCCAAGATGCTTTGATGCTTGGCCAACCAATCCATGCCGAGAATTACTTCTAGGCCTTACGACTTAAGTACAATGAGATTTGCTAAGAAGCTTGTCCCATTGATAACATCCTGACCTCCCTACATCCTAGATTGGTCCTCAACACTGCTCCGGGGATTTAAATTGCCATTTACCCGCTAACTAGGGTAGGTTTTAAACCACATTTTTCCGCAAATTTTTGTGTAACAAAAGAATGCAAAGCACCACAATCAAACAATATTGTTGCTCGGGTGGAGTTGATGAGGAACGTACCCAGAATGCAGTCCGGGTCTTCCTGTGCCACTTCTGTGGAGATATGATTAATCTGCCCCTTGCTGTGATACTGCTGATTGCGGGGAGCTTGATTCCTACCTGGTGCTCCTTGGCCTTGATTTGGCGCATTGGGGTGCGGTGCATCGGGCTTCTTGTTGGGACACTGCCTGGAATAGTGCCCTGTTTGTCCACATCCAAAACAGGTAACTTGTGATGGACGATTGGTCTTCACTCCACTATTGTTTGGTGGGTTGATTGCTGGCTCGGTGTTGACTTGCTGTTGAGGCGGGTAGTTTTGGCAAAATGTTGGAGTCTTGTACTGCTGCTGTTGATAGCTGGGTCTTGCTGGTGCTGACTGCCATGGGCGTGGCTTTGGGTTACTCAGTCCTCCACTACCCATTAGCTTGCGGTTACGGGTGTCGTCCATAGCACGACGCTTATCCTCCAACATAAGGGCATTATTAACCATATCGCTGAAGGTCCGACATTCACAAACAACCAGCTGATACTGGAGTGACTGCTGCAGTCCTTCCATAAAGCGTTCCACTTTGGCAGCATTAGTATTGACGTCTTCAGGTGCATATCTTGATAGGAGGTTGAACTTCTGCAAATACTCCTTGACGGATCCACTGTCTTGTCTGAAGGCTCGGAATTCCCACTTCTTAATGGCCATCATTCCGGGAGGAATGTGAGCAGCGTGGAATCCATCTTTGAACATACCCGAAGTGATGACTTGTCCTGCACGCATGATCTGAAATCCATCGCACCAAGCTCTGGATGTGCCCCTGAGACAGTGAGAAGCATAGAGGACTTTGTCACGATCATCAGTGCATTTGACCAGCGCGAGGAGGTCTTCCATTGTACGGATCCAGTCATCGGAATCCAATGGTTTAGTCGTCTCCATGAATATGGGTGTCGTAGTTCGCATGAACTCAGAAAGAGTAGAGCGACCATTGCCATTCCCGTTGTGCGGTGGGCTGTTCACCAAGGCTTGAGCCAGCTACTGAATAGCGGCATGGTTGGCTTGACGTTCCTCTCGAAGAGCTTGAAGGAACTAAGCCATAGTCAAGATTTCGGGAGGAGGAAGTGGCGGTGGAACATCGGCTTGCTGCTCGTGGTGATCTCTAGCTTGAGCTTCCCCCCCGGTTCCCTGCTGCTAACCTGAGGAGGCAGAGCCGGGGTTGCTGAAGGTGCTGTTGCGGGTGGCATTCACCATCCTGTCAGGGGAGTAGACAGGTCAATTTGCCGAACTGGCTGAAATCATAAGGGGTGATGCTCTAGTAAAGAGGGTGTCTGGTGTTGTGCTAGTGCGAAATTTTTAAGCCAGTTGTTTATGAAAGAGCTAATGCATTAGATTAAAACAAGCGATGTAGTCGCTCATAAGCTGCCTAAGGCAGAATGCGACTTGCATCCAACATGCTTACACAACACTCATGGTTCATATGAACCGATACATGAACTCCTACGCTCGGGGAGTATCTCCTAATTGCCTACGTCACTAATACTAAGCGGCAGACTACGCAGTCTCATAGGCGGGTTCTACGGGATCTTCGTCTTCATCTTCATCTTCATCTTAATCAGTGCTTCCCTTCTTGGACGGAGTAGAGGAAGGAAGCGGCCCATCACGGCGTTTCTTGGGTGGCGAGGTAGCGAAGAGTTCGCTGTACTCTTCCGCGGTCAGGCGATGAGGCTGAAGAGGTGTAGCCTGAAGCGGTGGTATTCCTCCTCGGAAAGCGAAGCCAGGTCGTCCTTCGGGTGGAACTTCCTTGTTCACCTTGCGGTTCTTCATCTTCTCCATGCGAAGTAGATCCTTGACTTGGTGCAGCTCTTGGCGAATCTTTGTTGACTCTTTGATCAAAAGGTGCGTCAAAGTGTCGGAGGAGAGACTGAAGTAGGTCTGAATCTTCAGTTGCGTCACGTCCTCAGAAGATGGGTTGAGTGTCCAAGTCCCGTCAATACCATCCTTAACAAAGGGTAGGTGACGAGTAGCTGGCTCATCAGCCATCTCGGGAAGGATGTCGCGGAGTCGCACGAGCGCCTCTCGTGCTACGGTCTCCAGTGCTAACATCAGATCCTCCATCTGTGGTCCTTCAAAGAACCAGCTAGTCGGGGAGTCGTTTTCCTTCACTATCACATCCACGTGATACTCCTTAGTGCTCGTGGTAGAGGAAGATGAGTGTGCGGCATACTTGGCACTTCTCGAGGCTATCACTCAAAAGTAGAGGAAAGCACGTCTCTAGAAGCATCTCACATACTGCGTCCATCTACAAGGTGTAGAGGAGAGGGTTAGAAAGTTTTTAGTAGGTGCAGAATCTCAGGTTAAGGTCTAAGTGCACTAGTCGTCTTGGCTATCGTCCATGCTACCTAGGCTTCCTATAGTCCAGATGGCTCTGATACGAGCTCTGTGGGGACCCCGACTTACAAGTCGAGATCGCCGGATGAACGTGCTCAGTGATCCCAGAGATCAATGCTCACCGAACACACAAATACTGAAGAATAAAAGTCTTACATCCAAGTACCGAGTTTTCACATCACCTGACCGAACGGTAATACTGATACAACTGACTCGGATCATAAGAGCCTTAAGGTTGGGCTTAAGTCCAAATCATACTGTTACAACTAATAGAAGAAATCATAGGGGCTAAGTGGATGCCCATGCCATCAAGCCTACACCGAGACACATTCTGACTCGGAAGCGTCCTTGTTCGCAGGGGCGTCTCCAAAGACGTACTCATCTCCGAACTCCAGTCCTTCCATGTCTGGTCAATAATATAACCAGTGCCAAGCCAATGAGTACTTTTGAATGTACTCGCAAACAACCCATGATATGAACAATGAAAGTGAAGGATAACAATAACATGCATCTTTGGTGGATATCTCTTGGTGGTAAATAAACATGATCACAGGGATGCATCATTAGTTAAGAACTACTTTTGAAGAACAGGTTACATATATCAATATATCTGTTGAGGGCTGAACCATCCTGGTTCACCCTATATGCCAAGTCACAAACTTGGTCATATCATTACTTTCATAACAACTCCTTTCATCACAACTCACACACACTTGGTCTATGCGGAAACGATTGGACGTAGTTTAAGCAGGATTACCCAACTGTCCTTGACCATGGACACGGCTATTCAAATAGTTTTACACTCTGCACAGGTAGTATGCTGGACCCACGAGATTCAGGAAACTTCCGTGTCATCCACGACTTGAGGTATATAACATACCCGAGGTAAGTACCCGATCAAAGCCTTTCCCCTGACGATACTAGACAAAGAGGACCACTCGATTGGTATCCAACCCACATGTTGTACGTCTTACGAGCATCGACTCTGGATAGTATCAACCATGTGGGGACCAACGGTGTGCCTGGAACATATAAAAATGGCATAGCCACCCTACCTGCCACGACCCCATCACGTGAGTGACCACATATCAGTCCCGCCACTAGTAATGTGGCTCTTTGCTAGCATCGACCAGAGTAATCAACAAAGCCCTATACCATAAAGGGGTAACATGGTCGTACAAGTAAGGTTGGGATGGTCGACACATCATAAATCTAATCTCATTTTCGAAACCATAAATACCCGGTGCACCACTTCTCCGAAACTGGCCACCTAACTCATCATCACCCTCGGGCATTAGTGGCACCCGACATGGTTTTCATAAACCTTAGATTTATGTCATCATCATGCTCATGCTAATACTATTCTAACTTTACTTGTCAACATGATATTAGCACGACCCTCATAGGTGGTAGGATCAAGCGTAATGCATGTGCTCCGGAGGAGCCATCCGTAACATCACTTCAATGATTTATCGACACTTATGATCATATGCAACGGAAATATTGTGCTACACTAGCATGCAATATAACATATGCTCAGTCATGGTCAAAGGGCTGCTTGCCTTGGTCAACTAGGTATCCGGGGTCTTCGAGGTCTTCCGCTCCGATTCCCTCGTCACACGGATTTTCTATCGTCGTGAAAAGAATAAATAAGAAATAGCTCACTCAAAAACAGATCACAAAGTTATTTTAAAAATGTTCTATATTATTGATAAATCTAAGTGGCTATTTTGAGAAATATTTGCCTCTGATTCCAATGAAGGAACATTTTTAAAATCTACCAAACACAAGCAAAACTATTCCAATTTAGTCCTTTTTATTATTGTAAAATAGAATAGTTGCTGAATAATTCATCCAATGGTCTTATTAAATACTACGTATTTTTAGAAGAATATCACTTGAAAACTTATATTTTTGCACCAGATAAATATTTTTATAAAAATCTTTTTTGCACCAGATAAATATTTTTAAAAACAAAAGAAAATGGGCTAAGTCCCTAGCCGGGCTCGGCCTGGAATTCGGCCAGCCCAAGGCCAGCCGACAGCTGCCCAGGCGTGCACGCCGTCAGGTTTGAACCTGACGTGCGGGGCCCTGCGGTCAGCGGCTGCGGGCAGTGAGGGGGAGAGAGCTGGGCCATCGACAGGTGGGGCACACATGTCGGGGTCGTCTCCTACCTTTGTCCAGAGAGGAGGAGGAGTACGTCGGCGAGGCTGCCGACGTTCTCAAGCCCCAATGAGGACAGAAATGGGTTCGGCTCGACGCCGCCTACGTGCTGGTGGTCGGAACAACGATGGAGAGTCACGGGTTCGCCGACGAGGAGGAGACCACAGCGGAGGAGTTTCGGGAGGTGGTCAAGAGGGTAGCTAGGGGCACGGAAATGCTTGGGAAAGTTGGGGGAAAGCTTCCTGAGGTCGGGTGGGTCGAGGGACACATGAGCCGTCGTGTAGCCGGAGATCGACCGGAGTTCCGAGGCGGACGGGCCTTAGTCGATGTCGAGCACTGGGGATATGCTGGTTTGCTGGGGTGGCTAGGGAGGTGCTATTGGTTGTGGGGAAGCTGTCTGAGGGGTGTTGGAGCAAGGGGGACTATTTATTGGTCCGCAACAGTGAGCCGATTCAGGAGTGCCGATGACTCACTTTGCCACGCATGGGGGTGCAGAGAGGAGCTGGGGTCGAAACCCCGGTCTCAGGACGTGATTTTGGACTATCAGAACAATCTGCAACAGAGGAAGAGAGAGAGGAGTCGAGCATCAGTGGCCGCGCAACCTTGGCCGGTTCGGGTTCACGTGAGCACACGTCACACGAGCTCTAGCGCGGGAGAGGAGGGGCCCTGATGGTCGCTCGATGCAGATGTATTGCCTGGGAAGCGGTTGGACACCTCGAGGGAGGCTGGAACAGACCGAGACCGTCGCCCCAACCTTGGTGGCTTCCTGTAGCGCGCCAAGAGCGCAGTTTTGGCATGCCACGAGATGCTGGTGTGCTCTGAGCCACTTTGAACGTGTCTAGCATGTCTTGGCACTGGCTGGGAGTGAGGCTAGCCGTTGGGGTCCCGTGGGAGTTTCGGTTGGTCAAGGGAGACAGGGAATACTCGTGCTGTCAGCTTTGAACTGAAGCTTAGATTGGGGTTTTTGCCCTTTCCACTTTGAACCAGTGAGGGGCCAGTTGACTGGGGTTGGGCATTGATACTGGCCACCAAATCTGGGAGTTTGGAGCAAAGGGGTTGGGTTTAGCTATGGGTTAAAGGGGCTTTTACCCTTCTGTCAGAAGGTGCTCGATAGTGGTTTGGGACGCACCCCATGACTGGTGCTGCAACTTAATAGGTTTGGGTTTTGTGCTAAAACATGGGGTTTCACCAAGTCTGAGCTCCATTGCACAAGTTTAGCTTTGTAAACTTAAAAACACCACCATTTGACCAAATATGTCCCTTCCAAAGAGAGTCTGGGAAAACTAAGTCCCACAAATCCTATTTTTTGTGTGGAACCCTCATTTGAGGTATTAGGCACTCCTGTAAAGTTTCTGCATCATTGGACAAACTTTGCTATGTAGAGTTTCTCTAACTCCAATCTGGACACAAGGGGTTTTAGGGTTATATGGGGTCCTTAATCACCTTGGATCAAGGTGAAACTTTATGTAGACACCAAGTATGGCTTAGGGATACCACTGGAATTTTCTAGGATTTATTGAGAATATTTCCTTTGGAAATATTTCAAAAGGTGAAAACAGACAGAAATGGTTTTCAGGGTTTTACTCAAATAATTATAATACAAATAGGGGTTTAAAATCTTATGTATGGATAATAAATGATCATCTCCAAATTTAATTAGATTTTTCTAAGGCACAAAAGTATTTTTCCATGTAGGAATACCAGTTTTGGCCTTGGAAATGGACATGTACTTTAATTAGGAAAATAATTCTAAAAATAATTATTTTGTGGTTTTGGAGCACTAAAATGAAGTTAAAATCAGATCACCAACTTTGGGTAGAAACACTCATTGCCATCATGGGCATGTAGTGCAACTCAAAGTAAGGTTTTACCTTGATCAGAAACAAGTAAATGTTTTTGGAAACAATTCAATATTGTGAAATGGGCTTTTTATCATCACATGATCATCACACAAGCATTCAATGACAATCATGGCACTCACTTCATTAGTTTCAAAAAAAATTAACAAGCTCAGATTTTTGCAGTACAGAGAAGTGGTAGTAAAAATAGGGTGTGACACCATGTGGCGATCCTTGGAAGCCCTGCGCTGGCATTCAGCCTCCTGAGCCTCGGAGAGGGCACGCTTGCGAGCTTCCACCGCCGCGGCAAGGGACCCCTCTGCCTCCGCGCGGGCGCGATCACGCTGTGTACGGCTGAGGTTCATGGCGACTTCAAGCTGGCGCCACCCCGACGCAAGCTGCCGGCGATCATCCTTCAGGCGGACTTTATTGCTCGCGAGCCCTGCTCCCAGACGCTGAAGTTCATCCGCCACAGTGCGGATCAAGCCCCACGGCATCGCACGCACAACTTCAACATGCCCCAACGACCAACACGAGATCTCACTTTCTACATGGTGAACGGGAGAGTTGCGCGAGGAGCCTCTTAGCCCGAATCCACACCCGGGGGCTGGAGGCTCATGCGCAGGCGGTTTGTCGGAAGGAAGCACCCCGTGAGGCCCCACGTCACCAAGCAGAAGGGGTTTGAAAGGGAGGCATAGCACGCATTAGGAGGAACCGCAGGAGGATCACGTGCAGGGGACTCGAGAGTTTGAACCTCGCGAGGTGCGAGGGAAAAACCCACAAGATTCTGATGGATCTCAGGGGTGGGCAGCACCGACCATCCTCCCCTGTCACCGGTGGGGAGCCTGCATAAGAAATGCTCGGAAGGGAGGCACAGAAAGAAAGGACGAAGGAGGGCACGGGCGCTTACTCAGCTACGGCGACCCACTTCTTCTTCACCAGGACCCACCGCGACGAGGGGCGGCCGCCCTCAGGCGACCAACTCTTTCGGCCGACGCGGGTGGCATGGCATGGAGACTCAGACGACCCTCGACTGAAGCTTGAAGGTGGGGGCGGTGACCCCCACTGTTGGCCGGTCATCACAACCAACCCCGGCTCAACCTGGAGCAAGAGCCCGGGATTGGGCAATGATACACCACTCACCCCGGCTGCCGGGGGGGGCACAACCAGAGTTTTCATGGGCCTGAACCCTAAAGGTTGAGCCCCGCGGGGGCGCGCTTCCCCATCAGGGAGAAGCCCCCATTCATCGAAGAGCGGCATCCCCACGATGAGAGCTTCCGGGGCCTTGAAGTTATACAATGGAAGCCCATTCTGGGGAAGCTCAAATGGATCACCACTGATGACCCACAAGTATAGGGGATTAATCGTAGTCCTTTCGATAAGTAAGAGTGTCGAACCCAATGAGGAGCAGAAGGATCTGACAAGTGGTTTTCAACAAGGTAAAATCTGCAGGCACTTAAATTGTCGGTAACAAGTGATTGTGTGGTGAGATGATTCGTAAAAAGCAACAAGTAACAAAAGTAGCAACGGTGGAGCAAAGTGGCCCAATCCCTTTTGTAGCAAGGGACAAGCCTGGACAAAGTCTTATAGGAGGAAAAATGCTCCCGAGGACACACGGGAATTTCTGTCATGCTAGTTTTCATCATGTTCATATGATTCGCGTTCATTACTTTGATAGTTTGATATGTGGGTGGACCGGAGCTTGGGTACTGCCCTTACTTGGACAAGAATCCCACTTATGATTAACCCCCCTCGCAAGCATCCGCAACTACGAAAGAAGAATTTAGACAAAGTCTAACCATAGCATTAAACTAGTGGATCCAAATCAGCCCCTTACGAAGCAACGCATAGACTAGGGTTTAAGCTTCTGTCACTCTAGCAACCCATCATCTACTTACTACTTCCCAATGCCTTCCTCTAGTCCCAAATAAGGGTGAAGTGTCATGTAGTTGACGTTCACATAACAACACTAGAGGAAAAACAACATACAACATATCAAATTACCGAACGAATACCAAATTCACATGGCTACTATTAGCATGACTTATCCCATGTCCTCAGGAACAAAAGTAACTAGTCACAAAGCATAATCATAATCATGACCAGAGAGGTAATGAGTAGCACCAGGGATCTGAACATAAACTCTTCCACCAAATAATCTAACTAGCATCAACTACAAAGAGTAATCAATACTACTAGCAACCTTACAAGTACCAATCGGAGTCGCGAGACGGAGATTGGTTACAAGTTATGAACTAGGGTTTCGAGATGAGATGGTGCTGATGAAGATGTTGATGGTGATGAGTCCCCTTCGATGAGAGCAGTGTTTGTGATGACGATGGCGACGATTTCCCCCTCCGGGAGGGAAGTTTCCCCGGCAGGATCGTCCTGCTGGAGCTCTAGATTGGTTCTGCTCAAGTTCCGCCTGGTGGCAGCGGCGAAACCACGAAAAAGCTCCTCTCTAATTGTTTTCCAAACGAAACCCTTCATATAGCAGAAGAGGGGGGCCAATGGGCCTGCAGGTTGCCCACAAGCCCTAATGGCGCGACCTGGGGGGTGGCCGCACCATGGAGGCTTGTGGCCAACCCCTGGCGCCCCTCTGGAGCTTCTTCGGCCCAGTATTTTTTATAAGTCCGGGAAAAAATCCTCGTTTATTTTTATGGCGTTTGGAGTTGTGCAGAATAGGTATCTCAACTTTGCTCCACTTTCAGGCTAGAATTCCAGCTGCCGGTATTCCACCTCTTGATGTAAACCTTGCAAAATAAGAGAGAAAAGGCATAAGAATTGTACCGTGAAGTGAAATAACAGCCCAAGAAGCGATAAATATCAACATGAAAACATGATGCAAAATGTACGTATCAACTCCCCGAAGCTTAGACCTCGCTTGTCCTCAACTGAAATCCTAGCTCACTAAATATGTCCACATGTTTAAGGAGAGAGGTGTTGACAAAACAAGATACGAACATGCATGCATCATGATCAAGATCAGAACAGCAATACCACCATATAATCCCTCATGCTAAAGTGATAAGTCCTTAACAAAGTAAAGCATGGATCAAGAACCTTAACGAGAAGTGAAAACCGATATACTTTAGTCATTGAAGCAATTGCAATTTATCACAACATCAGAAAGAGTCAAAATAAGAGCTTGTAAAGCAAATCCACATAGTCAATCATTCTTTCGTTCTCCATAATTGCTACATCTCACATGGTACTCATGAGATCAAAGTTTCAGCAGTACACAAAGAAAGATAGGGGCTTATAGTTTTGCCGCCCAACTTCTTACCTCAAGGGTAATGTCAACAATAATAAATCATGAATACTTACTTCCAAGTTGACATATGAATATAGATCTTTCCCAAGAATATGATGTTAGCCAAGATAAAGGCGAGAAAAGGAATTGGTGAAGATCACGATGACTCTTTCAAGGGGAAAAAGTAAAGGTACAAGATAGGCCCTTCGCAGAGGGAAGCAGAGGTTGTCATGCACTTTTGAGGTTTGGATGCGTGTCCTCTTAGTGCGGAGGAACGTCACTTTATATTGCCCCATGTGATAAAGAACTTTATTATGCACTCTGTCTCTTTTATGTCTTCCTCATTACAGGTTCGTACAAAGCTTATTTTCCACACACTAATAGATCATACATATTAGAGAGCAATTTTTATTGCTTGCACCGATGACAACTTACTTCAGGGATCTTATTCAATCCATATGTAGGTATGGTCGACACTCATGGCAAAACTGGTTTGATGGTTTATGGATGCACAAGTAGTATTTCTACTTGGTGCGGGAGTTTTGGCTAATGTGAGGTGGAAGCAATCATCACATGCTAAGGGATAGCTAATCATATAAAAAAATTCGGAACCAAGAAAACACAATTCATTATGTTGTCTTCCTTGTCCAACATCTACTTCTAGGCATGCAATAGTTTAGTGAGTGTTCACAACCATAGATGGTGTCAGAGATGATATATTTATATGTGAACCTCTCCTTCCTTATCACTTCCTATTAAATGCAACAATGACCAAGGTCTATGTTTGCCTACCCTCAACAAGTTTCAATCCTCATTCTTTTTATATGTGAAGCCATCACTTCCCGTAAGATCATTACATGATCTTTCATGCTTTTGTTCTATTCTCACTCTTTTGATCATGGCAAGAGGCAAAGCCCTTCAACTAAGACACTCTTTATTATATAGCTCACGAGCTCGAATACATCGGGGGTGACACAAGGCAAAACTCAAGACTAAAACACTAAGACTTTTAATCTACTAGAGAAAAGAGAAAACTGAAAAAGGAAACTAAAACAAAGGTAAAGGAAAAAGATGTGATGATGATACGATACTGGGGCAAATGCCCCAAGCTTGGCACAAGCCAAGGGGGTTGCCAATACCCATGTTTAGTTGTCTTCCTTTGGTGGTGATGGTGGTGGAGTCGTTGCAACATGGGCTTGATCCTCCGTCTTCCAAGGCATAGGTGCTCCATCGTGGAAAGATGAACGAGTCTTGTGAATCCTCAAATCTGCAGCAACCGTATTGATTTAAATCTATACTAATACTCACAGTTTTGGTTCTGCAGGTCATAGATCTGGGCCTCGAGTTGATCAATCCTGTCATAGAGCCTGGAGAGGTGCTTCCCAATGTCATTGGCATCAATCCTGTGCTTGCTGGTGAACTCCGTGATCATCATGTGGTTGGCGTTGAGTCCACGCTCCACCATCCCTTGGCACTTGAAGACTTGTTGCTCCATTGTTTCGAGCCTCGTCTCCATGCTTCCGGTCTTCTTGGGCCCCTCAACATCACGGATGTGCAACATCCCCTCATGCATCTAGATAGATTGAGGATGTTGCAACGCTCCCGTGAGGTAGGGATCGATGACCTTCTCAAAGATCTTGTCCTTGGAGCTTTTGGGGAAGTCATAGCGATCTAGATCTGCAACAGAAACAGGCTCGAAACGAAAAACAGAGTAAATCTGCGTGATGCAGGGGTCAGACCAAACGAGAGTATATATAATGATTTTTTCCAGACCAGAAGGAGTACCGTGCACGAAAACGGAGTCCGGGAGGCACAAGAGGTGGCCACAAGCCCTCACGGCGCGGCGAGGGGGTGGGCCCGCACCGTGCAGGCTTGTCACCTCCTCGCGCACTTTCCGGACTACTTCCAATTTTTGTATTTTTTCAAATATTCAAAAACAGAGAAAATTTCGTACTGGAAAAGTTTTGGAATCTGTGTTCTTACCGAATCACATACATCTCCGTTTTCGGAGTCTAAAATAGGCTGATAAATGTCCCTTAGGTATTCTTCCGGAGTTATGGTATTGATGATATTGCTTTCAACATTTATGGGAGTACCTAAGATATAATGCTTGATTCTCTGCCCATTTACAACTCTCGGACAATTACCTTCCGTGTTGTTGATCTTGATAGCACCGGAACGATATACTTCCTCAACAACATAGCGACCTTCCCATTTAGAGAGAAGCTTGCCTGCTAAGAATCTTAAACAAGAGTTATATAGCAAGACATAATCACCTACATTGAACTCATGCTTTTGTATTCTCTTATCATGCCACCTCTTAACCTTCTCTTTGAACAACTTGGCATGCTCATATTCCTGAGTTCTCCATTCATCAAGTGAGCTAATGTCAAATAACCTCTTCTCACCGGCAAGTTTGAAATCAAAGTTAGGCTCTTTGATTGCCCAATAAGCTCTATGTTCTAGCTCAAGAGGTAAATGACATGCTTTACCGTACACCATTTTGTACGGAGACATGCCCATGGGATTCTTATAAGCAGTTCTATAAGCCCACAGTGCATCATCGAGCTTCTTAGACCAATTCTTTCTAGACATGTTGACAGTCTTTCGTAGAATTAGTTTGATCTCTCTATTACTTAGCTCTACTTGACCAATGGACTGAGGGTCATAGGGAGACGCAATTCTATGTTTGACATCGTACTTAGCAATCATTTTACGAAATGCACCATGAATGAAATGTGAACCACCGTTTGTCATTAGATATCTAGGGACTCCAAATCTAGGATAAATAACCTCTTTATGCATCCTAATAGAAGTGTTGTGGTCATCACTACTAGTGGGGATAGCTTCTACCCACTTAGTGACGTAATCAACAGCAACTAGGATATGAATATACCCGTTGGATTTTGGAAAAGGTCCCATATAATCAAAGCCCCAGACATCAAATGGTTCAATGACAGGTGAATACTTCTTAGGCATTTCCTGACGTTTGCAAATATTACCTATTCTTTGACATTCTTCACAAGAAAAGACAAACTTACAGGCATCCTTGAAGACAGTGGGCCAATAGAAACCTGATTGCAATACCTTGTGTGCAGTTCTATCTCCCGCATGGTGTCCTCCGTAGTCCTTGGAGTGACACTTCTCTAGGATCTGTCCCTGTTTATGTTCAGGTACACAATGTCTAATAACACCATCTACTCCTTCCTTATAAAGGTGAGGATCATCCCAAAACTAGTGTCTCAAGTCAAAGAAGAATTTCTTCTTTTGCTGGTAAGTGAAACTAGGTGGTATGTATTTGGCAACGATATAGTTTGCATAATCAGCATACCATGGTGCACTACGTGAAGCATTGATGACATTCAATTGCTCATCGAGAAAGCTATCATCAATAGGTTGTGGGTCATCAAGAATGTTCTCCAACCTAGACAAGTTATCTGCTACTGGGTTATCAACACCCTTTATGTCGACAACGTGCAAATCAAATTCTTGTAGCAAGAGAACCCATCTGATAAGCCTAGTTTTAGCGTCCTTCTTCTCCATGAGGTACGTAATAGCAGCGTGATCAGTGTGAATAGTGACTTTGGAATCAACTATGTAAGACCTGAACTTTTCACATGCAAACACGACTGCTAAAAATTACATTTTCGTAGTAGCGTAGTTTCTCTAGGCACCGTCTAGAGTTTTACTAGCGTAGTGAATAACATTCAACTTCTTATCGACTCTTTGCCCTAGAACAGCAACAACATCATAATCACTAGCATCACACATGATTTCAAAAGGTAAGTTCCAATCAGGTGGTTGAACATTAGGTGCAGTTATCAAAGACATCTTAAGTATTTCGAAGGCTTCCTCCCAATCATCATGAAAAACAAAAGGAATATCCTTTCGCAAGAGATTGGTAAGAGGCCTAGAAATCTTAGAGAAGTCTTTAATGAACCTTCTATAGAAAGCAGCATGACCAAGGAAACTTCTTATACCTTTGATATCTATGGGATATGGCATTTTCTCGATTGCATCAACCTTAGCCTTATCGACTTCAATACCTCTTTCAGAAATTTTATGTCCTAAGACGAGGCCTTCATTAACCATAAAGTGGCACTTCTCCCAATTCAAGACAAGATTGGTGTCTTTACATCTCTGTAAGACTCGATCAAGGTTGCTGAGGCAATCATTAAAGGAAGACCCGTAAATAGAAAAGTCATCCATGAAAACCTCGACAATCTTTTCACAAAAGTCAGAGAATATAGCCATCATACATCTTTTAAAGGTGGCAGGTGCATTACATAAGCCAAAAGGCATACGTCTATAAGCAAAGGTACCGAAAGGGCAGGTGAAAGTGGTTTTCTCCTGATCATATTGTGCAACTGGTATTTGGGAGAAACCAGAATAACCGTCTAGAAAGCAGAAGTGTGTGTATTTAGACAACCTTTCTAGCATTGGGTTGATAAAAGACAGAGGGTAATGATCTTTCCTAGTGGCTTTATTCAGTTTCCTGAAATCGATCCCCATCCTATAGCTAGTAATAATCCTCTGTGGGATCAATTCATCCTTATCATTAGGGACAACGGAAATGCCTCCCTTCTTAGGAACGCAATGCACCGGACTCATCCAATCGCTATGAGCAACATGATAGATAATACTCGCTTCCAGGCGCTTTAGTATTTCTTTTCTTACTACTTCTTTCATCTTAGGTTTTAATCTCCTTTGATGATCAGCAACTGGTTTGAAATCAGGATCAGTTTTGATCTTGTGCTGGCATAGAGTGGGACTAATGCCCTTAGGATCATCAAGAGTATATCCTACAGCAGCACGGTGCTTCCGTAGAGTTTGTAGTAACTTCTTTTCTTCATGCTCTGAGAGGCTAGCACTAATAATAACATGATATATCTCTTTTTCATCAAGATAGGCATACTTGAGAGTATCAGGAAACTGTTTAAGCTCGAACACAGGATCACTTTTTGGTGGGGGTGGATCCCCAAGCAGTTCAACATGGAGATTATTCTTAAGAATAGGATATTGTTCTAAGACAACTCTATCTATCTCATCCCTTTCATCCATATGCATATCATTTTCATGCTCAAGCAAGTATTGCTCTAAGGGATCAGTAGGAGGCACGGCAATAGAAGCTAAGGCAATAGTTTCATCCCTACTAGGCAACTCCTTTTCATGAGGTTGTCTACCAAACATAGAGAAACTGAACTCATGTGCCACACCTTCAAAGCCAAGAGTGACAGTTTGCTTCTCATAATCAATATGAGCATTGACGGTATTGAGGAAGGGTATGCCAAATATGATGGGACAAAAGTTATCTTGTGCGGTAGCAAGAACGAGGAAATCAGCAGGATAGTTTGTTTTACCACACAAGACTTCAACATCCCTAACAATTCCCACGGGGCAGACAGTATCTCTATTGGCAAGCTGAATAGTGACATCAATAGGCTCTATCTCAACAGGTGCAATCTCATCCTTGATTTCATCATATAAGGATTGAGGTATTGCACTAACACTAGCACCCACGTCACATAAAACATGATTAGAATGATCTCCTATCTTAACAGAAACCACATGCATGCCAACAACATGCCTATGTTTGTCTCTAACGTGAGGTTTAGCAATTCGAGCAGCATCTTCACAGAAGTGAATATTATGTCCCTCCACATCGTCGGACAGAATATCTTTGATGATAGCAATGCTAGGTTCAACTCTAATTTTCTCAGGGGGGTGTAGGTGTTCTAATGTAGCCTCTACGTATCACAGTTGATGCTTTAGAATGATCCTTTATCCTAACAGGGAAAGGTGGTTTCTCAATATAAGAACTGGGAACCACAACATCATTATAGGCAATGACTTTCTCTTCAACTAGAGTGGGTTTGACTACATTGACTTCTAAAGGAGGATGATATTTAAGCCACTTCTCTTTGGGGAGATCAATATGGGAAGCAAAGGATTCACACAATGAAGCTACTATCTCAGAGTCAAGTCCATACTTAGCGCTAAAGTCACAAAAAGTATTTGTCTCAACAAAGGATTTAACGCAATCAAACGTGAAATTCATACCTGACTCCTTACCTTCTTCAAGCTCCCAATCTTCAGAGTTGCGTTTAATTCTCTCCAATAAATTCCATTTGAAGTCAATATCTCTCTTCACAAAAGAACCGGTACAAGAAGTGTCAAGCGTGGTGCGATCATCATGAGAAAGCCGAGCATAGAAGTTCTGAATGATAATTTCTCTCGAGAGCTCATGATTGGGGCATGAATATAGCATTGATTTAAGCCTCCCCAAGCTTGAGCGATGCTTTCTCTGTCACGAGGCCAAAAATTATAAATATAATTCCGATCACGATGTACTAAATGCATAGGATAAAACTTTTCATGAAATTCCAATTTCAACCGATTGTAGTCCCATGATCCAGTATCATCACATAGCCTATACCATGTCAACGCCTTATACTTCAAAGATAAAGGAAATACCTTCTACTTGACCTCATCCTCGGGCAAACCTGCAAGCGTAAATAAACCACAAACTTCATCTACATAGATTAGATGCAAGTCTGGATGTGATGTTCCATCTCCTGTAAAAGGATTAGTCAGCAGTTTCTCAAGCATACCCAAAGGAAATTCAAAGAAAATATTTTCAGTAGGTGCAGAAGGTTGAGGAGCAACTCTTCGTGCTTCCATTCGAGGTGAAGATACCCCGAACAAGCCACTCAAAGGATTAGTATCCATAGTGACAAGTGACAATAAATTTCAGCACACTATATGAATGTCTCCTTACCAAGTTCCACTTACCAAAGGCGCTTCACTCCCTGGCAACAGCGCTAGAAAAGAGTCTTGCTGACCCACAAGTATAGGAGAACAGTCGTAGTCCTTTCGATAAGTAGGAGTGTCGAACCCAACGAGGAGCAGAAGGATCTGACAAGTGGTTTTTAGCAAGGTAAAATCTGCAGGCATTGAAATTGTCGGTAACAAGTGATTGTGTGGTGAGATGATTCATAGCAAGCAACAAGTAACAAAAGTAGAAACGGTGCAGCAAGGTGGCCCAATCCCTTTTGTAGCAAGGGACAAGCCTGGACAAAGTCTTATAGAAGGAAAAACGCTCCCGAGGACACACGGGAATTTCTGTCATGCTAGTTTTCCTCATGTTCATATGATTTGCGTTCGTTACTTTGATAGTTTGATATGTGGGTGGACCGGCGCTTGGGTACTGCCCTTACTTCGACAAGCATCCCACTTATGATTAACCCCTCTCGCAAGCATCCGCAACTACGAAAGAAGAATTAAGACAAAGTCTAACCATAGCATTAAACTAGTGGATCCAAATCAGCCCCTTACGAAGCAACGCATAAACTAGGGTTTAAGCTTCTCTCGCTCTAGCAACCCATCATCTACTTACTACTTCCCAATGCCTTCCTCTAGGCCCAAATAATGCTGAAGTGTCATGTAGTCGACGTTCACATAACACCACTAGAGGAAAAAGAACATACAACATATCATATTACCGAACGAATACCAAATTCACATGACTACTATTAGCATGACTTATCCCATGTCCTCAGGAACAAAAGTAACTACTCACAAAGCATAATCATAATCATGACCAGAGAGGTAATAAGTAGCATCAAAGATCTGAACATAAACTCTTCCACCAAATAGTCCAACTAGCATCAACTACAAAGAGTAATCAACACTACTAGCAACCTTACAAGTACCAATCGGAGTCGCGATATGGAGATTGGTTACAAGTTATGAACTAGGGTTTTGAGATGATATGGTGCTAATGAAGATGTTGATGGTGATGAGTCCCCTTTGATGAGAGGAGTCTTGGTGATGACAAGGGCGACGATTTCCCCCTCCGGGAGGGAAGTTTCCCCGACAAGATCGTCCTGCTCGAGCTCTAGATTAGTTCTGCTCAAATTCCGCCTCGTGGCGGCGGCGAAACCATGAAAAAGCTCCTCTCTGATTTTTTTCCAGACGAAACCCTTCATATAGCAGAAGACGGGGTCCAGTGGGCCAGCAAGTTTCACACAAGCCTTCATGTCGCGACCTGGGGGGGGGGGTGGCCGCGCCGTGCAAGCTTGTGGCCAACGCCTGGCGCCCCTTTGGCGCTTCTTCAGCCCACTATTTTTTAGAAGTTCGGAAAAAAATCCTCGTTGATTTTTATGGCATTTGGAGTTGCGCGGAATAGGTATCTCAACGATGCTCCACTTTCAGGCCAGAATTCCAGTTGCCGGTATTCTGCCTCTTCATGTAAACCTTGCAAAATAAGATAGAAAAGGCATAAGAATTGTACCGTGAAGTGAAATAATAGCCCAAGAAGCGGTAAATATCAACATGAAAACATGATGGAAAATGGACGTATCAACCACCAATCAGCCGATGGAGCACCTCACGCAGGACGTGGGGAGAGAGAGGCAGGACCTGGATCCTCATCGGGTCACGAGGTCCTGCGTAAGCCCACATCGGACGGGGGTGGCGCTGGAGAGGAGCGATCCGCCGACGGATAAACTCCCGCACCACCATCGCCATCGTCACCCCCGCCCGCATTAGCTTCTCCAGCTAGGTCAGGATAGGTGTGAGCCGAGGGTCATTAAGCTCCTCACGCGTCCAACCCAGGTTCGGCATAGCGGGGGCCAATGGGGGCTAGAACAGGGCTCCAGCCGCGGCAGTTTCGATCTGCACCCACTGCCGCTTGAACCCCTCCGTTTCAGGGAGGAGGTCGGCGTCGAGGGCCCCCGTAACCGACGTGTCGGCCATTTTCAAGGACACGCACCTGGAGCACTACTCCTCGGAGACCAATCCAAGGGAGAAGAAGTGGCGAGGCAATGCCATGGAAGGGGTAACGCCAACTAAGTCCTCACACAAAAACCCGAATGCCGAGAGGAGAACCAAAGAACCAGGGAGCGCGTGGATCTGATAATGCGAGAGCACTAGGATGAGCAAGGTAGAGAACGGTGGTAGTACACCAGAGAGAAGGGTGTGGATATGAAGGGGAACCGCGGGGGTCGCCATCTCGCCCCAAGGCCATGAACCTAGCCAGATCTTGGTGCCCCCCACTCATTGGAGCCGGTAGTGACTACTGGTAGGATCTTCTCCAACCCCTTGAAGTTCACCACCGTTGACCGGCCCAACGCGGGCCGAGGTGCCGTCAAGATGGACGGATCCTGCGAGCTTCCGCTCTTTCCCCCTTTCGGAGGCATGTCGAGGAGAAAGAGGGGGAAAACGGTGCAATGCGCGGGGGTTCGGAGGAGGGAGCCGGGGTCGCACGGGGTAGAATCAACATTGGAATCGACGGAAGACGAAGGCGGCTCGCAGATGTGGGTCAAGTGGTTCAACGAGCCTCATTAAGGCTGGTGAGGCGCGGAGAAGACGGGAAGATAAGCATTCAGTTCGCTGTTCATAGGGAGCGCCGTGGGCCCATGGGCTACTGTCGGCATTTTGGCAATGGGGGTACCCAGATCTGCCTGCCTGCGGCCCAGGGTTGGCGCACTTCATCGACCAAAACCAACGGGCCCGGCACCACTCTTGACAAGGCCCTCACAAGGAGCCAATCCTCACGAGGAGGAGCAGCTTCCCCATCATCGGCTCCAGCGGCACTTGGAGACGAAGTAGCCGCGACGCGGGCGAATCTCCTCACCAACGCCTCCATAGGCCCTTCACCACCTCCGCGGTGCGGTCGCGGGCCTCGGCGGGGACAGGCATGATCATGGAGCTTAGATCGAATCCCGGCTCGCGAAGATGAAGATGGCTGAAGACGCGAGTCGCAGCCACGAAGAACAGGTCGTGACAATCGATGTCCAAGATCTCGTCCACCTACACGACGGCGATCTCTAGCGTCGTGATGAGTCCCTTCACGAGCGCGGCAAAGCCATCCTCCGCGGTGGCCAGAGGCTCATCGAACTCGTCCCGTCAGAGGGAGCCGAGCGCCATGCAAAGACTGAGCTCAACGTCAGGGAAGCAAGCCAGCTCCGCGACCTTCATCTCCTCGGCCGCGGCTAGAGCTTTCTCCTGGGCGTCAAGGAGGGCCTTCCTCGAGGCGGCTCCTTCTCCTTCTCTTCCAAGCATGGCTACTTCATGTTGAGGCTACTCGCCTACTAGGATAGCTCTCCCTCCCGGGCGGCGAGCTTGGTCTCGCGGAACTTAAGTTTCTCCCCTGGAGGCGACGATGGTCGGTCAGATTGGCTTGTTCTCCTTGGAGGATGTTAAGGTGGGCTTCCACCTCTAAACAGCATTCGACAGCCACCTTGACCTCCTTCAGCGCCTTCTCATGCGTGGCACGGGCAACCTCGGCCTTCCCCATCTCGACTGTGACATTGCTCAAGGCGGTGAGGCTCACATTCACGACACCTTGGGTGAGCACCGAGGTCTTCTGGACCTCCTCCTGAAGAGTCTCGAGCGCAGGCGTGGGTGGTGCCGCCAGAGGGGCAGCACCATGAAGAACAGGGGGCCCCGAAGACTGCTCAGCGATGGCAAGCAATGATGCCTCGGGAGCCTGAGGGCCTTCGCAGGCCTGCCCCCAGGAAATAGCGTCGCCACAGTCGCTTCAGGATGCTTCAGGGGCTCGGGAAGCTCGACGACCAAGGCCAGGGAGACCGCCCCACCTGTAGACGGTGACGCGCCGACGAGAGCAGGTGGGGCGTCGGAAGTCTCTTTCGGCTTGACGACCATCTTATTCCTTTTCGCCATCGGCGAGACGACATCCCTGGACGACAAGTAAAGAGGGGGATCAGCCAAGCATGGATAATGGACGCGCAGGGCGTGCCTAGGCAAGTAACTTACTCTTCAACATCGTGCCATCTCTTCCTCCTACTCGCCCCGACGACAACAGAGGTGACAGGTCCCCACACGGAGGGAGGCGAGCTAGGCACCTTGGACCTCCCGCCGGAAGTGGCGGGGTGCACTTGGGACGGTATAGCCCCAAACTTCCGAGAAGCAAGCACACACGCAGACTACAAGTGGCGCGGGGTCGAGACGGGCCCCCTGGAGGCCCTGGCCAGCCACCAGGAGGTCCCGGCTGAGGTATCACTGGTGGCGTCATCATCCTCGAGCTTGCGCAGAAGGACGGATTGCAACAGGAGAGACACGCTCGCCAGGCGGTCGTCGACGGTACTCTTTGAGTCCCCTTCACCGGAGGTGATGCCGGATAAGACCTCCACTATACCAGAGCCCTTAGCCGGGAGGATCCCCCGCTTGTTGAACATAGGCATCACAGCGACCAGGTCGGCCCGGTAGTCGCAACGGTATAATGGACCTAGCGCCTCAGGAAGGTCGCCAGGGTCACCGCCCAGAAAGATCGCCATGACCCTACTCAGGTCCTCAGTTGGGAGGTCCCGGGACCGGAGCCGGAGCTCGTCATCACCAGCCCGGTACTACCACAGGGGCCTGGAGTGTGCCTGGAGAGGCGCCAGGCGCTGCGCCAGGAACTCCTTCACTATCATTCCCCTGGTCAGCCTCTTGGCGCTGATGTCACGGGAAAAACGCTACAGCACAGGCGCAGCCCGAGGGTCGGAGAGTGTCGGTGCACTAAAGACTGGGGTCCCTAGTCCCCTAGACTTGTGCATGGTCGCAAAGAGCCCCTGCCAGTAGGGCATGGATGGACCCAGACAATATGCATCCCCCAAGATAATCAAGGCCTCGGCAAGCCTGCCTTGTCGGGAGGATAACCAAGGCCATGCCCATTTGGTGGGCGTCAAGAGATCACCAAGTACAGGACCTCGGCAAGCATCCCTTGCCGGGATGACAACCGAAGCCCCTGACAAGCTCCCTTGTCGGGATGACGGGGCTAGGCACTGGAGGGCAACCGCCCTTGCCATAGTGCCACCGCCCGCAAGTTCTAGTGCATTCCGCCTATGCCAGCGTAGCGTCCAGGTGTCGAAATGACTGGATACGTGTCTTCACCAGTACATTGCTGACAAGGACAAGACACACATTTAAAGCACCTCACAGCGGTAGATGGATAAGCACCGCTCTATGTTCACTTTAACTTCTCGTGAACCTACCACCGAGCACTGTAGGTGACCCCTTTGCCTATAAAAGGAGGCCCTTAGCTCATTCACAAGGAGTTTAGACTCTTTGGACATTGGCCCAGAAGAAGGTTATCAACGGTCACTGTAACAATCAACAACAAAACACTTAATACGACCAGAGAAGCAGGACGTAGGGTTTTACGCGTAAGCGTCCCGAACCTGGGTAAAAAGGCTTGCCGGGTGCTGATTGTTAGTTCTGCTCTTGACGTCACCTTTCCCGCCCAACGATCACAAGGGTTTCATGTTGATTCCTATAGGTGTCGACCTAGCATTGACGACATCTTTGGCGTGCCTGGTAGGGGGTGCGGAATTCTGCGTGAATCAGAGCAAGCTCAGCACCGGATTCTTTGAAGTTTGGGCGCTACATCGCGTTCCCCCGGAAACAGGGTACCGCGGTGGGCGCTATGTTCTACTACGGCTTCCGAGGCCCGCGCGAGCGTGTTGCTATGCGCACGCACAGGGCAGGGAGGCGGAGGCTGCAAGAGCGGCGCCGTCAAGCCGATGCGTCGCTCGGGGCCAACGCGCACGTGTCTAGGGCGCTCCTGGGAGCTTCACACAGGCCCCGGCGCATACTCCGGCAGACGCACCTCTGTGAAGCAATGCATAGTCGTTGAGGATGCGCCACATGGTGCCGAAGCCCTGGCGTGCACTCCGGTGTGAGTGTCGCGCCCCTTAGAGCATCGCACCGTCGCCCAAAGACACGCTCGGGAGCTCCGAAAGAACAGCCTAGCAAGAGAAAAGCAAAGGGGTTACACCCTGGGGAGCTTTTCCTCGAAACGATGGTCACGGACCATCGGCAAGAAGACTTTGCTGGAGAAAAAGCCGTCGGGAGCGGTGATTCCCTGCTTCCCGAGTGCTCCGACGCCCCGGCAAAAGATTCAAGCGCCATGCAACCAGGGCGTGAGCAGATAAGTTTTTAAGTTTAAGATTCAGATCTGAAGTAGATAGATTATCTGCTTCCCCTTTGAAAGTTTCCAATCTTTGTGTGCGGAGTTTGCGCATACTGGGACCTTTCCAAAGATTAGTGGACCTTGTCTTTGTTTCGAACTCGTTCAAACGACCTGAATTGCCACAGAGCGCCTTTAAATAGCTGGGAACCTGATCAATAGAGAAAGCGGCTACGTAGCACCCAATTTTGTCCCAAGCTGCGCTTGGCGATTTCCATGGTTGTACTGAACGTGGCAAGGAGCCTTGCCGGTAGTTGTCGGCAAGCTACCAGATTATGCAAAGGCAAATCATACAAAAACAGAATCAGAAAAAGGGGAAAATAGGCTTTTCATTCATTTGTTTTGGGGTATTCTCAAACATATAACATGGATGATATGATCTACTCTAACTTAGAACTACAGTCTTTGGCGAGGAACTACGCTTGCCGAACTGGAGCTCGGGAAGACATGGGGCGGCCCTCCGCGTTATCCAAGCTGGTTCCTCCGGGACCAGCATTGCACGGAGGAGAACGACGCCCGAAGAGATGGAGGAGGAAAAGTCTGTGCGCTGACGGGAAGATGAGGTAGCTCGGGTCAGTCCGGCGCGGAAGGGAGCGAGCGGCAGACTGATGGCGATGATACGACCGTCGGATAGCCCGATTACAGGTCCCCATCTGCAGACTACGTCTACGGGGGACTTGACCCGCTTCCTTTGCCGTCACCATCCGTCTCTTGCCCGTCGCTCTCACGCTTGGAAGGACTTTCAGTCCTGCTCGAGCTCTCTTCGCAGCAACCGAGACGCACACCTGAGCTCCCATATAGTTTAACAGAGAACGTGTTCTCCTCTATCTTCTTGAAGCGGAGAACATGCCTATCCTAGAGGTTGTGGGCGCGGGCGAAGCTTTTCCACCAGTGGCCGAGGAACACGGTTCGACGCCTAGTACGCTCCGCGACAACGGGCATGGTGCCATGGCTGCAGCCATGCATGCGGAGCCACAGGGTCGAGGCCCCCTCTCCTTCCGTTGCCTCGGCAAAAACACCAGGGAGTCGGAGGCGGGACCGGATAGGTCCTCGTAACTGGATGAGGAACTCCATCGAGTTCCTTCCGCTGTGGACCACCTCAGGAGCAAGCCCCGAGGAAGGCGGGGGCGTTGGAGTAGCGCTCCCCTCCCCCAGCCTCGACCTCTCCGGCGTTCGCGGCCCCTCGCCCTTCCTCCACCACGGGTGCCACGGAGCGCCCAGAAGTTGTGCCATGATCCAAACGGGCGGAGAATGAGAAGGAGAAGAAGAAGAAAAGAAGAAGGAAAAGAAGGAGGAGAGACGAAGAAGGAGGTCTCCTTCTCCTTCTTCTTCTCTTCTTCTTCTCTTCTTCTTCTTCTTCCTTCTTTTCATTTTTCCTCTTTCTTATCCTCTTGTCCCCTTCTTCGGGCTAAATTAGCTAATTAAGCCTTTTTGGAGCTAATTATGTCATTTTGGAGGATAATTAGCTAAGTATATGTCATGTTTTATTAAATAGACCATTTTGGACCTAACTAAGCTAATTATGTCATTTAGGTGGAAGGCTAGCTAACTATAGGTCATGTCTGAGCTAACTTGTGTTAAATATCTCATTTTGGAGCTAACTATGCTTATTAAGCCGTATTGGAGCTAAATTGGATAATTATATCATTTAGGTGGAAGGCAAGCAAAGTATATAATATTCATGAGCTAACCAAGGTTCTTATGCCATTTTGAGCTTATTATTTCTTTTTTGAGCTAAATTGGTCATTTTAATGAGCTAACCAAGGTTCTTATGATGTTTTCACCTAACTAAGCTAATTATGTCATTTTTTAGGATAATTAGCGAATTTAGTCTTTGTTGGATGAGTCTAAGCTACGTAGAAGAAGAGAAAGAGAAGAAGCAAGAAGAGAAGAAGTAGGAGAAGTAAAAGAAGAAGGAGGAGGAGGAGGAGAAGGAGGAGGAGAAGGAGAAGGAAGAGGATAAGAAGAAGAAAAGAAGAAGGACAAGAAGAAGGAGAAGAAGGAGGAGAAGAAGGAGAAGGATCTTCTCTCCCCCATCTCCTTCTTCTCCTTCTTCTTCCTCCTTCTCCTTCTCCTTCTCCTTCTTTTTCTCTTCTCCTTCTCTTCTTCTTCTTCTTCCTTCTTTTCATTTTTCCTCTTTCTTCTCCTCGTGTCCCCTTCTTCGGGCTAAATTAGCTAATTATGCCTTTTTGGTGCTAATTATGTAATTTTGGAGGATAATTAGCTAAGTATATGTCATTTTTATTAAATAGACCATTTTGGAGCTAACTAAGCTAATTATGTCATTTAGGTGGAAGCCTAGCTAACTATAGGTCACTTCGGAGCTAACTTGGGTAAAATATGTCATTCCGGAGCAAACTTTGCTTATTAAGCCACTTTGGATCTAGCTAAGCTAATTATAGGCCATTTAATACCTAAGTTAGGGGGAATAGGTCATCTTATAGCTAAGTTAGCCTTATTATGTCATTTAGGAGAGAACCTAGGTCAGTATAGGTCATTTTTTATTAAATAGGTCATTTTGGAGCTAACTAAGATATCTATGTCATTTAGGTGGAAGCCAAGCTAACTATATGTCGTTTTGGAGCTAACTTGGGTTAAATATGTCATTTTGGAGCTAACTATGCTTATTAAGCCCTATTGGAGCTAAATTGGCTAATTATATCATTTAGGTGGAAGCCAAGCTAATTATATAATATTCATGAGCTAACCAAGGTTCTTATGCCAGTTTGAGCTTATTACTTCATTTTCGTGCTAAATTGGTCATTTTAATGAGGTAACTAAGGTTCTTATAATGTTTTCACCTAACTAAGCTAATTATGTCATTTTTTAGGATAATTAGCCAATTTAGTCTTTGTTGGATGAGTCTAAGCTTCGTAGAAGAAGAGAACGAGAAGAAGCGAGAAGAGAAGAAGAAGGAGAAGTAAAAGAAGGAGGATGAGGAGAAGGAGGAGGAGAAGGAGAATGAAGAGGAGAAGAAGAAGAGAAGAAGAAGGACAAGAATAAGGAGAAGAAGGAGGAGCAGAAGGAGAAGGAGCTTCTTTCCTCCTTCACCTTCTTCTCCTTCTTCTTCCTCCTTCTCCTTCTCCTTCTTCTTCTCTTCTCCTTCTCTTGTTCTTCTTCTTCCTTCTTTTCATTTTTCCTCTTTCTTCTCCTCTTGTCCCCTTCTTCGGGCTAAATTAACTAATAATGCCTTTACGGAGCTAATTATGTCATTTTGGAGGATAATTAGCTAAGTATATGCTATTTTTATTAAATAGACCATTTTGGAGCTAACTAAGCTGATTATGTCATTTAGGTGGAAGCCTAGCTAATTATAGGTCATTTCGGAGCTAACTTGGGTAAAATAGATCATTCTGGAGCAAACTATGCTTATTAAGCCATTTTGGATCTAGCTAAGCTAATTATAGGCCATTTTATACCTAAGTTAGGGGAATAGGTCATCTTAGAAGTACGTAAGCCTTATTGTGTCATTTAGGAGAGAACTTAGCTAGCTATAGGTCATTTTTTAGTAAATAGGTCATTTTGGAGCTAACTAAGGTAATTATATCATTTAGGTGGAAGCGAAGCTAACTATATGTCGTTTTGGAGCTAACTTGGGTTAAATATGTCATTTTGGAGGTAACTGGGCTTATTAAGCCATATTGGACAATTATGCGGTTGTTCAACGAAACACTAGAAATAACATATCATTATCGTCATCACGGCGGTGAAGCACGGTGGCTCTGGCTTGTTTCACCTGGAGAAGGCTCCACTGTAGAAGGGTCGTGCGATACGTTTCGGGAGATATTCTGCACCAAACATCGTTTGCAATGTGTCGTTATCATGAGGACACTCTTTAGATCACTTCACTGAAATGAAACTCACCATCCCCGCCATGTTAATGACTAGCATCGCCGGAGGGACTTGGTCGGTCTTCTCGCACATAGACTGTACATTTGGTTTCGACAAGTCAAACTTTTTAGTTA
Source organism: Hordeum vulgare subsp. vulgare (assembly GCF_904849725.1). Lineage (NCBI taxonomy): Eukaryota > Viridiplantae > Streptophyta > Magnoliopsida > Poales > Poaceae > Hordeum > Hordeum vulgare. The sequence goes on from NC_058521.1 coordinate 196,550,106, forward strand.
TTAATGAAACAGACATTAAAATGCAAGATTTGAAATAATATGAAGAAGAAACTTACAACCAAGAGCTCGTATATGGCTATGTTAGAAGCATCATTCCGAGCCCTCTTCGCCTCCACCAATGTAGTCGTCCTCTCCTCCAACTCCCTCATCTCCTTATCCTTCTCCGCCATAACCGCGTGCATTGCCTCTCTCTCTCTTTCAGAATAGCAGCCTGCAACACAACTCATTGTTAGCATTGTAATTATATTGGTTCCAACGCACAACATAATGCGGAAAGATAGTTGAGTCCATTAAACTTACCTCGATGGCGAGCTCGACTGGCCGTGGACGAGGTGTTATCTCAGGACAGGAGCTTGTTTGACGTGCCTTTATCTTCCGGAGAGTGCTAGGACAATGTATAAGGCCGTCTCTAATGGCGATCGAGCCATGGGGCCTCCATTGACAGCTATCATCACGAGCTCTGGATCGATAGGCCCTTCGCTCGGGTTAAAGTCCTCCCCTTTCGCCGCCTTCCTGTGATCTCTCTACTTCACGAGATTGTGGTGGGAGGAGATGTTGGTGAAGTTTTCTGGATGCTCGAGGTCAGACTTAGAGAATGCCTTGACCTTCTTGTACGAGGCAGTATGGGCCATCCCATACAGGTCGTACATCTGTGGCACCTCCGTCTTATTGTGACGCGCCTAAAAGAGAGACAGAGGAAACTTGTATTAGTAAAGGGCTCAAGATAGCATTATGAATGAATTGCATGAGGCATGAAGCAAACCACATACCCAGTTCTCGCCAAATTGGATTAAGTTGACGCTCCCTTGATTGTGTGGCACACCAACCATCTTTCCACGCCTCTCCTTGGCATTGTTGTGGTTGGCCTCCCACGTTTCGGAGCACCACTGATCCACCAAGGCCTCCCAAAAATCCATATTATCCACACACCATCTCGGGGCACCTAAGTTAATAAAGACAAATTTGAGCGTGTAAGCACCAAATCAAGGAAACTAACTACAAAGCCTTAATAATATGTAATTACTATCATGTAATGCTCCTTCTCCATCTTAGAATCACGACACTTCGCCTTGCCCTTCCTCATACGATGCGTGGCATAATAGTCTCGAACAGCCTGCACCTGAGCCTCCTGCCGAAAGTTTTGAAGTAGGCGGCTACATTCGGTTTTGCTAACCTTTGCCTCGTCCTCCTCGTATCCCTCCTCACACCTGTAGTAGGTCTACAAACGAGACAACATCGATTAGTACAATAACTAGCTATGGTTGATTTATAATTGTGTGAAGGAGAAATTACCCAGAACAGTCGGATCACCATGTCGGCCCTCGTGTGGCACAAAACACCGTCGATCTCCACCTCCGGCGGGGCCGGGGCACCCGAGTAGTGCTCCCAGGTCATTCCTACCTCTCGCTCCCGACCGGTCAACGTAACAAACCCTAGAAAGTTTTGACGGCAAAGCACACCAAGGACACTGTTGGGCTTGCGGACACCCTTGACAACAATCCAACCCCTATGGTATCACAAATTAAAGCCAAAGCATTAGATATTTGGGAAAACGTGAAGGCAAAAGGTTAAATAAGAGTAAATTAACTTACTTGTCCCCATTTAGCTTAATTGACCACCTCTGCTCGCGGGTCGCCGGCATGAGCGGGAGCCCCGAACTACCACGCTGGTTGACGGTAGCCCCCTCACCCAGCTCCTCGTCGCTCTCAGCATGGCCACTTGGCTCAGCCCAGGTATCCCACTGGGTGTTTGGGGACGTACCCTCATCCCTGCTTTGCTCCGGAGTCGCCTGGAATGAAGCCTCTGCTACACGAGTCTCGTGGGTCAAAGGCTTGTCGACCCGAGGCTCGTGAACCGGAGACCGTGTAGCCTCCATCTCAGAAGGTGTGGCAGCCACCGCCCTACCTCTCCCGCGGCCATGTGTACCTTTAGTACAACATAAATACCAACATGAGTAATAAAATGTATATAAATACCAACATGCATACAACAAGAGTACAACATAAATACCAACATGAATACAACGTGTACCTTTAGTACCTCTCAGCTTCGCGGGGGGTCGACGTCCTCTCACGGGGGGCGCTCCTTGCAGAGTACAGAGCAACGCTCTCCGAGGATGCGAGGTAGGAATGGAAGTACCCATCCCACCAACCGCTGACGAAGAAGGAGCGGCGGAGTGCTTTTGACCCTTTCCCACCATGTTTCAACACTTTTCATGACAAAGAGTAAATGAAATTAGTACAACACAAATACCAACATGAGTAATAAAATGTATATAAAGTGTATCATCGTCATAAATACCAACATGACTAATAAAAATTGAATACCTCACATGAACTCAAAATTTATATATAGTAATAGTTGAATACCTGACATGAACTAATAACAATCGTGCTCGTCTATATATGCTTCGGGGTCAATAAATGCATCATGATCATAACTATCATCAATAAATGCATCATCATCATCACTATGAGGAAGAACATGTGGAAGGCCACCATTATGTAATCGGTCAAGAAGTGACATGTCATCCACAGCAGTGACCTCTTCTTCTTCCAGCTCTTCCTGTTCGGTCTCAGGGGTTAAGACGGATTCACTGTCGCTGTCTACTTCAATGTTCTGGGGTGAAGTAGAGTGGTTCTTGAAACGTTTCTTGGACATATGTGTTTCTTGGAAGAATTCTCCTTCATATGTGTCTGGGTTAATGTGAGGTTCATAATCCTCTTCATTGAGGGTAGGTGGTCTAAAATGTATTGGCACTTCATAAACGACATCCCAACCTTTGAGATTTGGATCAGTTTGGCAGGCCCACGGTAGATAGAAAACTTGTGTCGCCTGTTGGGTCGTAATATAGACATCGGGAACATCTAAGTGGGTGTTTTGGTTGATTTCGACTAGTCCTATATGTTCATGAGTCCTTCTAGTCTCCCTTGGCTCAAACCAATAACATTTGAAGACTACGACGGTCGGTGGGTTTTCACCATAGAATAGAAGTTCATAAACTGCTTCAACTCTTCCATAATACTCAATGCCTCCTTCGCCGATAGCAGAGACAGAACAATTTTTAGTATTTAGCTCGGGCATAGATAGCTCTTTGCCAAAGGTACGAAAGTGATACCCGTTGATGTTCTATTTGTCAAATGAATGGACATTATAGTCAAAACCATTAGCGACTTTTCTCAACTCGGCGTCCATAGACTCTGCATCGGCTTACAAGTTTAATACAAAAGAATGGATGCATTAGCCGCAAATTAGACCAAGAAATCAAATGGGCCCTTAATGGTAATTAATTACCCTTTGTTTGAACCAAGAAATGAAACCGGGATAGTCGCCTCCATGCTTTGCGAGAAGCTCATACTCTTAAACGGAATCCTTTTCGATGACCGCTTGATCCGAGAATTCGGCGACATATCGAATATATCAAATATCCGGGAATAAGAGTAGTTCAAAGGAATTAGAAGTTGCAGAACAATAATTTAATGAGAACTTACTCGATGTACGGCCGCACTTCTGTTAGGTTGGTGAGGATATACAATGAAATGGTCCGCCATTCTTCGACATCCAACGATTTCCCTTTCGAAGCACCGGATGGTGCGAGCTTACCTTTGAATAGGCTGAGGTTGGATCGAACTTTTTCTCGATCGCCATCATTGTACCGAGGCTTCGGGTTATGCAAATGATGATTTTTGGCTTCCTAGTGTGCTGTCACGAAGTTTGCCGCCTCCTCAGTAATGAATGCCTCGGCCATCGACGCTTCAATTCTACGTTTATTTCTACACTTAGCTCGAAGCGTCTTCTGCATCCTCTCAGTTGAGTAGCACCATCGATTTTGAATAGGCCCCCCATTCTTGCCTCAGTTAGGAGATGCAAAATCAAATGCTACATTGGATTAAAGAAGCCTGGTGGAAATATCTTTTCTAATTTGCAGATCAACTCCGCCGCCAACTCTTCCATTTCATCTAGCACACCAGGTGATAGTTCTTTCGCACAAAGAGAACGGAAGAAATAGCTCAGCTCTGCCAGTACTAGCCATTCATCCTCAGGGATAAAGGCACACAACATCACCAGCATTAACCGCTCAATCCATATGTGCCAATCATGACTCTTGAGACCAAATATTTTCAATTTCTCAAGACTTGCTACCCACTTTAGATTCGCAGCATACCCATCGGGGAACATCAACCGCATTTTCACCCCCAATAGCATTTCCCTCATAGCTGGCCTTTCAAGATTGAACCATGCCTTTGGCTTCGCTATGCTTTGCTTTCCTTTCCGTTGTCGCAAGTTTTGCAACGGTCTATCACATAGAGCCTCCAGGTCAATTCTAGCCTTAGGATTATCTTTTGACTTCCCCTCTATGCCAAACAATGTACCAAAAATGGCCTCCGCAATATTCTTTTCAGTGTGCATCACGTCGATGTTGTGTGGCCAAAGGAAGTCTTTGAAGTAAGTCAGATCCCATAAGCATGACTTGTGAGTCCAGGCGTGTTTCGTATTATACTCTTTGAAGTATCCTGGACGTAAAGGATCAGGCTCGAGAGCGTTTAACTAATCAAGGGTCTGTTGGCCTGTCAATGCAGCTGGTGCAGTGTTTTTGACAACTATACCTTTTATGAAATTCTTCTTGTCTTTTCTGAACTTATGGTCAGGATCCAGGAATTGTCTATGCATGTTGAAGCAAGAAAACTTGCGACCAGCCTGCAGCCAACGGAACAGAAGAGCTTCCTTCCATGTGGTGCACGGGAACACTCCATGCACACACCAGCCAGCAAATAGCGCAAACACGAATAATCATGCGTCGAGTACATGTGCCACACATGCATTTTGAAATTACTTTTGGTAGCCGCGTCGTAGGTCCTGATCCCATTATCCCAGGCTTCTTGCAACTCATCCTTAAGCGGCTGCATGTACACATTCATATTCTTCCCCGAATAGTTGGGCCCTGGAATTATCAACGTCAGGAAAATGTTCTTTCTTTTCATAATCTCTCTGGGTGGCAAATTGAGCGGAATGACAAATACAGGCCAACAACTGTATTGTGCTGCCGTCATACCATACACATTCAACCCATCCGTGCTGATGGCAACTCTAGGATGCCTTGGATCTTCCAATTTATCCTTATGTAATGCATCGAAGTGCCTCCAAGCAAAACCACCTGAAGTGTGTACCAGCGTCTTGTTCCCATCTGCATCTAGTTCAGTTCTTTTGACCAATTTGTGCCATGTCATCTGTCTGGCCGTCTCTTCGACCATGAAAAGACGTTGAAGTCTTCATATGATTGGCAGATACCGAAGAACACTAATTGGGATTTTGGTCTGATCCTTCTCACCCATACTGTTGTCTACCACAATATACCTGGAAGAATTGCAAATGGGGCAATAGTTTAAGGCCGCATACTCAAGCCTAAATAAGGCACATCCTTTCTCACAGGCATGTATCTTCTCATAGGGCATATTAAGTACACGGAGGATTTTCTCTGACTGGTACATGTTTGCAGGCAGTACATGGACTTTGGGTAGAAAGCGTCCAAATATCGTCATCATCGCGTTGTAGCATTCTCTGCCTATGTTGAATTGAGCCTTCAGAGCCATTACTTGCGCGATGGCATCCAGCTGACAAAGCTCGGTCTGCTCGTGGAGAGGATGTTTTGAAGACTCCAACATATCATAGAAGGCCTTTCGAGATTCCTCCATCTCATCGTCCGAATCCCGAGCATCATCAAAGTCTTGCACCATGTCTTCGATCCTGGTACCATGCTCGTCGGTGCGACGACAAATCACCTCAGCTCTGGCACATTGGTCAGTGTCACCATGAAAAGTCCACACCGTATAATTAGGCGTAAAACCCCACTTCTTCATGTATTTGCCCATTTCAAACTTTGTCTGCTTTTCCACTTGTCGCAGTTGGGACAGGGCACCATGTTTTTTGCTGGCCATTAGCCAATGCGGCTCTCACAAACCCCCTAGTTTTTGTTAACCATTCATTGGTCATGTCTTTCTCACTAGGGTGACCAGTGTACATCAAAGCACGATCACTCATGTTGCCTAGCTACCTATGGGCGCACAAGAAATAAATATATAATTCATCATATATATTCATCCGCTAATCAAGTTTGTCAGTTTTATTACATCCATGCAACCTACACGCTAATACGTAAAGATAGGTCCTAATCCCACCCGAGTATGTGTAGATTGTGTTCGTTTTCCCATGCTCTGCTCCAGATGCGACGCAGAATTTCGGAAGCACCTCCCCGCTGTTCTCCTGATACACGTCTCGGCAATAAGCAGAGAGGATGTGTAGCCGGAGAACAACAGGGAGGCACTGACGAAATTCCACATCGGATCCGGAGCACAACATACGGGAAAATGAACCCAATCTACACATACTCAGGCTGTCCATGGATAACGTTGGACAATTCGAAAGGATGGTGGTTATAAATATGCAAAGACATGCATATTTATAGATGTCGCCCTTTCGAACGATAGAAGCATACTGACCACGCATACTCATGATTGAAGAAACATATATCTAGAAAGTTTCATCGGCACGAAGACCGGAACAGAGCAAATTAAGGGGTTAGGAGGAGAAGTCATTTGTGCTCACCAACAAACGCAGGGGCGTAGCTCGTCCAACGCACGTGGAGGTCGTCGAACAACAACACATTGAAATTCACATGATCAACACAAATATGATGTTTTTAAAACATAATCGGAAAATATGTGACCTAACTCATAATTTACAAAACTATAACCCCGTCGGTTTGTGGAAGGCCGAAAAGCACCTTCTCGTTCAACCGGTGGCAGAAGAGTTGTCGGGGGTCGGGGGTTAGCGGCGTCGGGATTCAGTTCCTTCGAGGGTCGGTGGTGTCGGTTATCGGTGGCGTCGGGGTTCGGGGGTTAGTGACGTCGGTGGTCGGGGGTGAAGGGTCAGTGGCGTCAGGGGTCGGTGGTCGGGGGACTTTTCGGTTAACAAGAGGCCGAAGAGGTGTCGGAGGTCGGGGGTTGGGGGTCAGTGGCCTCGGGGGCGGTGTATTAACAGCTGCGTGGAGTTTTGTGCCAGGGTGTCGTCAGGATGTCGTGTCGGGGTTTCGGGCATCGTGTCGGGCTGTCGGGGTGTCAGGGTGGCATTTTCTTCTTCTTCATCTTTTTTTTCCTTCTCTTCCTTTTTTTCTTCTTCTTCTTCCTTCCTTCCTTTTCTTCTTCTTCTTTTTCTTCTTCTTCTTCTTCTTCTTCTTCTTCTTCTTCTTCTTCCTTCTTTTCCATTTCCCTCTTCTTCTTCTTCTTACTTCTTTTACTTTTTCGTCTTCTTTATTCTTCTCCTCTCTCCTCTTTGTCTTCTTCTTCTTCTTCTTCTTCTTCTTCTTTTTATCCTCGTCCACCTCCTCCTCCTCTTCTTATTCTTCTTTCCTTATCTACTTATTCTTCTTTTATTCTTCATCTTTTTTTCACTTATTTCAAATATGACTATGTAGAATCTAAACCTATCACTAAACCTATCGCTAAACCTATATAGCACTAAACAACAACAAAAATAACAAAAAACAGAATCTACCAATCACTAACTAAAAAAGAATCTACCACTGATGAACAAAATAGAATCTACCTCTAAATTAACAAATAACAAATAACCTAGCACTAATTAACTAAACCTAGGACAAAATCTACTATTTAACTAAAACAACTAACTAAACTACCACTAAATCAAATAAGTAAATCAAATAACTAAATCTAATCAAATAACAAAAAACAAACTCACCTATTAGAGGAGGGTAGTGGGCAGCCGGGGCGGTGGGCAGCCGGGGAGGAGGGGCAGACGGGGCGGTGGGCAGCCGGGGAGGAGGGGCTGCCGGGGCGGTGGGCAGCTGGGGCGGTGGGCAGTCGGGGAGGAGGGGCGCGGGGAGGAGCGGGCGGGGAGGAGGAGAGGCCGAGCTCCGGGGAGGAGGGGTGGTGCGGCACTCGTACGAGCGGAGAGGAGGCGGCCGGCGGGCGGGGGGGGGGACGGCAGGTGGGCGGGAGGGGTAGCGGCCGGCGGGCGGAGGGAGGGGGGAGGGACGGCCGTCGGGCGGCAGGGGAGGCGGCCGACGGGCAGGGAGTAGGGGTGTCGCGGTGCTCGGACGAGCGGAGGGGAGGTGGTCGGCGGGCGGGGAACGAGCAGAGAGAGCGAGTGAGAGAGACACAGAGATGGGCGAGCAGGAAACTGTCGGAGATAGGGGGGCGTGGTGTGGGGAGACAACCGTTAGGGGGGCTCACTTTGTCGTCCGCCCCCTGACGGCAAAGAGCAGGAGGGCAGACGGCAAAGGGAGCGCCCGTTATGGGGTGGGAGGGGGTGTCTGGTGGGCTGCCCTATGCTCTTTGCCGTCTGCACTCCTGCTCTTTGCCGTGCGCCTGCCGTCAGATTTCTGGTGACAGACGACAAATAGGGTCTTTGCCACCAGCCAGCAGACGGCAAAGAAGAGGCTGCCGACAAATAACTGAATTCCAGTAGTGCAACCGCCCTTGCCACAGTGCCACCTCCCCCAAGTTCCAGCGCACTCCGCATGCGCCAGCGCAGCGTGCAGGTGTCGAAACGCTTGGATACGTGTTGTAACTACTAAGATGCGGTCCTTTCCGATTTAGGGATCGAGGCCCCAAAAATGGAAAGAAGCGCATCTAAACGTTTCGCAAGCACGATGACATAGCACATACATAATAACTGAATGACAAATAGGGAATCTTTTTCCATCTCATAGATAATATCAGAGTTTACATCACACATTTATTCAGACAAGGTAGTTCCGCTACGAACTACACAACATGAGAAAAGGCTATGCTACCCTACATGCTTGCCCATGATCACATCCACGCCTCAGTCTTCTGGATTGTTCACGTACAGGCGGTCGTTCTCCTCATCATACTGCCACGCCAGCTGCGTGACATCAGGACCACCTGTGTCGGGCGTACCTGTACTCTTGGTGTGTTGAAGTAATCTGTGAGCCACAGGGACTCAACAATCTATGACCTCGGTGACAGAACTAGTCAAGTTATTAGGTAAGGAAGGTTCAGTGTTTAGGTTGCAGCATCCTAAGCATTTATGGTGGCTAAGTTACGTAGAACAAGTTATAGATGGTGGATTATACTAGCGGGCGAAGGCTAGCTGATCATTAAGTGAACCTGAACACATACCTACGTCAAACATAACCCCACCGTGTTCCCGATCGAAGAGAGGTCTTCGAAGGGGACAATCACGGTTACGCACACGGTTGGCAATTTTATTAGAATTAGTTCAAGTTATCTAGAACCGGATGTTAACAAATATTCCAAGTTGCCACATAACCGCGGGCACGGCTTTCCGAAAGATTAAACCCTGCAGGAGTGCTCCAACTAGTCCATCACAAATGGTCATGGGCCGCAAAGTAATCCTCTATCATGAATCTCGTGATCTCGTCGGATTCCATAGAGGAAAACCTCGACTCTGGGGAGAACCAAAGCTTCACCGGGATTCCTATACGCAAGATATATCGCTAAGGTAAGACAAGACTAGGAGGACCTCCCGACGTGTCGATGACCCTCATAAGAGCCGCGTATCTCAGTCTCAGGACACGCCAGATAAGCGAAACGTACAATGGCCAGAGAAATCTCCCGAGTTGCCCCGGGATGGCCCCGCACGGTGCTCTAGTTTGGACCAACACTCATGAGGAGCACTGGCCCAGGTTGTTGATTAATTCCTCGGGGTAGCTATTCCCTATGCAGATTATTATTAAGTGATTAGCAAATTAACACCAATGTTGGGTCCTGTCGGACAAGTCTTAACACTACACGATTTATCAAGGGGGTCCCCTTAACAACCCCGAACGTGTTAGGAGCGATCAATTATGGAATCAAACACCGGTAGCTTGAAACAATGGCGGCAATAACGGAACAAAACACCCGGCAAGAGGCTAGGCCTTCCGTTATTTACCAAGTATATAGGTGCGTTAATTAAATAACAGATTTAACTTAATGATATCAAACTCATGTTATCACATGATACAAGAGCACCTGCAACTAGCAACGCTAACATTAGAAGTTGAGCAAGGCTACTTAGCCATTCAATATTAGCTAGGAGGGGGAAAGTGTTTGTGTTTCATGGCAATATCAGGAGGAAATTATTTCAGTGGTAGGCACCGAGCATATGATGAAGGAAACGTGAATCTAGGCACAACAAGACTAGAGATGGTATGAAGGTCATGTCATCTTCCCTGTGATGTCTTCAGCTTGGAACTGCTCTTGTTCGTCCTGCATGTAGTCTCCCAGATCCATGTACTCGCTCCCCGATCCCGGTGCTAAGCAACATAAAAATAGAATCCAATGGACAACAGCACCACATGATGCAACAAACACATGATGCATGAGATGAGAATGAACATGCATCTCTGTTCTAGTCACTTGCACATGCATTAGAAGAAACTACAAACTTCTGGACAGAACATCACCCTAAGCTATCTTGAGATGCATGACGATGACATGAACAGATGCATCACACAAAAACGATGCAAAACATATAAAGAACGTTACGAACGGAGCTACGGATCAACCGGAAACAACGAAACAAGAATTGGAGTCCTACGGATCAAACAAGTATGGATGGGGTGGTGCAAGGAATCTCACCACACCATGAACTATGCACTCACAAGCATCAAAACATCAAAACTATACATTCTGTCCTAAACAACAACATAGCAGTTTGAGAGCTACAGGCAAAGCACCTACAACCACCCAAATGTGCCAAATAAGATATGTGGCAGAAGCTATTCAAAATCTCTACAAGCATGAGCAAAAAGATAATACAAAGGAGTTACACACAGAAAGATCTACAACTGCTAACTTGGACAAAAATATCAGTTTTCACGGACTTAGTAAAATTCTCAGATTCTCACTAGTTGTTTATGCTCTGAAGCATTTTGACAGCCCCCAAAACAATATCTACAGGAAGTCAAATGGAATGATATTGACAAGGAGCTAGACAAACATAAAATCTACAACTTTCCAGTTGATTGCAAGGCCTGATTCCCAACACATGAACTTTTGCAAGCACAACTACAAGGGAAGAAAATAATAGCAGTTTCTCAGACTTAGTGAAAATAACAAGCTGAAATTTACAGCCACATGGCTACTTTGATTAAGCACCACTTGCACATATAAACTCCTAAGCATGAAACACCACCGCCATGATGTAGAGGGGTTCATCCTCTACCGCCACAACAAGGAATCATCCCCTTGGGCTCATCGCATCACATGGAACCAAGCTCTAAACATTGAACAAAACAGATATATGACATTCCCAGAAAGTGTTCCAAACTGGAATCTGATTCCACCAATGGATTCCTAGGATGATTCTACCCCAAAAACATATATAATACCTAGGTACTTGCATAGAACAAATAGGCACAAACTTGAAAGGAAGAACTACATGGAATCACAAGTAGGTAAATAGTGCTATATCACATGTGCTACTCACTAGTCATCACCTACACATGCATTTGCACACTCTCATCACTCCATTGGTGCACATGACGAGTAGACCTCAAGTTCATGTGCCTTAGCACACCACACACACACATACATCAAGCCACATAGATCAAGCACCTACACATGCTAGTTAAACACACACACTTACTTACACTCACAACATGCATTCGTACACCTACACATACAAGCTTGCACATAAGTGCTCACTGAGGCTATGCCATGCTTTGGCATGTGGGTGGCACCTCACACACATGCACACACACACACACACATATATCACATGATCACCTACAACTACACACAAAGTATGTGCGTGTGGGGGGGGGGAACCCACACACTCACACCTCACACACTTGCACAAGCTAGTGCATAAGTTCATTACTCACGCACATGAGTAAGACACACACACATGCACATGGTGATATACATCTACGCAAACCTTGGGGTGCCTGCACCACACAAGCACACATGCACATGTTGCTTGTTCACACAATCACTATCATCACCTACTCATACACTCCTCAAGCACTAACTCCTCCTCACACACATACATAGATATACCTACACATGACATCTAGCAACATAATCAAGGTGTTACCTACAGGTTATGAGGAAAAAAATACCACACAAGCTATTCTAGCTCACCACCGCAACTACATGGCAAACAAATGAAAAAAAACAAAAGAAATGGGCAACAAAATAAAGGGCTTGGGGGGAATCAAACCCAGGTGCCCCTGGTTCACCCCCAACACTAGCACCACTGGGCTAGTCTGCTCTGGATCGACAGAAACAAGGAAGGGAGCAGGGTAAACCTTCTACGGAAGTTACTGTGCCCGAAACAAAAATACAAAAAGGGGTGCGCGCTGCGGGACTCGAACCCACAACCTTCAACTATACTAAAAACCACCTACCACTCTGCTACGCTCTCGGATGTTAACAGAGAAGAGGAGGAAACTCTATTGAGCAACCCCTCTGGTCCTTCCTCTGCCCGACGGTGGACGGAACAGGGGAAGCACCACGCCGGCGATCTACTTCAAATTGAACTGTTGCTCGTTGATGGAAGGGAGAAGGGGCTCCCAAGGTTCTATTTCTACAGTAAACGCGCCACAGGAAGGCCTACTGCTACGACTCCACAACGCGCGGCGGTGCTGGCGAAAGAGAGAAGAACACGGCGCGGCTACGGGTTCCTACTCACGATCTGGCGACATGGAAGGGGGAGGAAGATCCTAGCTCACCCACTGGACGAGGACTCCGCGCTTGTCAGAGAGGAAGAAGTGGAGGAAGCCGTGGCGGAGGGGATCGACAACGAGGAAGCATGCCATCGTTGAAGTAGGGGAAGCAAACCCGATCTGCTCCTCCTAGCTGCGGGAACGGGTCCCCTGGAGGTCCCGCGTTCTCGTTGAAGTCTCGGAGAGGACACAGGGGCACGACAGCGACATCGAGGAGCTTCTCACGGCTTGGCCATGGCGGAGGAGGCGCGCGCTTACCTGCTGCCGACGAGGGAGATGGAGGAGGAGATGTGGAAAGAAGTGGCGGCAGCTTGGAGGAACCATAGGCCTTGCACGGACGCCAATGGTTCTTTATAGGAGGAGGAGGAGGCGAGGGACGCACAACCTCGACGTCCGTGAGACGACATCGCTCTCTGGCGCGTTGTCTCTGAAGGAGACTGACGGAAAGGCGACAGAGGAAGGAGACGCCGTCTAGAGGGAAAGGCTGGCGCGTGAGAGGAAGTTGGGCCAGCCAGGGGGAGAAGGCCCACGTGGATGCGCGAGATTGCAAAAGGAAAACCCAGGCGGGTTTTCTATTTACAAACCAAACAGAGGCAAAACAAATGCACAAGGAACGCTGTTGAAGCTAAAAATAAAACAAAATGCCCCTGGTCATAAAGAATTATGACCTATTTAAATAAAATATAAAAGGAATTTTTGGAGCCTTTAAATATTTATAAAACAGGATTAATTGATCTGTTTTTTAAATATTTGCACCACTAAAACAAAGTTTCAAAACACTAAAAAGATAGCATCACATCCACCACAATTCATACTAAAACAACAGAATTTTTGAAACAGGGATGGAGCAAGAGAATCTTGAGCTTGAGATAAATAGAGAGGTACATGTTTTGAAACCCTAGTGCAAACCAACATAGTTGCTCCTACTTCCAAACAACACCCCACATAACTACACATATCATCATCACATGTCACACCACATACATTGATCACATGAACAACAAACACAAGAGATATGGATGAATGGATGCATGAATGAAAAGGGAAACAAGGCTTGCACATGAAATACCACATGGAATATAACTCTCATTGCAATGACAAGATGGACCCACATACAGAAGGTTCCAAATAAGGACAGTTACACTCTTGGGGCATTACACGTGTTTTCACCAGCACATTGCTGACAAGGACAAGACATGCATTTAATGCACCTGACAGCGGTAGATGGATAAGCACAACTCTAGGTTCACTGTAACTTCTCGTGAACCTACCACCAAGCACTGTAGGTGACCCCTTTGCTATAAAAAGAAGCCCTTAGCTCAATCACAAGCGGTTTAGACTCTTTGGACATTGGCCCAGAAGAAGGTTATCGACGGTCACTGTAACAATCAACAACAAAACTCTTAATACGACAAGACAAGCAGGACGTAGGGTTTTACGCATAAGCGGCCCAAACCTGGGTAAAACGGCTTGCCGAGTGCTGATCGTTAATTATGCTCTTGAAGTCACCTTTCCCGCCCTATGATCACAAGGGTTTCACGTTGATTCCCATAGGTGTCGACCTAGCATTGCAGACAGAGAGCTTCTCCGAGCTCCATGCGGAAGTCATGTTCGGCAACTCCTTCGGCTCCTCTAGCTGAGGGTTGGCATCCTTGAGGCACATAAGGACCCAGCGGTGCCTGAAGTTCTCCACCTTCTTCCCGGCCTTCAAGAGCACATTGCCGCTCTAGGTCGCCACGAAGGAGACACACGCTGACAAATGAGCATCGTCGTGTAGGCGCAAGCTGAAGAAGTGGCGGAGGAGGGCAACCGAAGGCTGCATGCCAATGAAAGCCTCGCAGTAGAAAGCAAAGACGGGCTGAAGCAAGATGGAGTTGGCCTGGAGATGAAGGGCTTGGCTCCCATAGTGGTCCAAGATGACGGTGAAGAACCGGGAGAAAGGCGGCACCAGCCGAGCGTAAATACTGTGTAGGAAGAAGGGGTATACCGCCCCAGACGTGGGCCACTCCTCTATGGCCTCAAGCCAGATCAGGGTTCGCTCGTGCTCGTTGGGCTCGGTCGCGGTCCATGGAAGCACGGGTACGAGTTCCGCGTCCTTGGAGAGGGCGAACTCCATGAGCGGAGAAGCCGGGGACGGACCATGCCCCTCAGTCTTCTGCTTGCCGGCGGCGCCATTGCTGAACTAGGAAGGAACGATGCGGCGCTGGATCTGGGGGACGCCGGTTGGAGTCGGAGACCAAAGAGGAAGGGAGATTAGGGAAGAAGGAAAGTAATAAGGCACCGAAGGTACAAGTAGGGCACCTACTAATGGGGTTAGGGATAGAGGACAAGGAGGACCTGACACCAACTGCGTGACGTGCGCCGCCCTGAACCCAAGGCATTTGAGGGCCCACGTCGCATCATGCTCCCCCCCTGCCCCCCGATGCTCTGCCCCGCAGCCAACCCGAGCACTCCGCGGGCCCAGGGGCCACTGTCGGCGTTCTAGGAATGGGGGTACCCAGACCGGCCTTCTTGTGGCCCAGGGCAGGCCCACCTCACCTGAACAAACTGACGGGTCCGGCACCGTTCAGGCTAAGGCCTCCTGAGTGTCTAAGCCTCACGAGGAAGAGCAGCGTCAAGACCCGTAGGGAGCCTCCTCAGGACCCCTCCGGAGCGTCCGATATTCCAAGGCAAGGCCGGGCCTCAGGACTCAATGGTGACGCCAGGAAAGGACAGGCGAGCAGCATATGGCAGGACAGGGCAGTTTCCCCTTTGGTGCAGAGGAGGCGGGAGCCTACAGGGGTCCCAAAGGCATCTTCCAAAGGTTTCTCTTCTGGTGCAATGAAGCCTCCGCCGCCCGCTAGTAGGGGAAACTTCATCCCCGGGCCCGTCTCTGCAGCGCGGTGTCGGCGATGCTAGGCCGACATCTATGGGGATAAACGTGATACCCTTGTGATCGTAGGGCAGGGAAAGACAACGTCAAGAGAAGATCTAACGATCAACACCCAGCAAGCCTTTTTACCCAGGTTCGGGCCACTTACGCATACAACCCTACCTCCTGCTCGTCTGATCTTATCAAGTGTTCTTTTGTTGTTTGTTACAGTGATGATAACCGCCTTCTTCGCCAATCTCCAAAGAGTCTAACCCCTTGTGAATGAGCTAAGGACCTCCTTTTATAGGAAAAGGGGTCACCTATAGTGCTCGATGTTAGGTTCACGAGATGTTACAGTGAATGTAGAGCGGTGCTTATCCATCTACCGTTGTCAGGTGCATTAAATACACGTCTTGTCCTTGTCAGCTAAGTGTTGGTGAAGACATGTGTCTACGTGTTTCGACACCTGGACGCCCCGCTAGCGCATGCGGAATGCGCTGGAACTCGGGGGAGGTGGTACTATGGCAAGGGCGGTCGCCCTCCACTGCATAGCCACGTCATCCCGACAAGGGTGCTTGCCGAGGCCTCGGGTCATCGTCCCGACAGGGAAGCTCGCCGGGGTATTGTGCTTGGTGCGTTCATCACGGCCATCAAACAGACGTGGCCTTGGGTGTCTTCCCGGCAAGCCAGGCTTGCCGGGGCCTTGGATATCTTGGGGTGCGTCTTATCTGGACTCTACCACGCCCTCCCATCATGGGCTCTTCGTGCTCATGCACAAGTCTGGGACACTAGAGACCCCAGTATTTAGTGCATTGACAGGAGCCCAGAGGCCTTGTCCACACACGCGTGCGGAGCATTGTTGGGCCAGGCCCAGGGAGGTGCACGGGCCTTCGTGGATGGATCTGCTGGCGGTTGCCTTTCCCCACATCGCGCATTGGATGCGCGAAGTTCGAGATCGTGCGCGGACTGGCCTCTCCGACTCTTGAGCCGCCTATGACATGCGCGTGGCATGCACAGTCATTGATGGACAGGTGGCAGACGAAGCCTTGAAAGGCGCAGTAGTGGATGGGCCTGCCCGTGCATGCATTGGCGCATCAGGGCGGTTATCTGTTCGCCCGTGAGCTCAAGCGATTGGTCGTAGAGGGTGGTGGCTTCTGGAGGCTAGCCACCGCGCCCCGTCCTATAAATTGGGAGGGTTTGCTAGGGGTTTTGCTCACTCAACTCCATTTGAATCCACCAAGTCCTCGATCTTGGCCTTGGAATCTTCTTCTGTCTGTTGGTGACACTTGCTCCTAACCATCGTTAGGGGACGAGGTCGGTCACCGTCGGCCGTGAGGGCGGCGAGGGGATCCCATTCATATCATGCCACAGCTTGTGAGGGTGCCATAACGGAAGACGGCCCGACCGCCGGGGGAGGCGGAGCGGTACTCCAACGCCTCCGCCTTTCCCGGGGCTTGCTCCTGTGGCGGACCTCCGTGTTGCTTTAGGGGGACCCACTTGTCCTTCTCCATTTCTGCGAAGATCGCTCGAGAGGCATTGGGAGCTCCACATCGAGTGGCGGTTGACGCTGTAATAGCCCTATGGTAGGGTCATAGGCCACACCTATAAGTCCTACCCAAGGGCACCTCATTATTAGCTTAAGGATCACATGATACTTACCGACTGGATTAAGACAACCTCTGATCCACTCGGTAAAGAACCACTTGGAGGATTACCTAATGCTCGACGACTGGATTCAACTCGGTGAAGACCAGAAGCCAGTCCACATGGAAGACCAGAAGCCACTCTAGAGAGGCTAACGGTTAGACGTTAGACTACTATAGTTAATGTCATTTATGGCATACGTTACATGTAACGTATGCATTCAATGTCACTTATTGCACCCTTGAAGGATGGACACTTATGAGGAGCAGTGCACTCTATATAAGCCACCCCTCCCCTCTGGCACAAGGGTTCGCATTCTGTAACATTCATATTCCACTCGACACTAAAGCTCCAAGAGCACTGAGACGTAGGGCTGTTACCTCCACCGTAGAGGGGCCTGAACTCATACAACCTTGCCGTAGCTAGGACTCAGCCCTCTACTTTCGTACCCTACACTTATACTGCCAGTCTTATATCCACAAAGTTGGCGCCCACCATGGCGTGGACATCTAGGCGACTTCCGGCAAGTTTGCGTTTTTCCTCTTCAACATGTCTCCCGGCGGTGATTTGTGCTTGGGGCACGAGATCGTGTTCGGCACACTCGTCTTAAACGTCGATGATTCGGCATCGCTTCGGGAGGCGTCTCTCGATGTCGAGGCGCTTCGTTCGTGGAGCGACTTTCTTCCGCGTCAGTTCCTGTGGAGTCCTTCTTCTCCAACCGTCAACTTCGTTGTCGACTGTGCTCCCCATCGCACATCGCAACAAGCGATTGGGTCGCTCACGGCTCCAACGCTGGTTGCGTCATGCACTCACGCGTCAAGTGTCTTCGCTGCAGGTGGCAGCCATCGAACCTGCTACACCTCCATGTGTTGCATCATACTCGATGTCATATCCGTCTAGCTATCCTTCCGAGTGTGAGCACCGCAGCCTTGTGGCGGAGGTTTTCATTGCCGGCTCACATGAGAGCACGCCAGGGACCAATCGGGACAAGCAGGAAATCGGAGAGACTTCAGGTGCGTGTCAGCATCCGAGCCCTCCAGCATCCAGTCGGCGTTACCATCACGGCAACATCGAGGTATTCCGCACGCCTATCCTCAACTTGGTTGCGGATGCAAGGATTGCAGACTCCATCCACCCATCAAATTCATCAGCGCGGAGAGGAGTGCAGCAGATTTGTGCCCTGTTGCAGGCGGCACAGCAATAGAATTCCGATGTATCTCAGTCTCGCAATCCACTTCACAACAATTCTGTCCGAGCAAACAAAGTTTGGTCGGTTACAGCCCAGGTTCTCCCCATAGTCGAAGAGGAGGAGATCACTGAGAAGATCGGAATAGAGACCAGGGGCGGAATCTGCTTCCCCCCGGTTCAATCATGAAGATTGCCATTGCTCGCGCTCTCCTCCGCGGAATGGTTCATATGCGCCCCGGTGCAACAACGAAAGGTGATCGGTGGGCGATGACCGCGACTAGAGGCGTGATGTGAGGGATTATCTCACTCAGAAGAAAGTTTATAGAGGCCAAGCCCATCGTGACGGATATGACGGTGATCGTCCTAGTGGAAGTGGCTCTGTCTTCTCCGGCCCCGAGTGTTTCAGCCGAGCGATCCACTCCGCTGATATTCCCCCCAACTTCAGGTTGGCAGCCGGAATAAGCAAGTTCACTGGAGAATCCAAGCCAGAGATGTGGCTAGATGATTACCGAGTGGCACTTCAGATCGGCCGCGGCAATGAAAAAGTCGCGATGAAGCACTTGCCCCTGATGCTGGATGGTTCGGCCCGTGCCTGGCTGAATCAACTAGCTCCATCAAGCATATACTGCTGGGCAGATTTGGCCCGAGTGTTCACCAAGACCTTCGAGGGCACCTTCAAGCGCCCTGCTGGTCTCTCAGAGCTACATTATTGTATCTAGAAGCAGAGTGAGTCTTTGTCCAATTATATCCAGCACTGGACCACTCTTCACCACACTGTGGAGAACATTAACGAGCATCAAGCAGTCTACGCTTTCAAGGCAGGCGTCAGGTACCGAGAGTTGTACATGAAGTTCGGTCGGACATGAGATATGTCTATGAGCAAGATGATGGAGATAGCTACCCACTATGCCAATGGAGAAGAAGAAGACTGCCTCCGCAGCGGCAAAGGCAAAGCAGTTGACGAAGATGCTAATTCCAACGGAAAGCATAAGCGGAAGGTGGAGTGCACACCACCAGCAGAAGCATCCGCTCTAGGTGCGGGAAAGTTCAAGGGAAAGGGCAAGAGCCAATTTCCCCCAAAGAAATTCAAGAAGCAGTCGGGACCATATGTCCTTGATCAACCATGTGCAATTCACACGAAGATAGATGAAGAAGGCAACACCATCGTGCCTAAACATACCACTCGATAGTGCAAACTATTGATCCAGATATTTGGAGAAGATCAGACGAGTGAGAAAGACCAAGAGAAAGAGGAAGAAGAACAAGAAGACCATGCCACTCTGATGAGCTTCGTTGATGTCGAAAGCAAGAGTCGACGGAAAGTGGTCAACCGAGAGGTCAACATGGCAGCTCCTTCCGCCCTGAGGTATCTCAAGAGGTCGCAGACTGCCATCACCTTCGACCAGTCAGATCACCCGTCACTTGTCCCCACTCCGGGACGTCAGGCTCTTGTTGTCGACCCAGTGGTAGAAGGAGTTCGACTCCGCAAGGTGTTGATGGATGGATAGAGCGGTTTGAACGTCATGTATGCCGATACTATCAAAGGGATGGGCATTCCGATGTCCAAGCTCAGCGACAGCAATATACAGTTTCATGGAGTGATCCCAGGGAAGAAGGCCAAGTCACTCAGTCAGATCGCATTAGATGTCGTCTTCGGCTCTAACAAGAACTTCCGCAAGGAGAAACTCATGTTCGAGGTGCTGGACTTCCAGAGTGCCTACCACGCCATACTTGGTCGACCAGCGTATGTACATTTCATGGCCCGACCATGTTACGTTTATTTGAAGATGAAGATGCCAGGACCAAAGGGAGTCATCACCATCACTGGCGATTGACACAGAGCAGAAGAATGTTTGCAGCAGGGCTCCAAGATCGCCGACCAGCAGATGGCAATGGCAGAGCTCGATGAGTACCGGTAGACAGCAGATCCCGCCAAACTGATGCGCGCAAAGAAGCCAACTTCCGAGTCGGCATTCTAGTCGGCAGGCGAAATCAAGAAGGTCAGCATCCACCCGACCGATCCTACAGCTGCCCCGACCAATATCTCAACAACCCTTGATCCTAAATAGAAAGTCGAGCTCATCCAGTTCCTCCGTGAGAACTGGGACATCTTTGCATGGAAGCTAGCTGACATGCTTGGTGTACCCAGGGAACTGGTTGACCACCGACTGAGGGTCGACCCCAAAGCTCGACCTGTCAAGGAGCATCTACGTCGGTCCGCCATGCACAAAAGGAAAGCAATCGGTGAGGAGGTGGCTAAGCTCCAAAGGCCAAGTTCATTCCCGAGGTTTACCACTCCGAGTGGCTCGCGAATGTTATCATGGTGCCTAAGAAGGACAAGTCACTTCGAATGTGCGTCGACTTCAAGCATATCAATCGGGTCTGCCCGAAAGACCACTTCCCACTCCCCCGCTTAGATCATATCGTCGACTCGACTGCGGGATGTGAGCGATTGTCTTTTTCAGATGCTTACTCTAGGTACCACCAGATATGTCTGTATGGCCCAGATGAAAGAAAAACAGCCTTCATCACCCCTTTGGGGTGCTTCTGCTACATCACTATGCCATTCGGTCTCAAAAATGCAGGAGCCACTTTTATGCGCATGATTCAGAAATGCGTGCTCGACCAGATCAGTCGGAACATGGAGGCATACATGGACGATATCGTAGTCAAGTCACACAAAGGTTCCAACCTGCTGAACTACTTGGCTAAAACTTTCGCCAACCTTCGAAGGTACGACATCAAGCTCAACCCAGCCAAGCACACATTTGGAGTCCCCAGTGGCAAGTTACTCGGTTTTCTCGTTTCCAAACGAGGAATCAATGTAAACCCCGAAAAGATCGGGGAAATCGTACGAATGAAAAGCCATGTGCGAGTGCACGACGTCCAGAAGCTTACAAGATGTTTGGCAGCATTAAGCAGATTAATATCTCGACTCAGAGAGAAAGCCCTACCATTGTACCGACTCATGAAGAAGTCAGATACCTTCGAGTGGACTCCCGAAGCAGAAGCTGCATTCGTCGAGTTAAAGACTCTGCTATCCACCCAGCCGGTTCTTGTTGCTCCGTACAACAAAGATCCACTCCTCTTATACATAGCGGCTACAAATCAAGTTGTCAGCACAGTCCTGACAGTCGAGCGAGAGGAGGAAGGCAAGGCTTATAAGGTTCAGCGCCCGGTATATTATGTTTCTAAGGTATTTACTCCTTCCAAGCAGAGATATCCCCAATATCAGAAGCTCCTTTATGGGATTTATATGACTGCGAAGAAGGTAGCTCATTATTTTAAAGATCACTCGTTGTCTATGATCAGTGATGCCCCATTGTCAGAAATCCTTCACAATCGGGATGCATCGGGCCGAGTGGCGAAATGGGCAATGGAGATATTATATTGTGATATAAAGTTTGAAGCCAAGAAAGCCATCAAATCTCAAGCTCTAGCGGATTTCATGGCCGAATGGGTGGAATAACAGCAACCAGCTCCAACTCACCCGGCACATTGGACTATGTTGTTTGACCGCTCGAAGATGCTGAGTGGTTCTCGTGCAGGCGTAGTTCTTATATCCCCGAAGGGTGACAAACTCACTTATGTATTGTAGATTCACTTTGATGCCTCTAACAATGAAGCAGAGTATGAAGCTCTCCTTTATGGGTTGCGTATGGCCATTTCACTCGACGTCCGTCGCTTGATGGTATACGGTCACTCGAATCTAGTGGTTAATCAAGTAATGAAAGTGTGGGATGTGAGAAATCCTGCCATGACTAATACTGCAACGCAGTAAGAAAACTTGAGAAAAGGTTTGAAGGTTTGGAACTTCATCACGTTCCTCGATTGAAGAATCAAGCTGCTGATGAGTTGCCAGAAATTGGATCCACTCGGAAAATTGTGCCTATTGATGTTTGTATGGAGCACATAAATACCCCTTCAGTCCAAGAAGATCCATTCACTGAAGAACCTCCTCAACCTACAAATGCAGTTGATCCGACTGATCTTGAAATCCTGGCAGTTGTCGACTTGATCATGGAGATTCGAGTAGTCACGCCCGATTGGACAGTGCCATATATTCCATATGTCCTGAGGCAAGAACTACCAGAAGACGAAGATGAAGATAGACAGATTGTTCATTGATCAAAAGCTTTCACAATCATGGGAGATTAGCTCTATAAGGAAAGTGTGTCTGGCGTAGCTCAACGGTGCATTCCGAGCTAGATTCTTCTGGCCACGTGCAGGTGAAATGTCCAAAGAGCTTGTGGACCGTTGTGAAGGATGTCAATTCTACTCCAACAAATCGCATAAGCCGTCATCTACTCTGAAGACAATCCCCTCATATGTCCTTTTGCCATGTGGGACTTGGACATGGTTGGACCCTTTCGTACAGGGCAAGGCGGATTTACTCATTTTCTAGTTGCAGTCGACAAATTCACTAAGTGGATAGAAGCCAAGCCAATCAAAAAGCTAGATGCTCACACCGTAATCAAATTCATGAGACAAATCACTGTCAGATTTGGAGTCCCACACAACATCATCACTGACAATGGATCAAACTTTGACTTGGTCGAATTCAAGAGTTTTTCCTCCAACCAAGGAACCTGAGTGGATTACGCATCTGTTGTTCATCCTCAAACAAATGGCTAGGATGAACGAGCGAATGGACTCATTCTTCATGGGTTAAAACCTCATCTCATGAGGGAGATTGGACACGATGCAGGAGCTTGGGTCATCGAGTTGCCTTTTGTGCTCTGGGGACTCAGAACGACCCCGAACAGGTTGACTGGGCGGTCTCCATTCTTTCTAGTGTACGGTGCAGAAGTTGTCCTTCCGAGTGATTTGCTTCACAATTCCCCCAGAGTTGAGATCTTCTCAGAAGCCAAAGCTGAACAAGCCCAATAGGATCGACTTGATCTCTTGGAGGAGGAGCGCGAAATGGCTTCGATTCGGTCAATGATCTACCAACAAGACTTGCGACGTTTCCATTCCAAGAACGTCAGGAGTCGGAGGTTTCAAGCGGGCGATTTGGTGCTCCGAGTGCATCAGCAGAGACCACATAAGCTGGCCCCCGCCTGGGAAGGACCCTTCATCGTCTCCAAGGTGCTGAACAATGGAGCATACAAACTCTACAATTTGCAGAAGAGGATCGACGAGCCGCGAGCATGGAACACAGACTTACGCAAGCGTTTTTATGTGTGATTTACGACTGTTTTGTTGTAACGAACAAGATTCCCTAAAGCAATTTACTTGCCAGAAATTTTGATTACCACAATATATCTGTCAACTCCGGTCTAGCGAACTTCTCCGAGTGATGAGCTACCCTCTCACTCGGGGGGCTTAGCTGCGAACCAGATTCGCCTAAGTTAAATCTTCTCCTTGTGAAGAGCTACCCTCTCACTCGGGGGCATAGCCGCGAACCAGATTTGGCTAAGTTAAAAAACTTCTCTGAGTGAAGAGCTACCCTCTCACTCGGGGGCTTAGCCGCGAACAAGATTCGCCTAAGTTAAAATCTTCTCCGAGTGATGAGCTACCCACTCACTCGGGGGCTTAGCCACGAACCAGATTCGCCTAAGTTAAAAAACTTCTCCGAGTGAAGAGCTACCCTCTCACTCGGGGGGCTTAGTCGCGAACCAGATTCGCCTAAGTTAAAGAACTTCTCCGAGTGAAGAGCTACTCTCTTACTCGGGGGCTTAGCCGCGAATTAGATTTGCCTAAGTTAAAAAACTTCTACGAGTGAAGAGCTACCCTCTCACTTGGGGACTTAGCCGCGAACCAGATTCGCCTAAGTTAAAAAAGTTCTGCGAGTGAAGAGCTACCCTCTCACTCGGGGACTTAGCCGCGAACCAGATTTGCCTAAGTTAAAAACTTCTCTGAGTGAAGAGCTACCATCTCACTCGGGGGCTTAGCCGCGAACCATATTCGCCTAAGTTAAAAAAAACTTCTTTGAGTGAAGAGCTACCCTCTCACTCGGGGTCTTAGCCGCGAACTAGATTCGCGTAAGTTAAAAACTTCTCCGAGTGAAGAGCTACCCTCTCACTCGGGGGCTTAGCCGCGAACCAGATTCGCCTAAGTTAAAAAACTTCTCCGAGTGAAGAGCTACCCTCTCACTCGGGGGCTTCGACGCGAACCAGATTCGCTTAAGTTAAAAAAAACTTCTTCGAGTGAAGAGCTACCCTCTCACTCGGGGGCTTAGACGCGAAACAGATTCGCCTAAGTTAAAAAACTTCTTCGAGTGAAGAACTACCCTCTCACTCGGGGGCTTACCCGTGAACCAGATTCGCCTAAGTTAAAAAACTTCTTCGAGTGAAGATCTACCCTCTCACTCGGGGGCTTAGCCGCGAACCATGTTCGCCTAAGTTAAAAAAAATCCGAGTGAAGAACCACCCTCTCACTCGGGGGATTAGCCACGAACGAAATTCGCCTAAGTTAAAAACTTCTCCGAGTGAAGAGCTACCGTCTCACTCGGGGTCTTAGCGGCGAACCTGATTCGTCTAAGTTAAAAAACTTCCCCGAGTGAAGAGCTACTCTCTCACTTGGTGGCTTAGCCGCGAGCCAGATTCGCTTAAGTGAAAAAGAACTTCTACGAGTGAAGATCTACCCTCTCACTCGGTGGCTTAGCCGCCAACGAGATTCGCCTAAGTTAAAAATCTTCTCCGAGTGAGGAGCTACCTTCTCGCTCGGGGGCTTAGCCGCGAACAAGATTCGCCTGAGTTAAAAAACCTCTTCGAGTGAAGACCTACCCTCTAACTAGAGGGGCTTAGCCGTGAACCAGGTTCGCCTAAGTTAAAAAACTTTTCCGAGTGAAGAACTACCCTCTCACTCGGGGGCTTAGCTGTGAACCAAATTCGTCTAAGTTAAAAAACTTCTCCGAGTGAAGAGCTACCCTCTCACTCGGGGGCTTAGCCACGAACCAGGTTTGCCTAAGTTAAAAAACTTGTCCGAGTGAAGAGCTACCCTCTCACTCAGGGGCTTAGCCAACAATAGTCTCGGGGACTACACCAAGTGGGTTCACTCGGCGTGACCCCACTGGTTTAACACTCGACAAGGTGTGTCCTGCCGAGTCAAATACACTATACACTCAAGTACTTTAGACTATTATCACTCACCCCCGACTAATAATAGTCTCGGGGACTACACCCAGTGGGTGCACTTAGCGTTCCCCACTGGATTGAGAACTCAACTAGATCAGCTCTGGTTGATTTTGAATGGCAAAAAACTCTGTACTGATTAAGACCACTGCAAGTGCAAGCACTCGACAGCGGTCTCGGGGACTACACCGAGTGGGTTCACTCGGAGTGACCCCACTAAAATGCAAATGAAATAAAGACAATTCTATAAAAAAGCAACCCCCAGTGGGTGTGGGTCGGAATTCAAACTTACGGTCGAAATTACTCAGACGTTTTCTTACAGCACCACACTATTGTTGTACACAGAGACGATGATGTCATAAGCTCCTCTTGCTTGTTGCCTCATCAGTCCTGCCTGGATCATAGATTCCTTGGAGGCACTAGTATGATCTTCAGGGACACGACGCGTGGCATACATGGGCACGGGGAACATCAATCATGAAGCCGCAGCATAAACAATCGGAGCACTCGACTGCAATCCAGCTTGAGTCGTGGTGTCAACGACCGAACTAACGGGTGGAGCACTCACAACACCAATTGTCGTCACAGGCACCTCGGACACAACGGGTACCACCACAGCAGCTGGTTGCCTTTGATCGTCGTCGCCCAGCTAGATGACTTCTCTCGCAGCACGCACGGCTTGCAGACAGAAACATCAGAAGTTACAATAAGGAAAACGTACATGTGGAAGAGTGACACGGAATGAGAAATCAACTTCATACCTAGTTGTGAGGTGGCTGTGTTCACGGTGTCGACTTCCATGAGATCTTAGTCTCCTCGCAGCGGCGACGTGACAGAAGTGGCAGCTCTGTCAATAAAATTTCAGTCAGTTGTCAGCGACCAAAATGTTCACTCGGATAAGAGCATAAGATCAAGCACTTACGTGGAGGTGACTGGTATGGTAATCCTCATCCTAGGCAGGGCCTTCCGAGGCTTGGGACCGCTGGGATTGGACACCTTCGCAGGCTGTTCAACTGGTTCTCCAGATGATCCCCTCACGCGCTTGGCAATCCTGCCACTCGGCACCAAAGGTTTACTTGGAGTGCCTGCGGGGTCATGACGCTGCTTCGCCCGAGGCTCAGGGCGACAAGGAGACGAATCTTCCTCCTAACTCTCCTCCGACTGCTCCTCCTCCATCTTTTCGCTGTCAAGGTCGAGCGTGTTTCCATTCGGGACCGGAGAGTGTAGGTTCGTCCCCTCCTGCAAGATACAATTCACAAACTCAGTCGACAAGGAAACCACAAGGATCGGTTCGAACGCAACACTGTTTAACAGAACAGATCTAACCTTGTTGGTCGGTTGATTGTCAGCTGAGAAGGACAGGACCCTTTTCGCCCCCATTGGATTATCGCAAGGACAAACTATTCCGCAGGTGCACTTTGCTACTATGTCCTCATTCACTTCTTCGGGATGAGACCGAGTGGAGTCTTCGGGACGAGTGAAATGCCACATGGTGTGGTCCCGACCATGGAGAGGCTGGATGCGTCTACCAAGGAAGGTCTCTAATAAATCCATTCCTGTCACTCCGTTGCAGACCAGGCTAATCAGTGCTTTAACCAAGGGATCAACTAGAGTTTTCTCCTCCTTCGTCAGTGTTAACATACTCGGGGCATGCAGTTTCTCTAGAGTAAAGGGAGGTAGTCCACTCGACATGTTCAGGCAAGCTACATCATTACAGTAGAACCAAGTAGATTGCCAATTGCGAACTGACTCGGGAAAGGTCATGGCAGGATAGCTACTTTTGGCTCTTTTCTGAAGCCCTAAACCCCCACACAACTCGATGACATTAGTCTTGTCATCAGTTGGATTAACTTTCTTCACCGAGTGAGATCGCACGGTGAAGATGGATTTGAAGAGTCCCCAGTGAGGTGGACACCCCAAGAAACATTCACACAAGGTGATAAAACAAGAAAGGTGGGCAATAGCATTCAGCGGAAAGTGATGCAATTGCGCCCCAAAGAAGTTCAGAAAACACCGAATGAAAGGATGGGGTGGCAGAGGGAAACCTCTTTCTACATGAGTCAGTTGGAGGACCCGCTCTCTCTCCCGCGGCTCAGGCTCAGCCTCATCTCCAGGAAGGCGCCAAGATTTTTCCACCAGCATGCCATTCTCGACGAGGTCGAGGAGATCCTCCTTCTGCACAGTGGAGGGGAGGAAATCCCCCTGGATCCAGCCCGGCAGCAGAGCTTGCTTCTTCGACTTGGCGACGCCCTTCTTGTTCGCCTTCTCCAGCTTGTCGGTCTGCCTTTTCGTCATAGTGGAAGCGGCGAGATTTGTCGCTTCGACGTGCGCTGGTGGCTAAGGAGGAGGAAGAACAGAAGAGAGGAAGAAGGCGATGCCGTTCCAAACCGTAGCGCTGAAAGCCTTTATAACGAGTCGATTGAGTCTCCAGCAAGTGGACCCTTGGCCTATCTCTTCGCAAGCCACCGCA
The DNA here is from genome assembly GCF_904849725.1 of Hordeum vulgare subsp. vulgare. Taxonomy (NCBI): domain Eukaryota; kingdom Viridiplantae; phylum Streptophyta; class Magnoliopsida; order Poales; family Poaceae; genus Hordeum; species Hordeum vulgare. Next base: position 196,578,050 of record NC_058521.1, read on the forward strand.
AGATACATGCCAGAGATTGAGGAGGAAGAATCCAGGCGAAGGGATCCACTTGATGGCGATGACATCACCACCGCGTAACGTGCGGCCACTGAAATTTTCAAATCCCAGAAAATCTAGAACTGACAAGGCGATTGGTCACATCAAAAGATCATGTCAGACGAGCCATTTCGTTTGCTCACTCAGATCTTCAAATCCACCTTGATATTTTATGCCAAGCAGAATTGATCAAGCCGACTAACGCAAATTGCAATCGGCATCCAATTCGAGAAAACTTCGAAGAGCGTTCGAATTCAGTCTTTCATATGAGGATTTAATATTACACCTTAACCACTCGAACCTCGATCCATTCTGGGGCTAATGACGGGGTTATAGCCCTAGGGTAGGGTCATAGGCCTGACCTATAAGTCCTACCCAAGGGCACCTCATTATTAGCTTAAGGATCACAAGATACTTACCGACTGGATTAAGACAACCTCTGATCCACTCGATAAAGAACCACTCGAAAGATTACCTAATGCTCGACGACTCGATTCCACTCAGTGAAGACCAGAAGCCAGTCGACATAGAAGACCAGAAGCCACTCCAGCGAGGCTAACGATCAGACATTAGACTACTGTAGTTAATGTCATTTATGGCATACGTTACCTATAACGTATGCATTCAATCTCACTTATTGCACCCTTGAAGGCTGGACACTTATGAGGGGTAGCGCACTCTATATAAGTCACCCCTCCCCTCTCACACAAGGGTTCTGTAACATTCTGTAACATTCATATTCCACTTGACACTAAAGCTCCAAGAGCACTGAGACGTAGGGTTGCTACCTCCATTGCAGAAGGGCCTGAACTCATACAACCTTGCCGTAGCTAGGACTCTGCCCTGTACTTTCATACCCTACACTTCTACTGTCAGTATTATATCCACGACAGCAGTGACGAGGGGGACGATGGTGGCGGTGGCGCTCTTAGCAGCTCGGGAGCCCGGGGAGTCAATTCCGAGTACGATCCCCCAAGCTCCGACTGACTGCTGGCCTAATTTTGATGCCTGCTCACGCCTCTCCCCCTCCCTGTCGTTGCCTGCATCGACGCCTTTTATTTGGGGCGGCGCGAGCATTGGAGCCGGCCCCTTCACCTCCTTATGCCGCCCTGTCCCCTGGCGCAGTTCTCGACTGCACAATGTTGTTCCAGGAGGGACCAACCTAGGTTGTGTTGGGGGATGGCCCGCCTTTTTGTCTTCTTGAACTTCACTCTTCCGCGTGGGTTGGTCCTCGTCAGAAGATAGGGTATTTAGGTTAGGAAAACCATGTTTTTTAAGTGAAGCCAAATGTATCCATCCATATGAATGAAAAAGACTGTTTTTCCCTTCTTCGATTTCGTTCTTTGTACAATTCTCTTTTGCATAATCCGGGAGCTTGCCAGCGACTACCGGCAAGGATCCTTGCCGCGTTCGGGACAACAATGGAAATCGCAAAACGCAGCTTGAGACGAAATCGGGTGCTATGTAGCCGCTTGCTCTGTTGATCTGGTTCGCAACTGTTTGAAGGTGCTCTGTAGCCATTTAGGTCGGTTAAACGAGTTCGAAACAAAGACAAGGTGCACCGAACTTTGGGAAGGTCCCAGTAGGCGCAAACTCCTCACACAAAGATTGGAAACTTTCGAAGGGAAAAAGCAAAAGATCTATCTACTTCAAATCTGAATCTCAAACTTAAAACTTATCTGTCCGCGTCCTGGTTGCGAGGCGCTTGAATCTTTTGTCGGGGCGTCGTAGCCCTCGGCAGGCAGGAAATCATCGCTCCTGGCGGTCTCTTCTCCGGCCAGGACTTCTTCCCGACGGTCCGTGCCCTTCGCTTGGAGAAAGAGCTAGCCAGGGTGTAACCCCTTTGCTTTTCTCTTGCTAGGCCGTGCTTGCGGAGCCCCCGAGCGCGTCGTTGGGCGACGATGCGACACTCTCAGGGGCGCAACATTCGCTCTGGAGTGTGTGCCGGGGCTTCGGGACCCGTGTGGCGCATCCTCAATGACTATGCATCGCTCCACGGAGGTGCGTTCGCTGGAGTATGCGCCGAGGCCTCTATGAAGCGCCTGGGTGCGCCCTCGACAGCCGCGCGTCGGCCCCCGAGCGACGCATCGGACTGACGGTGCTGCTCTTGGAGACTCCGCCTCCCTGTCCCGATCGCGCGTGTAGCAACGTGCTCGCGCATGCCTTGGGAAGCCGTAGCAGAACAGGGCGCCCGCCATGGTACCCCGTTTCTGGGGGAACACGACATAGCGCCCAAACTTTGATGGAGCCGATGTTGAGTCTGCTCCGAATCATGTGTCTCTCCCCCGCCCCCTAGATACCTGGCACGCCGAAGATGTCGGCGATGCTAGGACGACATCTATGGGGATAAAAATGATCGTAGGGCGGGGAAAGACAACGTCAAGAGAAGATCTAACGATCAACACCCGGCAAGCCTTTTTACCCAGATTCGGGCCGCTTATGCGTAAAACCCAACGTCATGTTCGTCTAATCTTATTAAGTGTTTTTTCGTTGTTCGTCACAGTGATGATAACCGTATTCTTGACCAATCTCCAAAGAGTCCAACCCATTTTGAATGAGCTAAGAGCCTCCTTTTATAGGCAAAGGGGTCACCTATAGTGCTTGATGGTAGGTTCACGAGATGTTAGATTGAACCTAGAGCGGTTCTTATCCATCTACCGCTGTTAGGTGCACAAAATGCTTGTCTTGTCCTTGTCAGCTAAGTGGTGGTGAAGACATGTGTCCAGGTGTTTCGACACCTGGACGCCCCGCTGGCGCATGCGGAATGTGCTGGAACTCGGGGGGTGGTGGCACTGTGGTAAGGGCGGTCGTTCTCCAGTGCCTAGCCACGTCATCCTGGCAAGGGTGCTTGCCGGGGCCTTGGGGCTTCGGCCGTCTTCCCGGTGAGGGAAGCTCGCCGGGGTCTTGTGCTTGGTGGGTTCATCACGTCCACCAAACGGACGTGGCCTTGGGTGTCTTCACGGCAAGGCAGGCTTGCCGGGGCCTTGGATATCATGGGGGTGCGTCTTATCTGGACTCTACCATGCCCTACCGTCAGGGGATCTTCGCGCCTGTGCACAAGTCTGGGGCACTAGAGACCCTAGTCTTTAGTGCACCGACACGCGGGCAATTACTTTGCAGGCGAAGAGCACATTTGGGAAAGGGAGCATGTTCCCCAGTTCCCCTTCAAAATTGGCCCCTATGGCTTCCCTTCCCGCCAATGATAACGGAAGAGGACCCGAGAGTCCCCTATAAATATAGAGAGTAGGATATTTGAGAGAGACATTTCATTCCGACCGTAGGGTAATACACCAAGCCACTTGACCTCAGGAAGCTCGAGAGCACTGTACTATTTCATCCACCCACCTCCATGAGAGGCAATCCACCAAAAGAAGGAGTAGGGTTTTACGCTTCGCAGCGGCCCGAACCTGGGTAAACTGTTGTGTTCTGTGCTATCCTTGCCATCGTGTGGGTCCTTCGTTGTTTCCATCGAGTAGCGGGCTAGGTATGGTTGAGCCAGGAGAGATCGTCGTACACGCCCCTAGTGTGTTCGAATCCTTAGGGTTTTGTGGATTCCGAAATCTGACAGAGGGTGAGGAAGAGAGGGAGGGAGAGAGGGAGGGGAGAGGGAGAGGGAGAGAGAGGGAGAGGGATGGATGGACGGAGAGGGAGAGGGAGAGGGAGTGAGAGTGAGAGGGAGAGGGAGATATAGACAGAGGTAGAGAGGGAGTGTGAGAGAGGGAGGGAGGGGAGAGAGGGAGAGAGGGAGGGACGGAGAGAGATATGAAGAGGGAGACGAAGAGGGAGATGAAGAGAGAGGGAGGGATAGGGACAGGAGAGGGAGAGAGAGATGGAGAGAGATAGAGGTAGAGGGAGAGAGAGATAGAGGGAGAGGGAGACTGAGAGGAGAGAGAGAGGGGTGAGAGAGATAGAGGAGAACGAGAGGGAGAGAGGGAGAGGGAGGGGATTGGGAGGGAGAGAGATAGAGGGCATGGAGAGGGAGAGAGGGAGGGAGGGAGAGTGGGAAAGAGGGAGAGAGGATAGAGAGTGAGAGAGAGAGGGAGAGAGAGAAAGTGGGAGAGAGTGGGAGGGAGAGAGAGCGAAGAGAGATAGAGAGTGAGAGGGAGGGAGAGAGAAAGACACAGAGAGAGGGAGAGGGAGAGAGATAGAGAAAGGGAGGGGGAGAGGGAGGGGACATGGAGTGATATATATGTATACATATATATATATACATATATATATAGAGAGAGAGAGAAAGAGAGAGATGAGGGAGAGGGAGGGAGAGAGAAAGACACAGAGAGAGGGAGAGGGAGAGAGATAGAGAAAGGGAGGGGGAGAGGGAGGGGACATGGAGTGATATATATGTATACATATATATATACATATATATAGAGAGAGAGAGAGAAAGAGAGAGATGAGGGAGAGGGAGGGAGATGGAGATGGAGAGAAAGCGCGGGGGAGAGACGGGAGAGGAATAGGGAGGGAGGGAGAGAGGGAGGGAGGGAGACGGAGAGAGATAGTAGTGGAAGAAAGAGAGGGGGAGGGAGAGGGAAGGAGGGAGGTAGATAGGTAGAGAGAGAGGGAGAGAGTGAGAGAGAGGGAATGAGAGGGAGAGGGAGATAGAGAGAGAAAGAGATAGAGAGAGAAGGAGAGAGAGAAGAAGGAGAGGGAGACAGAGGGGGGAGGGAGGGAGAGGGAGAGGGAGAGGGAGAGAGGGAGGGAGGGAGAGGGAAGGAGAGAGGGAGAGATATAGGGAGAGGGAGGGATGGAGAGGGAGAGGGAGTGAGAGGGAGAGCGAGAGGGCGAGGTTGAGAGAGGGGGGAGGGGGAGAGGGAGAGGGAGATAGAGATAGAGGTAGAGAGGGAGGAAGGGGGACAGAGGGAGAGATGGAGGTTGAGAGGGAGGGAGGGATAGAAAGAGTGATGGAGAGGAAGAGGGAGGGGACGGAGACGGGGACGGAGAGGGAGAGAGAGACAGAGAGGAGAGGGAGAGGGAAATGGAGAGAGATAGAGGTAGAGCAAGAGAGAGAGAGGGAGACGGAGAGGAGAGAAAGAAAGAGATAGAGGGAAATGGGGAGAGATAGAGGAAAACGAGATGGAGAGAGGAGATGGAGGGGGAGAGGGAAGGAGAGGGAGAGGGGTATACATAGAGGGAGAGGGAGAGAGATAGAGGAGAGGGAAGAAGGGAGAGAGTGACAGAGAGAGGGAGGGAGAAGGCGAGGAACAGGCAGATGGAGAGATGAAGGGAGGGAGAGGGAGGGGAGGGAGGGGAGGGGAAAGGGAGAGTCGGAAAGAGAGGTAGGGAGAGGGAAAGGGAGCGAGAGAGAGGGAGAGGGAGATGGAGAGAGATAGAGGGGGAGAGGGAGAGACGAAGGAGAGGGAGAGGGAGAGAGATGGAGTGTGGGGGTTAACAGGGACGGGAGAGAGGGATGGAGAGGGACAAAGGTATAGGGAGGGGGAGAGGGAGGGGATATATATATATATGAAGAGAGAGAGATAGGAGGGAGAGGGGGAGAGAGGGAGAGACGGAAAGAGAGGTAGGGAGAGGGAAAGAGAGCGAGAGAGAGGGAGAGGGAGATGGAGAGAGATAGAGGGGAGAGGGAGAGACAGAGGAGAGGGAGAGGGAGAGAGGGAGGGAGAGAGATGGAGAGTGGGGGCTTGACGGGGAGGGGAGAGAGAGAGGGAGAGGGAGAGGGACAGAGAGAGGGAGGGACAAGGAGAGGGAGATGAGAGGGAGAAAGATATAGGGAGGGGGGGAAGGAGGTGGATATATATATGAAGAGAGAGAGATAGGAGGGAGAGGGGGAGAGAGGAGAGGGAGAGGGAGAGAGATATAGAGGGAGAGGTAGAGAGATGGAGGAGATGGAGAGAGGGAGAGAGATAGAAGGAGGGAGGGAGAGAGAGATAGAGTAGAGGGAGAGTGAGAGAGGGAGGGAGGGAGAGGGAGGGAGAGAGGGGGAGAGAGAGAGGAAGGAGAGGGAGAGTTCAAGATACATAGATAGAGAGAGAGGAGGTAGAGGGGGAGGGGGAGATGGATAGTGAGAGAGAGGGAGGGAGAGATACAGGGAGAGGGAGAGAGATAGAGGAGAGGGAGATGGAGGGAGGGAGATAGGGTGGGAGGGAAAGGGAGGCTGGGAGGGAGAGGGAGAAAGATAGGGTAGGGGTAGAGGGAGAGAAGGAGAGGGATGGAGAGAGGGAGAGAGAGATGGAGGGAGAGGGGTGGAGGGAGATGGAGAGAGAGGGAGGGAGGGATAGGGAGGGGAGAGAGGGAGAAGGGGATAGATAGAGGAGAGGGAGATGCACAGAGGAAGGGAGGGAGAGGCAGGGAGAGACAGGAAGGGAGGGTGGGAGAGATAGAAGGGGAGGTAGAGAGATAGAGGAGAGGTAGAGAGAGGGAGGGAGGGAGAGGGAGAGAGGGAGAGGGAGGGAGAGAGAGATGGAAGGAGAGGGAGGGAGGGAGAGATAGATGGAGAGGAAGGGAGAGAGAGGGGGGAGAGATAGAAGGAGAGGCGGTTATATAGAGGAGAGTGAGAGTGATTGGGAGAGAGAGAGGAAAAGAGATAGAGGGGCAAGGAGAGAGAGATGGAGAGAGAGGGACGGGGACATGGAGAGAGAAGTACAGAAATTGAGAGGGAGAGGGAGAGGGAGAGAGAGAGGGGGAGATATAGAGGGAGAGGGAGAGAGATAGATAGAGAGATAGATAGATAGATACATAGATAGAGATAGATAGATAGATAGATAGATGGATGGATGGATAGACAGATAGATAGATACATAGATACATATATAGATAGATAGATATATAGAGAGGGAGGTAGAGAGAGAGGAAGAGGGAGAGAGAGAGGGAAGGGAAGAGGGAGGGAGATGGCGGGGGCGAGGGAGGGAGGAAGACTGAGAGAGGGAGAGAGAGAGGTCGAGGAAGAGAGAAGGAGAGGGAGACGGAGATGGAGAGGGAGAGAGGCAGAGGGAGATGGATAGAGGAGAAGGAGAGGAAGAGAGTGAGGGTGGGAAAGGGAGGGCGAGGGAGAGGGGTAGGGAGAGAGAGGGAGGGGGGAGAGGTAGAGAGGGAGATATAGGGCGAGAGTTAGAGGAGATGGACACGGAGAGAAGAGGGAGGGAGAGAGGGCGAGGGACAAAGAGGGAGGGAGAGGGAGGGAGAGAGGGAGAGGGATAGGGAGGGGAGGGAGAGGGAGGGAGAGAGAGGGAGAGGGAGAGGTAGTGGGAGGGAGAGGTAGATGTAGAGGTAGAGAGAGAGGGAGGGAGGGAGAGCGAGAGGGAGAGAGAGGGAGAGGGAGAGGGGGATGTATAGAGGGAGAGCAGGAAAGATAGAGGACAGGGAGAGAGTGAGAGGGGGAGTGTGTGTGTGAGAGAGATAGAGGGAGGGAGAGAGAAGTGAGTGAGTGAGAGAGAGAGGGGAGGGAGAGAGAGTGGGAGAGATAGAGTGAAAAAGAGAGAGGGATAGGATAGGGAGTGGGAGAGAGATAGAGGGAGACGGAGAGTTGGAGAGGCAGAGGAAGAGATGAAGAGAGAAGGAGAGGGGGAGGCAGAGGGAGATATGAAGGGAGGGGGAGGGAGCGAGAGGGAGGGGAGCGGAAAGGGAGAGACCGAAAGAGAGGTAGGGAGAGGGGAAGGGAGAGGGAGATGGAGAAAGATAGAGGGGGAGAGGGAGAGAGAGGGAGGGAGAGAGATGGAGAGTGGGGGTTCACAGGGAGGGGAGAGACGGATGGAGAGGGAGAGGTAGATGGAGAGGAGAGAGAGAGGGACAAAGATACAGGAAGGAGAGAGGGAGGGGTATATATATGAGGAGAGATAGAGAGAGGAGGGAGAGGGAGAGACGGAAAGAGAGGTAGGGAGAAGGAAAGGGAGCGAGAGAGAGGGAGAGGGATATGGAGAGAGATAGAGGGGGAGAGGTAGAGATAGAGGAGAGGGAGAGGGAGAGGGAGAGGGAGAGAGGGAGGGGGAGAGATGGAGAGTGAGGGGATGACAGGGAGGGGAGAGAGAGAGGGATGGAGAGGGAGAGGGAGAGGGAGATGGAGAGGATAGGGAGGGGATAAAGATATAGGGACGGTGAAATGGAGGGGGATATATATATTAAGAGAGAGCGAGAGAGAGGAGGGAGAGGGAGAGAGAGGGAGAGGGAGAGGGTGGGGGATGGAGAGGTAGAGACATGGAGGAGATGGAGAGAGGGAGGGAGACAGAGGGAGGGAGGGAGAGAGAGATAGAGTAGAGGGAGAGTGAGAGAGGGAGGGAGGGAGGGAGAGAGGGGGAGAGAGAGAGGAGGGAGAGGGAGAGTTCGAGATACATAGATAGAGACAGAGGAGGTAGAGGGAGAGAGGGGGAGGGATATATATATGGAAAGGGAGAGTGATAGAGGAGAGGGAGAGAGACAGAGGAGAGGGAGATGGAGACAGGTAGATAGAGATAGAGGGGGAGGCAGAGACATAGAGAAGAGGTAGAGAGAGGGAGAGAGAGAGGTAGGGAGAGAGAGATGGCAGGGGAGGGAGGGAGGGAGAGAGATGGAGAGGAAGGGAGAGAGATGGAGAGGGAGAGGGAGAGAGAGAGATAGAAGGAGAGGGGGTAATATAGAGGAGAGTGAGAGTGAGTGGGAGACGGAGAGGGGTATAGATAGAGGAGAGGGAGAGGTGGAGAGAGAGGGAGAGAGGGAGGGGAGATGGAGAGAGAGGAAGAGGGAGAGAGTGAGGGACGACGAGGGATGGAGATATGGAGAGAGATAGGGATGGAGGGACCAGGAGAAAGAGAGCGAGAGCGGGAGTGAGAGAGAGGGAGGTGGAGAGAGAGGGAGAGAGAAATAGATAGAGGTAGACAGAGATGGAGAGAGAGAGAGAGAAAGAGATAGAGGGACAGGGAGAGAGAGAAGAAGGAGAGTGGGAGAGGGAGACAGAGGGGGGAGGGAGGGAGAGGGAGAGGGAAATAAATAGAGTAGAGGGAGAGGGAGAGAGGGAGGGAGGGACAGGTAAGGAGAGAGGGAGAGATATAGGGAGACGGAGGGATAGAGAGGGAGAGGGAGTGAGAGGGGGAGCGAGAGGGAGAGAGGGTGGGAGGGAGAGGGAGAGGTTGACAGAGAGAGAGGTTGAGAGAGGGAGAGGGAGATAGAGGTAGCGGTAGAGAGGGGGGAAGGGGGAGAGAGGGAGAGATGGAGGTTGAGAGGGAGGGAGGGAGAGAGAGAGTGATGGAGAGGGAGAGGGAGGGGGAGGGAGAGGGAAACGAAGACGGAGAGGGAGAGGGAGAGGGAGAGGAGAGGGAGATGGAAATAGAGAGAGATAGAGGTAGAGCGAGAGAGAGAGAGCGAGAGAGAGGGAGACGGAGAGGAGAGAGAGAGAAAGAGATAGAGGGAGAGGGAGAGGGAGAGAGATAGAGGAGAACGAGATGGAGAGAGGAGATGGAGGGGGAGAGGGCAGGAGAGGGAGAGGGGTATACATAGAGGGAGATGGAGAGAGATAGAGGAGATGGAAGAAGGGATAGAGTGAGAGAGAGAGGGAGGGAGAAAGACAGGAAGAGGCAGAGGGAGAGATGAAAGGAGGGAGAGGGAGGGGGACGGAGGGGAGGGGAAAGGGAGAGACGGAAAGAGAGGTAGGGAGAGGGAAAGTGAGCGAGAGAGAGGGAGAGGGAGATGGAGAGAGATAGAGGGGGAGAGGGAGAGACAAAGGAGAGGGAGAGAGATGGAGATTGGGGGTTGACAGGGACGGGAGAGAGGGATGGAGAGGGAGAGGGAGAGGGAGGGAGAGGGAGCGGGAGAGGGACAAAGGTATATGGAGAGGGAGAGGGAGGGGATATATATATGAAGAGAGAGAGAGATAGAAGGGAGAGGGAGAGAGAGAGGGAGAGACAGAAAGAGAGGTAGGGAGAGGGAAAGGGAGCGAGAGAGAGGGAGAGGGAGATGGAGAGAGATAGAGGGGAGTGGGAGAGACAGAGGAAAGGGAGAGGGGGAGAGGGAGGGAGAGATATGGAGAGTGGGGGGTTGACAGGGAGGGGAGAGACAGAGGGATGGACAGGGAGATGGAGAGAGAGAGGGAGGGACAAGGAGAGGGAGAGGAGAGGGAGAGGGAGAAAGATATAGGGAGGGGGAGAAGGAGGGGGATATATGTATGAAGAGAGAGAGAGGAAGGAGAGGGAGAGAGAGGGAGAGAGAGAGGAGAGGGAGAGGATGGAAGAAGGAAAGGTAGAGGGAGAGATATATAGAGGGAGAGGTAGAGAGATGGAGGAGATGGAGAGAGGGAGAGAGACAGAGGGAGGGAGGTAGAGAGATAGAGTAGAGGGAGAGTGAGAGAGGGAGGGAGGGAGAGGGAGGGAGAGAGGGGGAGAGAGAGAGGAGGGAGAGGGAGAGTTCAAAATACATAGATAGCGAGATAGGAAGTAGATGGGGAGGGGGATATGGAGAGGGAGAGAGAGGGAGGGAGATATACAAGGAGAGGGAGAGAGATAGAGGAGAGGGAGAGAGATCGGGAGAGGGAGATGGAGCGAGGGATATAGGGTGGGAGGGAGAGGGAGAAAGATTGGGTAGAGGTGGAGGGAGAGAAGGAGAGGGATGGATAGATGGAGAGAGAGATTGAGGGAGAGGGATGGAGGGACATGGAGGGAGAGGGAGGGAGGGAGAGGGAGAACGGGATAGATAGAGGATAGCGAGATGGACAGAGGGTGGGAGGGAGAGGCGGGGAGAGAGAGGAAGGGAGCGTGGGAGAGATAGAATGGGAGGCAGAGACATAGAGGAGAGGTACAGAGAGGGAGAGATGGAGAGGGAGGGAGAGAGAGATTGAAGGAGAGGGAGGGAGGGAGAGATAGAGGGAGAGGGAGAGGGAGAGAGCGATAGAAGGAGAGGGGGTTATATAGAGGAGAGTGGGAGTGAGGGGGAGAGGGACAGAGATAGGGAGTGCGAGAGGAAAAGAGATAGAGGGGCAAGGAGAGAGAGATGGAGAGAGAGGGATGGGGACCTGGAGAGAGAGGTAGAGAGATTGAGAGATTGAGAGGGAGATGGAGAGAGAGAGGTGGGAGATATAGAGGGAGAGGGAGGGAGATAGATATATAGAGAGGGAGGTAGAGAGAGAGGGAGAGGGAGAGAGAGAGAGGGAAAGGAAGAGGGAGGGGAGATGGCAGGGGAGAGGGAGGAAGGAAGACTAAGAGAGGGAGAGGGAGAGAGAGAGGTCGAGGGAGAGAGAAGGAGAGGGAGATGGAGATGGAGAGGGTGAGAGGCAGAGGGAGATGGATAGAGAAGAAGGAGAGCAAGAGCGTGAGGGTGGGAGAGTTACGGAGAGCGAGAGGGGTAGGGAGAGAGAGGGAGGGGAGAGGTAGAGAGGGATATAGAGGGAGAGAGTTAGAGGAGATGGACAGGGAGAGGAGAGGGAGGGACAGAGGGAAAGGGACAGAGAGAGAGGGAGAGGGAGGGAGAGAGAGGGAGAGGGATAGGGAGGGGGAGGGAGAGGGAGGGAGAGAGAGGGAGAGGGATAGGTAGAGGAAGGGGGAGGGAGAGGTAGATGTAGAGGTAGAGAGAGAGGGAGGGAGGGAGAGCGAGAGGGAGAGAGAGGGAGAGGGAGAGGGAGAGGGAGAAGTGGATATATAGAGGGAGAGCAGGACAGATAGACGAGAGGGAGAAGGGGATATATAGAGGGAGAGCAGGACAGATAGAGGAGAGGGAGAAGGGGATATATAGAGGGACAGCATGACATATAGAGGAGAGGGAGAGGGAGACAGGGAGAGAGTGTGTGTGTGAGAGAGAGGGGGAGGGGGAGAGGTAGAGAGGGAGATAGAGGGAGAGAGTTAGAGGAGATAGAAAGGGAGAGAAGAGGGAGGGAGAGAGGGAGAGGGACAGAGAGAGAGAGGGAGAGGGAGGGAGAGAGAGGGAGAGGGATAGGGAGGGGGGAGGGAGGGAGAGGGAGATGTAGATGTAGAGGGAGAGGGAGGGAGGGAGAGCGAGGGAGAGGGAGCGGGAGAGGGGGATATATAGACGGGAGCAGGAGAGATAGATGACAGGGAGAGGGAGAGAGGGAGAGTGTGTGTGTGAGAGAGAGAGGGACAGAAAGAGAAGTGAGTGAGTGCAAGAGAGAGCGGAGGGAGAGAGAGCGAGAGAGATCGAGGGAAAAAGAGAGAGGGAGAGGATAGGGAGTGGCAGAGAGATAGAGGGAGAGGGAGAGTTGGAGAAGTAGAGGGAGAGATGAAGGGAGGGAGAGGGAGGTGAGGGGGAAGGGAGAGACGGAAAGAGAGGTAGGGAGAGGGGAAGGGAGCGAGAAAGTAGGGAGAGGGAGATGGAGAGAGATAGAGGGGGAGAGGGAGAGACAGAGGAGAGGGAGAGAGAGGGAGGGAAAGAGATGGAGAGTGCGGGTTGACAGGGAGGGGAGAGAGGGATGGAGAGGTAGAGGGAGAGGGAGAGGAGAGGGAGAGGGACAAAGATATAGGGAGGGGGAGAGGGAGGGGATATATATATGTGAAGAGAGAGAGAGAGATGAGGGAGAGGGAGAGAGAGGGAGAGACGAAAAGATAGGTAGGGAGAGGGAAAGGGAGCGATAGAGAGGGAGAGGGATATGGCGAGAGATAGAGGGTGAGAGGGAGAGACAGAGGAGAGGGAGAGGGAGAGAGGGATGGAGAGAGATGGAGAGTTGGGGGATGATAGGGAGGGGAGAGAGAGAGGGATGGAGATGGAGAGGGAGAGGGAGAGAGAGAGGGAGAGGGAGAGGGAGATGGAGAGGAGAGGGAGAGGAATGAACATATAGGGAGGGTGGGATGGAGGGGGATATATATATTAAGAGAGAGCGAGAGAGAGGAGGGAGAGGGAGAGAGAGGGATAGAGAGAGGAGAGGGAGAGGGTGGGAGATAGAGAGGTAGAGAGATGGAGGAGATGGAGAGAGGGAGAGAGACAGAGGGAGGGAGGGAGAGAGAGATAGAGTAGAGGGAGAGTGAGAGATACATAGATAGAGAGAGAGGAGGTAGAGGGGGAGATGGAGAGGGAGAGAGAGATGGAGAGGGGGATTTCGAGATACATAGATAGAGATAGTGGGAGGGAGAGAGGGGGAGAGAGAGAGGAGGGAGAGGGAGAGTTCGAGATACATAGATAGAGAGAGAGAGGAGGTAGAGGGGGAGATGGAGAGGGACAGAGAGGGAGGGAGAGATACATGGAGAGGGAGAGAGATAGAGGAGAGGGAGATGGAGGGAGGGTGATAGGTTGGGAGGGAGAGGGAGGGTGGGAGGGAGAGGGAGAATGATAGGGTAGAGGAAGAGGGAGAGAAGGAGGGGAGGAAGAGAGGAAGAGATAGATGGAGGGAGAAAGATGGAGGGAGATGGTGGGAGATGGAGGGAGGGAGAGGGAGGGGGAGAGAGGGAGATGGACAGAGGGAGGGATTGAGAGGTAGGTAGAGAGAGGGAGGGTGGGAGAGATAGAGGGGGAGGCAGAGACATAGAGGAGAGGTAGAGAGAGGGAGAGAGGGAGAGGGAGGGAGAGAGAGATGGAAGGGGAGGGATGGAGGGAGAGAGATGGAGAGGAAGGGAGAGAGACGGAGAGGGAGAGGGAGAGAGAGATAGAAGGAGATAGAGTGAGTGGGAGAGGGAGAGAGATAGGGAGAGCGAGAGAAAAAGAGATAGATGGGCAAGGAGAGAGAGAGGGAGAGAGAGGTAGAGAGATTGAGAGGGAGAGGGAGAGAGAGGGAGTGGGAGATGGAGAGAGGGAGAGGGGGAGAGATATAGGGGGAGAGGGAGGGAGATAGATAGATAGATAGATAGATAGATAGAGAGGGAGGTAGAGAGAGAGGGTAAGAGAGATGGAGGGGAAGAGGGACGGCGAGAGGGCGGGGGAGAGGGCGGGGGAGAGGGAGGGAGGGAGACTGAGAGAGGGAGAGGGAGAGAGAGAGGTCGAGGGAGACAGAAGGAGAGGGAGATGGAGATGGAGAGGGAGAGAGGCAGAGAGAGATGGATAGAGGACAAGGAGAGGAAGAGGGTGAGGGTGGGAGAGGGAGGGAGAGGGAGAGGGATAGGGAGAGAGAGGGAGGGGGAGAGGTAGAGAGGGAGATAGAGGGAGAGAGTTAGAGCAGATGGAGAGAGAGAGAAGAGGGAGAGAGAGAGGGACAGGGACAGGGACAGGGAGGGGGAGGGACTGAGACAGAGGGAGAGGGAGAGGGAGATGTAGAGGTGGAGAGAGAGGGAGGGAGAGCGAGAGGGAGAGATAGGGAGAGGGAGATGGAGAGGAAGAGGGAAAGGGAGAGGTGGATAGATAGAGGGAGAGCAGGAGAGATAGAGGACAAGGAGAGGGAGAGTGTGTGTGTGTGAGAGAGAGGGAGGGAGAGAGAGCAAGAGAGAGAGAGAAGTGAGTGAGTGAGTGAGAGAGAGGGGAGGGAGAGAGTGAGAGAGAGAGGGAAGAGGAGGCATACAGAGGGAGAAAGATGGAGGGAGAGGGGGTTGATAGAGCAGAGAGAGAGGGGGGAGGGAGGGAGTTAGGGAGGGAGAGAGGGATAGAGAGGGAGGGTGGGGAGAGGGAGAGAGAAGGGAGGGAGGGAGAGGGAGAGAGTGAGAGGGAGAGAGAGATGGAGAGGAAGGGAGAGAGGGGGAGAGGGAGAGAGAGAGATGGACAGGGAGAGAGAGATAGAAGGAGAGTGGGTAATATAAAGGAGAGTGAGAGTGAGTAGGACAGGGAGATGGATAGGGAGAGCGAGAGGAATAGAGATTGAGGGACAATGAGAGAGAGAGGGAGAGAGAGACGGGGACATGGAGAGAGATGGAGAGAGATTGAGATTGAGAGGGAGAGAGAGTGGGGAGAGATATAGAGGGAGAGATAGATGGATAGATAGATAGATAGATAGATAGATAGATAGATAGATAGATAGATAGATAGATAGATAGATAGATAGATAGATAGATAGATTGATTGATAGATAGATAGATAGATAGATAGAGAGAGAGAGAGAGAGAGGGAGAGAGAACGAGAGGAAGAGAGAGGGTGAGAGAGAGGGAGGTGAAGAGGGAGGGAGTGATACTGAGAGAGGGAGAGGGAGAGAGAGGTAGAGGGAGAGAGAAGGAGAGGGAGATGGAGATGCAGAGGGAGAGAGGGAGAGGGATATAGGAGAAGGAGAGGAGGAGAGTGAGGGTCGGGGGGAGGGAGAGGGGGAGAGGGTGATAGAGGGAGAGAGTTAGAGGAGATGGAGAGGGAGAGAAGATGGAGGGAGAGAGGGAGAGGGACACAGAGAGAGAGATAGTGGGAGAGGGAGGGGGGAGAGGGAGAGGGATTGGGAGGGGGGAGCGAGGGGGAGGGAGGGAGAGGTAGATGTAGAGGTAGAGAGAGCGAGGGAGAGAGGGAGAGGGAGAGGGAGAGCGGGATAGATAGAGGGAGAGCAGGAGAGATAGAGGACAGGGAAAGGGAGAGTGTGTGTGTCTGAGAGAGAGAGGGGAGAGAGCAAGAGAGAGAGAAGGGAGTGAGTGAGAGAGAGGGGAGGGAGAGAGCGAGAGAGAGAGAGGGGGGAAAGACAGAGAGGGACAGGATAGGAAGAGGGAGTGAGATAGAGGGAGAGGGAGAGTGGGAGAGAGAGAGGGATGTGGTAGGGAGGGAGATAGAGAGAGAGGATGGAGAGGGAGGGAGATGGAGAGGGAGAGAGAGGGAGGGGAGAGAAAGAGAGAGGAGGGGAATAGGGAGGGAGGGAGAGAGTGAGAGAGAGGGAGGGAGACGGATATAGATAGTAGTGGGAGAGAGAGAGAGAGGGAGGGAGAGAGGGAGAGGGGGAGAGGGAGGGAGTTAGGGAGGGAGAGAGGGATGGAGAGGGAGGGTGGGGAGAGGGAGAGAGGGGGAGGGGGAGAGAGTTAGGGAGGGGAGAGGGCTGGGGAGAGGGAGGGAGGGGTGAGGGTGGAGGAGAGGGAAGGAGGGAGACTGAGAGAGGGAGAGGGAGAGAGAGAGGTCGAGGGAGAGAGAAAGAGAGGGAGAGGGAGAGAGGTAGAGGGAGATGGATAGAGGAGAAGGAGAGGAAGAGAGTGATTGTGGGAGAGCGAGGGAGATGGAGAGGGGTAGGGAGAGAGAGGGACGGGGAGAGGTAGAGAGGGAGATAGAGGGAGAGAGTTAGTCGAGATGAACAGGGAGAGAAGAAGGAGGGAGAGATGGAGAGGGACAGAGAGAGAGAGGGATAGGGAGGGGGAGGGAGAGGGAGGGCGAGAGAGCGAGAGGTAGATGTAGAGGTAGAGAGAGGGAGGGAGGGAGAGCGAGAGGGAGAGAGAGAGAGGGAGAGGGAGAGGGAGAGGGAGAGGGGGGTAGAAAGAGGGAGAGCGGGAGAGATAGAGGACATGGAGAGGGAGAGAGGGAGATAGTGTGTTTGTGAGCGAAAGAGGGAGGGAGAGAGAGAGAGAAGTGAGTGAGTGAGAGAGAGGGGAGGGAGAGAGAGTGAGAGAGATAGAGAGGGGGAAAAAGAGAGAGGGATAGGATAGGGAGAGGGAGAGAGATAGAGGGAGAGGGAGAGTTGGAGAGGCAGAGGGAGAGATAGAGGGAGAAGGAGAGGGAGATGTAGAGGGAGAGATGAAGGGAGGGAGTGGGAGGGGAGGGGAAAGGGAGAGACGGAAAGAGAGGTAGGGAGAGGGGAAGGGAGCGAGAATGAAGGGAGAGGGAGATGGAGAGAGATAGAGGGGGAGAGGGAGAAACAGAGGAGAGGGAGAGAGGGAGGGAGAGAGATGGAGAGTGGGGGTTGACAGGGAGGGGAGAGAGGGATGGAGAGAGAGGGAGGGAGAGGGAGAGTTGATGGAGCGGTACAAAGATATAGGGAGGGCGAGGGGATATATATATATATATATATGAAGATAGAGAGAGGAGGGAGAGGAAGATAGAGGGAGAGACGTAAAGAGAGGTAGAGAGAGGGAAAGGGAGCGAGAGGGGGGGAGAGGGAGATGGAGTGAGACAGTGGGGGAGAGGGAGAGACAGAGGAGAGGGAGAGGGAGATGGAGTGAGACAGAGGGGGAGAGGGAGAGACAGAGGAGAGGGAGAGGGAGAGGGAGAGAGATGGATAGTGGGGGGTTGACAGGGAGGGGAGAGAGAGGGATGGAGAGGGAGAGGGAGAGGGAGGGAGAGGGAGATGGAGAGGAGAGGGAGAGGGTGGGAGATGGAGAGTGAGACGGAGGGGGTATATATATTGAGAGAGAGAGAGAGAGAGAGGAGGGAGAGGGAGAGAGAGGGAGAGAGAGAGGAGAGGGAGAGGGTGGGAGATGGAGAGGTAGAGGGAGAGAGATATAGAGGGAGAGGTAGAGATATGGAGGAGATGGAGAGAGGGAGAGAGACAGAGGGAGGGAGGGACAGAGACATAGAGTAGAGGGAGAGTGAGAGGGGAAGGCAGGGAGAGGGAGGCAGAGACGGGGAGAGAGAGGAGGGAGAGAGAGAGTTTGAGATACATACATAGAGAGAGAGAGGAGGTAGAGGGGGAGATGGAGAGGGAGAGAGAGGGAGGGAGAGATACAGGGAGAGGGAGAGAGATAGAGGAGAGGGAGATGGAGTGAGGGAGATAGGGTGGGAGGGAGAGGGAGGGTGGGAGGTAGAGGGAGAGAAGGAGGGCAGGGAGAGAGGGAGAGAGAGATGGACGGATAGGGATGGAGGGAGATGGAGGGAGAGGGAGGGAGGGAAAGGGACGGGGAGAGAGGGAGAATGGGATAGATAGAGGAGAGGGAGATGGACAGAGGGAGGGAGGGAGATGTAGGGAGAGAGACGGAGAGAGAGAGGGAGGGTGGGAGAGATAGAGAGGGAGGCAGAGACATAGAGGAGAGGTTGAGAGAGGGAGAGAGGGAGAGGGAGGGAGAGAGATGGAAGGGGAGGGAGGGAGGGAGAGAGATGGAGAGGAAGGGAGAGAGAGGGAGAGGGAGAGGGAGAGAGAGATATAGAAGGAGAGGGGGTTATATAGAGGAGAGTGAGAGTGTGTGGGAGAGGGAGAGGGATAGGGAGAGCAAGAGGAAAAGAGATAGAGGGGAAAGCAGAGAGAGAGGGACAGAGGGACGGGGACATGGAGCGAGAGGTAGACGGATTGAGAGGGAGAGGGAGAGAGATGGAGTGGGAGATGGAGATAGAGAGGGGGAGAGATATAGAGGGAGAGGGACGTAGATACATAGATAGATAGATAGATAGATAGATAGATAGATTGATAGATTGATAGATAGATAGATAGATAGATAGATAGATAGATAGATAGATAGATAGATAGATAGATAGATAGATAGATAGATAGAGATGGAGGTAGAGAGAGAGGGTGAGAGAGAGGGCTGGGGGAGGGAGGGAGACTGAGGGAGGGAGAGAGGTCGAGGGAGATGGAGATGGAGAGGGAGAGAGGCAGAGGGAGATGCATAGAGGACAAGGAGAGGAAGAGAGTGAGGGTGGGAGAGGGAGGGAGAGGGAGAGGGATAGGGAGAGAGTGGGATGGGGAGGTAGAGAGGGAGATAGAGGGAGAGAGTTAGAGAGGGAGGGAGAGAGAGGGAGAGAAGAGGGAGGGAGAGAGGGAGAGGGAGGGAGAGAGAGCGAGAGGGATAGGAGGGGGAGGGAGAGGGACTGAGAGAGAGTGAGAGGGGGAGGGAAGGAGAGGGAGAGGTAGATGTAGAGGTGTGGAGAGAGCGAGGGAGAGCGAGAGGGAGAGGAAGAGGGAGAGGGAGTGGGGGATAGATAGAGGGCGAGCAGGAGAGATAGAGGACATGGAGAGGGAGAATGGGAGGGTGGGAGAGAGGGAGAGTGTGTGTGTGAGAGAGAGCAGGAGGGAGAGAGAGATAAGAGAGAGAGAGATAAGTGAGTGAGTGAGTGAGAGAGAGAGGGGAGGGAGAGAGATAGAGAGAGGGAAAAAGAGAGAGGGAGAGGATAGGGAGAGGGAGAGAGATAGAGTGAGAGGGAGAGTGGGAGAGAGAGAGAGAGGGATGGGGGAGGGAGGGAGATACAGAGGATGGAGAGGGAGAGAGATGGAGAGGGAGAGAGAGGGAGGGCTGAAATAGAGAGAGGAGAGGAATAGGGAGGGAGGGAGAGACTGAGAGAGAGAGAGAGGGACGGAGACGGAAAGAGATAGTAGTGGGAGAGGGAGAGAGGGAGGGAGGGAGAGACAGGGAGGGAGAGAGTTAGAGAGAGAGGGAAGAGGAGGGAGACAGAGGAAGAAATATGGAGGGAGAGGGGGTAGCTAGAGCAGAGGGAGAGGCGGGAGGGAGGGAGTTAGGGAGGGAGAGAGGGATAGAGAGGGAGGGTGGGGAGAGGGAGAGGGATAGAGGAGAAGGAGAGGAGGAGAGTGAGGGTGGGGGAGGGAGGGAGAGGGAGACGAATAGGGAGAGAGAGGGAGCGGGACAGGGAGAGAGGGAGATAGAGGGAGAGAGTTAGAGGAGATGGAGATGGAGAGAAGAGGGAGGCAGAGAGAGGTAGGGACAGAGAGAGATAGTGGTAGAGGGAGGGAGAGAGAGGGAGAGGGATTCGGAGGGGGAGAGAGAGGGAGGGAGGGAGAGGTAGAGGTAGATGTAGAGGTAGAGAGAGAGGGAGGGAGAGGGGGATAGATAGAGGGAGAGTAGGAGAGATAGAGGACAGGGAGAGGGAGAGTGTGTGTGAGAGAGAGAGAGGGAGAGGGAGCAAGAGAGAGTGTAGTGATTGAGTGAGAGAGAGGGGAGGGAGAGAGAGCGAGAGAGAGAGGGGGGGAAAGAGAGAGAGGTAGAGGATAGGGAGAGGGAGAGAGATAGAGGGAGAGGGAGAGGGAGAGATATAGATGGTGAGGGAGAGTGGGAGAGAGAGGGATGGGGTAGGGAGGGAGATAGAGAGAGAGGATGGAGAGGGAGGGAGATGGAGAGGGAAAGAGATGGAGGGGAGAGATAGAGAGAGAGGAGGGGAATAGGTAGGGAGGGAAAGAGTGAGAGAGAGAGGGAGGGAGACGGATAGAGATAGTAGGGGGAGAGGGAGAGAGAGTGAGGGAGGGAGGGAGGGAGGGAGAGAGAGGGACAGAGTGAGAGAGACAGGGAAGAGGAGGGAGACAGAGGGAGAAAGATAGAGGGGGAGGGGATAGAGAGAGGAGAGGGAGAGGGGGTGATGGAGGGAGTTAGGGATAGAGAGGGAGGGTGGGGAGAGGGAGAGAGAGGGGGAGGGAGAGAGTTAGGGAGGGAGAGGGAGGGAGAGAGGGATAGAGAGGGAGGGAGGGAGAGGGGGATAGAGAGCGAGAGCGAGAGCGAGAGAGATGGAGAGGGAGAAGGAGAGAGATATAGGTAGAGGGGGAGAGAGAGGGAGGGGGCGAGTGAGAGAGAGGGGGGAAGGAGAGTGAGAGAGAGAGAGGGAAGGAGAGGGTGAGAGAGAGAGAGGGATAGAGAGGGAGTGAGATACAAGGAGAGGGGGGAGGGAGGGGGAGGGGGGGAGAGGGAGGGGAGGTGGAGACGCAGATAGAGCGAGAGGGGGGAGAGGGGGGAGAGGGGGAGAGAGATAGTGAGAGAGGGAGGGGAGAGGGAAGGAGGGAGAGGGAGATGTAGAGAGAGGGAGGGAGGGTGGGAGAGAGGGAGGGTGAGGGAGAGGTTGAGATATAGAGGTAGAGCGAGAGAGATAGAGGAGAGGGAGAGGGAGATAGCGAGGGAGGGAGAGAGAGGGAGGTTGAGAGTGAGGGAGGGAGGGAGAGAGAGAGGGATGGAGAGGGATATGGAGCGAGAGGGAGACGAAGAGGGAGAGGATGAGATAGAGTTAGAGGGAGAGGGAGAGGGAGAGAAATAGAGGTAGAGGGAGAGAAAGGGAGAGAGATATGGAGGGGAAGAGGGAGAGGGAGGGCAGAAAGATAGAGAGAGGAGGGAGAGGGAGAGAGATAGATAGATAAATAGATAGATAGATAGATAGATAGATAGAGAGAGAGAGAGAGAGAGAGAGGGAGGGAGATGGAGATGTAGAGGGAGAGAGAGGGAGAGGGAGATAGAGATAGAGGGAGAGGATAGGAGAGAGATAGAGGAGAGGGAGGCACTACTAGGAAAAACCTTATAGGTAGGAGCCTATTAGTAGCGCTGGAAAGTAGAAAGCGCAACTGCTGTTAAGCAGTAGAGATGGACATAACGCAACGCTACTGCTTATGTCCTTTGCATTAGCGCTTGCGTCGTAATCTGCGCTACTGATAAACAGGGACCAACGAGGCCACCCGCGGTAGCTATAGTAGCAGCGTTGTTCCTAAACCTGTGCTACTGCCCAGTTCAATATCAGTAGCGTTGCGTAGTATCCAGCGCTACTGGTAAAAGGGGCCCAACGACGTAAACGCAGTAGCTGTAGTAGCAGCGCCGGTTTCGTGAAAGCGTTACTGCTAAGTACAATATCAGTAGCGCTCTTCTGGAACCACCGCTATTGCTATGTTTAGTTAACACACCCACCGTGGCCTCGAAATTTCCTAACTTCCCCACCCCCTCTCCTCGATCTTAAGCCGCCGCCGCCTCCCTCGCCTCCCTCGTCGTCGCCGTCGTCGTCACCGCTGCCTCCCTCGTCGCCGCCACCGCGCCCCTCGCCACTGCCTTCCTCGCCGTCGCCACCTCCCCCTCCCGCTCCGGTAAGCCCCCACAGGGGCCTTGATCTTGTTCACGGCCTCGTACCCACGCAGAGGGATTGTTGTTTTCTCAGTTTGTTGGTTGCTGGTGGTTGGGTCCAGCAGAATGGAGGCATCACAAGCATGCAAAAGGTCATTATAAAAGATATATTGTTATATTTATACGCATATATGTATATTTCAGTAAAAGTTCATGGAAATATATAGTACTATTTCCACCTTAACAGTGTTAATCTACTCTTAAAGGTTGGTAGTTATAATTAGAAAGTTCAATGCATGCTTACTGGACAGTCTCATGTTTATTCCACAAGGGACACAGGGAGTAGTATGTTTATTAGTTTATATAGAATGAAATTGATAAGACAACTTCTTGGTTGTTTGTGACCACATAAATGGATTTAGTTCATGCTATGCCATGTTGATCATTGGTCATCTAAACTTGGGGAAAATAACCCTTGTCAGATGATCCTTGATCATCTCAAATTGTTGGTGTTGTTCACCTAAAGGTTGATGACTTCAAGTGCTTAGACTTAGTAAGAAACACCTCTTGCATAATTTAGGTTCAAAGCATAAATATTATTTTTCTAGATCCTAGAAGTTTAATAGGAGTTGACGTTCTCTCAAAATATTGCTGCAAAGCAGGTACTTATGACAATTTGGTGAGAAACCAAAAATTAAGCTCATGTTTTTTCTTACCTGACATCTAGGAAATGTTGTATTTGAAATGTATTGCACATTATTATTCGAGTGTTGCCGGAATGTCCGAGTGGCCTATGTTTTGCCCGAATGTTTATTCATTTCCGTTCCGGAAAATTTCAGGCGCACCATATGTCCACTATTTAGCAAAGGTCATGCAAAAAATTTCTGTGAATTTCGTCATGACTAGTGCTTGAAACTAGGACATATGGAGTGCTCGGAAATTGCCCTAAAGGGTAATGAATCAACATTCCGGCAAAACATAGGTCCCTTTTTATTATTAATGGTTCTGTTTATATATGGATGTTCAATTCTTTCAATATAGTGTCACGGTTGTTGTTTACACATTTATCACATTAAAACAGGAAATGCCTGACGATGAATATTGGGAGTGTGAATATTGCGGCGACTGTCGGGGTATGTGCGACACGCCTCACCTGCGAGACGATAGGTTCTTCAGCATGAAGCTTGATGAGAATGGAGATATGTTCCTCCCTTGCCATGCAAGAAGATATGTGTTGGAGAGGCTTGGTTGCGAAGACCACGAGAGAATTGAGACAAGGAGCGCTAACCTGAGGACTATACATGGTCACACATTTGTTATCAAAGTATTTAATTCAGTTTTTCAAACAGAATTTGGGTGCCCAAAATGGGAAGATCTTTGCAAGGCATGGATTTCAGGAGGGTATGGAAATAACCTTCGATCTTCGTCCTGTAGATAATATGCCAGGCAACCTCAACATTTGGGTGGTTGTCGATATGCCTCCTGTTTTACCTCCATGTGAGTTCCTCAACCATATTTGTCAAGTAATTTGCACTCTATATTTAGAAATAGTTGGTGTTCATCCATATACTAAATTTGTTATATTATAATTCACAGCTTATTTCGTTTCTTCGAGTGAATTACGGAAATTAATTGACACGACACACTACACGTATGGATCACATGTAACTTGGGAGGAGAAGGATGCTCTTCTCTACTTTCTTGTTGGTCTTCTGGTTTCTAGGGATACCTTCCCGTATAATTTTGGAATTGGCCAAAATTATACATTTTACATGCCACTAGTGCATAAGTTTAGGCCGGATGACATTCGCCGAAATATCTTGGTAAGAGTTTCCTAATAAAGTATGCTCTACTATTGCATAAATGGTGTTGATTACATTGCTAACTAGGTGATTATTATGTTCTTCAACAGCAACTGCCACATGATGTAGTGCCTCTGTTGATGCACCCAGAAGGTGAAATGAAAATTAAAAGCCCGCTGAGGGCTAAGTTCGATTCTCCATACTCGAGTAACATCAAATAAAAAAAGGATCCAAATTGAAGCATGGAGAGAAATAAAAAAGGAGCGCAAGCCACAAGTTGGAGACTGTTGGATCTCTGTGATTCATCATGGAGACATAGGTGTTATTCTGTTTTATGACATTATACCTAAGAGCAAGGACTAGGGCTTATGACAGACAAGTTATTTTCCTTTCTATTAACTTGACATGATCGATTAGGATGCATGCTTATGATGACTATTATGATGTTTCTCTGTTTTACTTTATGTGTATCATATGATAACTTGGTATAGGATTAAGATGATGATGAGTTGTTAGATTAGTACATAAGATGATGATGAGTTATATGAAATGATACTCCCTCCGTCCCAAAATTCTTGTCTTAGCTTTGTCTAGAAATGGATGTATCTAAATACTAAATTTGACTAGATACACTCGTATCTAAACAAATATCAGACAAGAATTTTGGGACGGAGGGGGTACTTTTATTTGTATGATCTGATGCAAATTATGCATGTTTATTATGATATGATTAAACCACTGTATAGAGCATGCACAAATACGTAGGGGGGACATAAATACGATGTGAATTAAATATTGAAAGTAGGAATATTAGCAGTAGCGCTGGAATATTAGAAGTAGCGCTTGCTTAGCAGTAGCGCTCCACTTATTCCAGCGCTACTGCTAACGTAGATATCAGTAGCGCTTTCAATTCAGCGCTACTACTAGGAGTTAGTTGTAGCGTGTTAGCAGTACCGCTTACCGCAACGCTACTAATAAGGCTAAACCCAACACTACTACTAGGGTTTTCCCTAGTAGTGAGGGGGGGAGGGAGAGAGAGAGACGGATAGGCAGGGAGAGAGGTATATATATATGTGTATATAAAGAGAGTGAGAGAGCGGAGGTAGCCGAAGAGGGAGGGAGGGAGGGAGAGGGAGAGAGATAGAGTAGAGGGAGAGGGAGAGAGGGAGGGAGGTAGAGAGGGAGAGAGAGATGGAGGTAGAGGGAGGGAGGGAGAGAGAGATGGAGAGGGAGGGAGAGAGAGGGTGAGGGAGAGGGAGAGAGATAGAGGGAGAGGGGGATAGATAGAGGAGACAGAGAGGGACAGAGGGAGGGAGGGAAAGGGTGGGAGAGAGAGGGAAGGAGAGAGAGGGAGATAGGGAAAATGAGAGGGAGAGAGAGAGGGAGAAGTTGGAGAGGGAGAGAGGGAGGGAGGGAGAGGGAGGGAGCAAGAGAGAGTGAGCGAGATAGAGGGAGAAGGAGAGGGAGACGGAGACGCAGAGGGAGAGGGAGAGAGAGACAGAGACAGACAAAGAAATAGAGATAGAGGGAGAGGGAGCGAGATATATAGATAGAGAGAGGGGGAGGGAGGGAGATGGAGATGGATAAGGAGAGAGAGGGAGAGGGAGATAGAGATAGAGGGAGAGAAAGACGCACAAAGATACAGGAGAGGGAGTGGGTGGGAGATAGAGATAGAGAGGGAGAGAGAGAGGGAGGGGAACTGGGAGGGGGAGAGGGCGGGGGAGAGGGAGGGAGGGAGACTAAGAGAGGGAGAGAGAGGTATAGGGAGAGAGAAGGAGAGGGAGATGGAGAGGGAGAGAGGGAGAGGGAGAGGGAGAGGGGAGAAGGTGAGGAAGACAGTGAGGGCGGGAGAGGGAGGGAGAGGGAAAAGGAGAGAGAGGGAGAGGGAGAGGGAGAGAGGGTGATAGAGGAGAGAGTTAGAGAAGATGGAGAGGGATAGGGAGAGAAGAGGGAGGGAGAGAGGGAGAGGGAGAGAGAGAGAGAGGGAGGGAGAGAGAGGGAGAGGGATATGGAGGGGGAGGGAGAGGGAGGGAGAGAGAGGGAGAGGGAGAGGGAGGGATAGGAAGAGGTAGATGTAGAGGTAGAGAGAGAGGGAGGGGGAGGTAGAGAGAGTGAGAGAGGGAGAGAGGGAGGGGGATATATAGAGGGAGAGCGGGAGAAATAGAGGACATGCACTACTGGAATTGAGAAATTTGCCATCTGCCATGCCTTTGCCGTCTGCTGACGCATGGCAAAGATCCTCTTTGCCGTCAGCTGGCACAAAGCAGACGGCAAAGAGGTTGCTGATGGAAGAGATTTTATTTGCCGTCGGCCACCTCTTTGCCGTCTGCTGAAGCATGGCAAAGGCTCCAGAGGCGGACAACAAAGAAAACCCAGACGGCAAAGGGGCGCCACCCTAACGGCCGAAGCCTGCCCCCACCCCACCCACCCCTTTGTCATCCGCCTCCCAGCTTCTGCAGACGGCAAAGGGGGGCTCCCCCTAACGGCACCCAGCCCCCACCCCTGCTCCCCTAACGGCACGCTGCACCCCGCTCCCCTCGATCTCCTGCATCTCTGGCGCCCCTGCCCACTACAGCGCCGCCGCCACCACCCCCTTCACTGCTCCGGCCCACCGCCGCCGCCCACGACCGGAGCTCCCCGCTCCCCTCCTCCCCGCGTCCCTCCTCCTTGCGGCCCTCCTCCCCGCGGCCCTCCTCCCCGCGGCCCATGACCGTAGCTCCCCGCTCCCCTCCTCCCCGCAAAGGGGCGCCACCCCACGGCCGGAGCTCGACCTCCCCTCCTCCCCGCGCACCTCCTCCCCACGCCCCTCCTCCCCGCCGCCCAGGGCCGGAGCTCGCCCTCCCCTCCTCCCACTGCCCTCCTCCCACTTCAGGTAAGTTTTTTTTCTTTATTTCCTGTTTCTCTTTTAAACTAGTAGATAGTATATAGTATAGACATATAGTGTGTAGAAGAAGACGAGGCCATATAGTGTATACTAGCACCCAAAAGCGTGGCGCACGCCGCGCTCGTGTTAATGCCCATCTAAATTTTGAATGTTGTTCGTGTTAAATGTATAAAATAGAAAGCGGAAGAGATAAGCTGAGTGGTAGTGTCGTCGGGTCGATTGTAGCGATAGTTTTACTTTCTAATGGAGTGAAAAAGTGCACCTCTTATCAGAGTTAGCCTCCAGATTGAAAGAAAGATGAATAATTTTATCAAGTGGGTGGGAATAATATCATATTAGACTGCTAGATACCAAGTGAATCACTTCTATCAATTATCCAACATATATTATCTTCCATCAAAGTGGCACTATCTTACAATCCCATCCATTTTTATCTTTGAAGGGCAAGATATATGAAACTGAGAACAAACTGAATATTTGTCAAATTACCTTGTGGCAGTTGTCACACATCCTAAAAGTAGCCTCCTGAACATCAAATTGTAGGTGTGCATATCGTAGCATAACTTTGATCTCTTGCCGTACACAGCTGCTCACAGATACGAAATAGACAAATATAATTACACAAGTTGAAATAAATCAAGAAAATCACCAAAAAATGGAAAACTCACCACTCTAGCTTTTGTAAAAGTGTTCTGTTAAGTCTCTCCATTCTGGAATACAATAAATATAGTTGATGCACATAACAACATGGCTGAGCGATCATCCATGGATAGTTATATGCGAAACCAGTTAAATGTATAGTAGAAATTAAAAGGCAGGGACGCTAGGTCCTACCACGGCTCGTTGGTGAGACACAGTAGCGTCGATGAGATTAGGGATCTCGCTAGTGGCTCCAAGACAATCGAGTTGTAAGGTGGACACCGGTATATCTGCAGGAAAGTGTGGTAAATCGGGGAGGTGGATGCCTGGAATGCCGCAGGAGAGCAATGAAAGCCGGCGAAAGTAAAACAAGTTTTAAGTTCTAATTTGACAACTGGACAACAACATATATCAGCCTAATAATAATCAAATTTCGGGGTTTCCACTAAATGCCCTACAACCTTTTTTCCAATTTAAAAGTCCTATATAATCCTGGAATCGGTGATCTAAGGTACAAAATGATCTGAACAACGCTTTGAATCTCTTCCCTTTCTTACTGGAAGGTTGGGGACCGGAGCTTGTGGCAGCACATCGCAACTCCTGCACAGATGCACCCTCGGAAATTTGGTCAAAAATTCTTACTCGATGTTTCTAACTTTCTACTGGTTGGAACTTGGAAGTATCAAATAATAAAGGTCTGAAAATGTAGATAATATGAATACTTAGTTGGTGTTCCTTATGGTGAAACTGATACATAATGGATGAAATTTGGGCGTGAACTCTTTAACGGATGACTTTATTTTACTGCTACTTTGAGAGGTCAAGGAAGCTGTGTGCTTCATGGTGGAGGTCAAGGAAGCGGGGGGTAGGGGCGGGGGGCCTTCGGGGAGAGGGTGGCGAAGGGGAAAGGAAGGGGAATGTCTACGGCACGGGCTGCGGAGCCGTCGGCGGCATCGGCGCTCGAGCAGTAGAGCACATGGAAGAAAGCCATGTATTTTTTATAGGAGATAATGCTTTGTTTTCCTTTGAGAAAGAGAACTCGAGGGATTGAAGACTTGGGTTTCCGAAGGCTCGGTAACCGAGCAAGTAAAAGTAAACACCTGTCCCTCCATGTAATTCCTCCCGCTTCAGAAGTAAGAAAAAAGTCAGAAAAATGAGAAAAAACAAATGCTAGCCGGTTTAGTATTGTTACTTATAGTATAGACATATAGTGTATATAGTATATAGTATAGAAGAAAATAAGAGAATAGTATAGACATATAGTGTATATAGTATATAGTATAGAAGAAAATAAGAGAATAGTATAGACATATAGTATATAGACATATAGTATATATAGTATAGACACAGGGCCGGGCCGACAAAATTCAAGGCCCTGTGCAAACTCTAAAATGACCCTCGACTCCCGACGCCATTGACCCTCGACTACCGACGCCACTGACCCTCGACCCCCAACCCCCGACGCCCCTGACCCTCGACCCCCGCCCTCCTACCCCCGACCCCCGACACCATTGACCCCCAACCCCCGACCCCTGACACCTCTTCGGCCTCTTGTTGACCAAAGAGACCCCAACCCCCGACGCTAGTTATCCTCGACCCCCGACAACACTAACGCCAAACCACCGACACAACTAACCCCCGACCGCCGACGGGGTCATAATTTTGTAAATTATGAGTTAGGTCACATATTTTCCGATAATGTTAATTATAAAAACATCATATTTGTGTTGATCGGGTGAATTTCAATGTGTAGTTGTTCGACGACCTCCACGTGCGTTGGACGAGCTCCGCCCCTGCGTTTGTGCCCGCATAGGTAGCTAGGCAACATGAGTGATCGTGCTTGGATTTACACTGGTCACCGTAGTCAAAAAGACATGACCCATGAATGGTTAACAAAAACCAGGGGGTTTGTGAAAGCCGCATTTGGAAATGGCCAGCGTAAAACATGGTGCCCTTGTCCCAACTGCGACAACTGGAAAAAGCAAACAGAGTTTGAAATGGGTAAACACCTGCAGAAGTGGGGTTTTACGACTAATTATACGGTGTGGACATTTCATGGTGAGTCTGACCAACGTGCCAGAGCTGAGGTGATTCGTCGTCGCACCGACGAGCATGGTACCGGGATTGAAGACATGGTGCAAGACTTTGATGATGCTCGTGATTCGGACGATGAGATGGAGGAATCTGCAAAGGCCTTCTATGAAATGCCCGACTCTTCAAAACGTCCTCTCCACGAGCAGACTGAGCTTTGTCAGCTGGATGCCATCGCACAAGTAATGGCTCTGAAGGCTCAATTCAACCTAGGCAGAGAATGCTACGACGCGATGATGACGATATTTGGACGCTTTCTACCCAAAGGCCATGTACTGCCTGCAAACCTATACCAGTCAGAGAAAATCCTCCGTGTACTTAAGATGCCCTACGAGAAGATACATGCCTGTGAGAATGGATGTGCCTTATTTTGGCTTGAGTATGCGGCCTTGAACTATTGCCCCATTTGCAATTCTTCCAGGTATATTGTGGTAGAGAACGGCATGGGTGAGAAGAATCAGACCAAAATCCCCATTAGTGTTCTTCGATATCTTCCAATCGTACCAAGACTTCAACGTCTTTTCATGGTCGAAGAGATGGCCAGACAGATGACATGGCACAAATTGGGTAAAAGAACCGAACTAGATGCGGATGGGAACAAGATGCTGGTACACACTTCAGATGGTTTTGCGTGGAGGCACTTCGATCCATTACATAAGGATAAATCGGAAGATCCAAGTGTTGGAGCATATATTGAGCATATATCTCCATATGTGGTTTTGGTACTTGATGACAATTCCTATGGACTAATGGTTGCCTTAAGTTACATTTATAGGATTTGTCCATAGGCACTTCTTGAAGTCCATCTGTTGGGTTCAAGGAGTTTATATGATGACCAAGATGGTATTCAAGGTATTATCCAAAGAATGGTCATAGAGACGCATGGTTGATCAAGATCTCAGACAAAGAGTAAATCAAGATGATCAACACACAAAGCCTACAAGATGTACCGAGAGGGATCAAGTGATCCCATGGTATGGATTTGTCCATAGGCACTTCTTGAAGTCCATCTGTTGGGTTCAAGGAGTTTATATGATGACCAAGATGGTATCCAAGGTATTATCCAAAGAATGGTCATAGAGAGACATGGTTGATCAAGATCTCAGACAAAGAGTAAATCAAGATGATCAACACACAAAGCGTACAAGATGTACCGAGAGGGATCAAGTGATCCCATGGTATGGTAAGCATTGTCCATTACGTGTTTGTGTACTAACCCATGGTCTTCGTGAGAGTTCTGTGTGGGGGTTAGGTGTGTTTACATGGGCTTGCGTCAAAGGGAAGATCTCATACAACCCATGGAGTATGTAGTCAAGTTGTGATCATCATCAATGGTTGATCAAGATCTCAGACAAAGAGTAAACCAAGATGATCAACACACAAAGCGTACAAGATGTACCGAGAGGGATCAAGTGATCCCATGGTATGGTAAGCATTGTCCATTACGTGTTTGTGTACTAACCCATGGTCTTCGTGAGAGTTCTATGTGGGGGTTAGGTGTGTTTCCATGGGCTTGCATCAAAGGGAAGATCTCATACAACCCATGGAGTATGACGTCAAGTTGTGATCGTCATCAAGATTGCGATGTGCAAGTTCAAGTGGATCAGCACGAAGATAGCATGCTTGAAGCTTTCCGTCCATTGTGGTGGCAATGGACTTGTGAAGATATGCTGAAGAGTGGCTCACCCATAGTGAGTATGGGGGAGCAATCAACGAGTCTTCATCAAGCCAACACAATCAAGAAAGGTGGTCCATCTTGAGGAAGCCAAGATCATCATCATGTAGCTCAAGAGGATGAGGTGCAAGGTATAGGTTTGCCCTTGATAGGTTTTCTGGTTAGGATAGATTGTTGTTCTATCAAGGGGGGCTCTCAAGTGAGTATCTTGATCGTATCGTTCGTTGAGAGCTCAAACCATTTGCATCCTTGCATCATACTTCTTGGTTCTTAGTTGGTGTTTCTCTTTGTGAGTTTTAGAGCTTATGGTCATCTTCATGACAAGCTCGAGTTCATCGAAAACGGATTCCATATGCATCTACTATGATGTTTTCGATGTTGGAGTTTTTGTCGGTTCTTCATTCATAGAGATCTCACATCTCTATATCTTTGGCATATTCATAACCGCATGGTCTTAAGATTTCCCTTGGATAGCCCTTGTCGTCCTGAATCCAACAAGCTTGGGTTTGCTCGATTCGGAGCTCGTATGCGAAAGTTATGGCTGTTTCAGTGGACCTAGCGGTAGTACCGCTCGACCTAGCGGTAGTACCGCTGGACCTAGCGGTAGTACCGCTAGAGTTGGCGGTAGTACCGCTGGCCCTAGCGGTAGTACCGCTGGCTCGCGGTAGTACCGCCCCTGGTCAGCGGTAGTACCGCCCCAGGAGCTTAGTACCGCCTGCCTAGCGGTTGTTCGTGGACGGACCTTTTTGCGAAGACTTTCTTGGCGGTGGTAGTGCCTTTGCACTACCAGGGGCCCAGCGGTAGTACCGCTGGAGTGCCAGCGGTAGTACCGCTGCAGCTAGCGGTAGTACCGCTAGCTGGCGGTAGTACCGCTGGAGTGACAGCGGTAGTACCGCTGGAGTGCCAGCGGTAGTACCGCTGCAGCCAGCGGTAGTACCGCTGGAGCTCGGGCAGAGAGTGGGGGTAACGGTCTGATTCTTCCCCCCACTATATAAAGGGGGTCTTCTTCCCCCTTGCCTGATTTATCTGTTGAGCTCTTGTTCTATCTCCATTGTTGACATTCTTAGAGCTTGATTACTCTCTATCCCTCCAATGATTCTTGCTTGTTCTTGAGGGAAAAGAGAGAGGAGATCTAGATCCACATCTCCACCAATCACTTTCTCCTCTATGTGAGGGGAACCCCTTGGATCTTGATCTTGGAGTTCTTTGTGAGCTCCTTGTTCTTCCTCTCATATTTCTCCATAGCTTTTGTTGTTGTGGAGGGATTTGAGTGTGAGGGACTTGACCACTTCGTGTGTTCTTGCCATTGCATTAGTTGCATCGGTTTGAGTTCTCCACGGTGATTCGTGGAAGTGAGAAGTTGAGAAGTTTACTACCTTTGGTACTTAGTACCCTTAATATTGTTCTTCGTGGATGCTTTGGCGTCCTAGAAGCTTGGTGGTGTCTCGGAGCTCAATCATTGTGGTGTGAAGCTCCGGGAAGCGTCGGGGTCTCCAATAAGGTTGTGGAGATTGCCCCGAGCAATTTGTACGGGTACCGGTATCCGCCCCCAAAGGTTGCCACGTGTACGGGTTCGGTGACCGCCCCCAAGGGTTGCCATTTGTACGGGTTCGGTGACCGCCCCCAAGGGTTGCCATTTGTACGGGTTCGGTGACCGCCCTCAAGGGTCCCTTAGTGGAATCACGGCATCTTGCATTGTGCGAGGGCGTGAGGAGATTACGGTGGCCTTAGTGGCATCTTGGGGAGCATTGTGCCTCCACACCGCTCTAATGGAGATTAGCATCCGCAAGGGTGTGAACTTCGGGATACATCATCGTCTCCCCGTGCCTCGGTTATCTCTTACCCGAACCCTTTACTTATGCACTTTACTTTGTGATAGACATATTGTTTATTGTAATATATCTTGCTATCACTTAGTTGTTTATCTTGCTTAGCATAAGTTGTTGGTGCACATAGGTGAGCCTAGTTGTTTGTAGGTTTTGTGCTTGACATATTAAACGTTAGTTTTATTCCGCTTTTGTTCAAGCCTAAACCTTAACTATTTTAAAGCGCCTATTCACCCCCCCCTCTAGGCGACATCCACGTCCTTTTCACCAAGGCAACCTAGAGTTGCCATCAGCACGGATGGGTTCAATGTGTATGGAATGACGGCAACACAATACAGTTGTTGGCCTGTATTTGTCATTCCACTAAATTTGCCACTCGGAGAGATTATGAAAAGAAAGAACATTTTCCTGACGTTGATAATTTCAGGGCCCAACTATCCGAGGAAGAATATGAATATGTACATGTAGCCGCTTAAGGATGAGTTGCAAGAAGCCTGGGATAATGGGATCAAGACCTACGACGCGACTACCAAAACAAATTTCAAAATGCATGTGTGGTACATGTACTCAACGCATGATTATCCGGTGTTTGCGCTATTCGTTGGCTGGTGTGTGCATGGAAGATTTCCGTGCACCACATGCAAGGCAGCTCTTCAGTTCCGCTGGCTGCAGGCTGGTCGCAAGTATTCTTGCTTCGACATGCATAGACAATTCCTGGATCCTGACCATAAGTTTAGAAAAGACAAGAAGAATTTCATCAAAGGTAGAGTTGTCAAAAACACTTCACCAGCTGCGTTGACAGGCCAACAGACCCTTGATCAGTTAAACGCTCTCGAGTCTGATCCTTTGCTTCCAGGATACTTCAAAGGGTATAATACAGAACACGCCTGGACTCACAAGTCATGCTTATGGGATCTCCCTTACTTCAAAGACCTCCTTTTCCCACACAACATTGACGTGATGCACACTGAAAAGAATATTGCGGAGGCCATTTTTGGTACATTGTTCGGCATAGACGGGAAGTCAAAAGTTAATCCTAAGGCTAGAATCGACCTGGAGGCTCTATGTGATAGACCGTTGCAAAACTTGCGACAACGGAAAGGAAAGAAAAGCATAGCGAAACCAAAGGCATGGTTCAATCTTGAAAGGCCAGCTATGAGGGAAATGCTATTGTGGGTGAAAATGCGGTTGATGTTCCCCGATGGGTATGATGCGAATCTAAAGAGGGGAGCGAGTCTTGAGAAATTGAAAATATTTGGGCTCAAGAGTCATGATTGGCACATATGGATTGAGCGGGTAATGCCGGTGATGTTGCGTGGCTTTATCCCTGAGGATGAATGGCTAGTACTGGCAGAGCTGAGCTATTTCTTCCCTTCTCTTTGTGCGAAAGAACTATCGCCTGGCGTGCTAGATGAAATGGAAGAGTTGGTGCCGGAGTTGACCTGCAAATTAGAAAAGATCTTTCCACCGGGCTTCTTTAATCCAATGCAACATTTGATTTTGCATCTCCCGACCGAGGCAAGAATGGGGGGGCCTGTTCAAAATCGATGGTGCTACTCAACTGAGAGGATGCAGAAGACGCTTCGAGCTAAGTGTAAAAATAAACGTAGAATTGAAGCATCGATGGCCGAGGCATTCATTACTGAGGAGGCGGAAAACTTCGTGACAGCACACTACGAAGCCAAAAATCATCATTTGCATAACCCGAAGCCTCGGTACAATGATGGCGATCGAGAAAAAGTTCGATCCAACCTCAGCCTATTCAAAGGTAAGCTCGCACCATCCGGTGCTTCGAAAGGGAAATCGTTGGATGTCGAAGAATGGCGGACCATTTCATTGTATATCTTCACCAACCTAACAGAGGTGCGGCCGTACATCGAGTAAGTTCTCGGTAATTTATTGTTCCGCAACTTCTAATTGCTTTGAACTACTCTTATTCCCGGATATTTGATATAGTCGATACGTTGCCGAATTCTCGGATGGATCGGTCATCGAAAAGGATTCCGTCGAAGAGTATGAGCTTCTCGCAAAGCATGGAGGCGACTATCCCGGTTTCATCTCTTGGTTCAAACAAAGGGTAATTTATTACCATTAAGGGCCCATTTGATTTATTGGTCTAATTTACGGCTAATGCATCCATTCTTTCGTATTAAACTTTTAGGCTGATGCAGAGTCTATGGACGCCGAGTTGAGACAAGTCGCTAATGGTTTTGACTATAAGGTTCGTTCTTTTGACAAATACAATATCAACGGGTATCACTTTCGTACCTTTGGCAAAGAGCTATCTATGCCCGACCTAAAGACTACAAATTGTTTTGTCTATACTATCTGCGAAGGAGACACCGAGTATTATGGAAGAGTTGAAGCAATTTATGAATTTCTATTCTATGGTGAAAACCCACTGACCGTCGTAGTCATCAAATGTTATTGGTTTGAGCCGAGGGAGACTAGAAGAACTCATGAACATATAGGACTAGTCGAAATCAACCAAAACACCCACTTAGATGTTCCCGATGTCTATATTATGGCTCAACAGGCGACACAAGTTTTCTATCTACCGTGGGCCTGCCAAACTGATCCAAATCTCAAAGGTTGGGATGTCGTTTATGAAGTGCCACCACATTTTAGACCACCTACCCTCAATGAAGAGGATTACGAACCTCACATTAACCCAGACACATATGAAGGAGAATTCTTCCAAGAAACACGTATGTCCAAGAAACGTTTCAAGAACCGCTCTACTTCACCCCAGAACATTGAAGTAGACAGCGACAGTGAATCCGTCTTAACCCCTGAGCCCGAACAGGAAGAGCTGGAATAAGAAGAGGTTACTGCTGCGGATGACCTGTCACTTCTTGACCGATTACATAATGGTGGCCTTCCACATGTTCTTCGTGATAGTGATGATGATTATGCATTTATTGATGATAGTGATGATCATGATGCATTTGTTGACCCCGAAGCATATATAGACGAGGACGATTGTTATTAGTTCATGTCAGGTATTCAACTATTATACTATATATAAATTTTGAGTTCATGTTAGGTATTCAATTTTTATTAGTCATGTTGGTATTTATGATGATGATACACTTAAATTATATACATTTTATTACTCCTGTTGGTATTTATGTTGTACTAATTTCATTTACTCTTTGTCATGACAGGTGTTGAAAGATGGTCGGAAAGGGTCGAAAGCACTCCGCGGCTGCTTCTTCGTCGGCGGGTGATGGGATGGGTACTTCCATTCCTGCCTCACCTCTTCAGAGAGTGTTGCTCTCTACTTTGCAAGGAGAGCCCCCCGTGAGAGGTGGTCGACCCCCCGCGAAGCCGAAAGGCACTAAAGGTACACGTTGTATTCATGTTGGTATTTATGTTGTACTCGTGTTGTATGCATATTGGTATTTATATACATTTTATTACTAATGTTGGTATTTATGTTGTACTAAAGGTACACGTGGCCGCGGAAGAGGTAGGGCTACACGGTCTCCGCCACCACCCCAAGCTCATTCACTTGAGCACAGGACTTCTAGGGTGGATTCGTCTGAGGTGGAGGCTACACGGTCTCCGGTTCACGAGCCTCGGGTCGACGAGCCTCAGGTCGACGGGCCTTCGACCCACGAGACTCCTGTCCCAGAGGCTTCCTTCCAGGCGACTCCGGAGCAAAGCAGGGATGAGGGTACGTCCCAAGAGATCCATTGGGATACCTGGCGTGAGGCAAGTGGCCATGCTAGTAGCGACGAGGAGCTGGGTCAGGGGGCTACCGTCTACCAGCATGGTAGTTCGGGGCTCCCGCTCGTGCCAGCGACCCCCGAGCAGAGGTGGTCGATTAGGCCAAATGGGGAGAAGTAAGTTAATTTACTCTTATTTAACCTTTTGCCTTCGCGTTTTCTCAAATATCTAATGTTTTGGCTTTAATTTGTCATACTGTAGGGGTTGGATTGTTGCCAAGGGTGTCCGCAAGCCCAACAGCGTCCTTGGTGTTCTTTGCCGTCAAAACTTCCTAGGGTTTGTTACGTTGCCTTGTCGGGAGCGAGAGGTAGGAATGACCTGGGAGCACTACTTGGGTGCCCCGGCCCCGCCGGAGGTGGAGATCGACGGTGTTTTGTGTGACACGAGGGCGGACATGGTGATCCGAAAATTCTGGGGAATTTCTCTTTCACACAATTATAGATCAACCATAGCTATTTATTGTACTAATCGGTGTTGTCTCGTTTGCTGACCTACTACAGGTGTGAGGAGGGATACGAGGAGGACGCGGCAAAGGTTATCGAAACCGAATGTCGCCGCCTACTTCAAAACTTTCGGCATGAGGCTCGGGTGCAGGCTGTTCGAGACTACTATGCCACGCGGCGTATTAGGCTTGACAAGGCGAAGTGCCGTGATGCTAAGATGGAGAAGGAGCATTACATTAAGGTAATTACATATTATTAAGGCTTTGTAGTTATTTTCCTTGATTTGGTTCTTACGCGCTCAAATTTCTCTTTATTAACTTAGGTGTCCCCGAGATGGTGTGTGGATAAGATGGATTGTTGGGAGGCCTTGGTGGATCAGTGGTGCTCCGAAACGTGGGAGGCCAGCCACAACAACGCCAAGGAGAGGCGTGGCAAAATGGTTGGCGTGCCACACCATCAAGGGAGCGTCAACTTAATCCAATTTGGCGAGAACTGGATATGTGGTTTGCTTCATGCCTCATGCAATTCATTCTTAATGCTATCTTGAGCCTTTACCAATACAATTTTCCTCCCTCTCTCTCTTTTAGGTGTGTCACAATAAGACGGAGGCGTCACAGATGTACGACCTATATGCGATGGCCCATACTGCCTCGTACAAGAAGGTCAAGGCATTCTCTGAGTCTGACCTCGAGCATCCAGAAAACTTCACCAAGCTCCTCCCACGACAAGCTCGTGAAGTACAGAGATCACGGGAAGGCGAGGAAAGGGGAGGACTTTAACCCGAGCGAGGGGCCTATTGATCCAGAGCTGGTGATGATAGCTGGCAACAGGAGGCCCCATGGCTCGATCGCCATTGGAGACGGCCTTATACGTTGTCCTAGCTCTCTCCGGCAGATAAAGGCATGCCAAACAAGCTCTTGTCTGGCGATAACACGTCGTCCACGGCCAGTCGAGCTCGCCATCGAGGTTAGTTTAATGGACTCAAATATCTTTCCGCATTATGTTGTGCGTTGGAACCAATATGCTAACAATGAGTTGAGTTGTAGTCTTCTATTCAGAAAGAGAGAGAGGCAATGCAGGCGGCTATGGCGGAGAAGGATAAGGAAATTAGGGAGCTGGAGGAGAGGACGACTGCATTGTTGGAGGTGGAGAGGGCACAGAATGATGCCTCTACCAGGGCCATATACGAGCTCTTCGTGGTAAGTTTCTTCTTCATGTTATTTCAAATCTTGCATTTGAATGTCCGTTTCATTAATAAATAAAAAGTTTGACTTGTCGAAACCAAATGTACAGTCTATGTTCGAGAAGAACGGCCAAGTCCCTCCGCCGATGCCAGTCGTTAACGTGGCGGGGACGGTGAGTTTCATTTCAGTGGAGGGATCTCAAGAGTGTCCTCATGCTAACTACACATTGCAAACGATGTTTGGTGCAGAATATGTCCCGAAACGCATCGCACGACCCTTCTACAATCGAGCCTTCTCCAGGGCAGCCTTCTCCATGTGAAACAAGCCAGACCCACCGTGCTTGACCCTAACTTAGGTATGTTATTTCTCGTGTTTTAATAAAAGATAGCTAGATGACATAATTAGCTTAGTTAGCTCCTAAATGATCTATTTCATAAAAAATGACCTATACTTAGATAATTATCCTCGAAATGACATAATTAGCTCCAAAAAGGCATTCTTAGCCAATTTAGCCCGCAGAAGGGGACGAGAGGAGAAGAAAGAGGAAAAATGAAAGGAAGGAAGAAGAAGAAGAGGAGAAGAAGAAGAAGGAGAGGGCCAGGATAAGAAGAAGGAGAAGAAGGAGGAGAAGAAGGAGAAGTAGCTCCTCCTTCTCCTTCTTCTTCCTCCTTCCTCCTTCTCCTTCTCCTTCTTCTTTTCTTCTTCTTCTCCTCTTCCCTCTCCTTCTCCTCCTCCTCCTCCTCCTCCTTCTTTTACTTCTTCTTCTCTTTCTCTTCTTCTACATAGCTTAGACTCATCCAACAAAGCCTAAATTGGCTAATTATCCATCTAAATGACATAATTAGCTTAGTTAGCTCCTAAATGGTCTATTTAATAAAAAATGACCTATACTTAGCTAATTATCCTCGAAATGACATAATTAGCTCCAAAAAGGCATTCTTAAGAAATTTAGCCCGAATAAGGGGACGAGAGGATAAGAAAGAGGAAAAATGAAAGGAAGGAAGAAGAAGAGGAGGAGAAGAAGAAGAAGGAGAGGGAGGAGGATAAGAAGAAGGAGGAGAAGGAGGAGAAGACGGAGAAGGAGCTCCTCCTTCTCCTTATTCTTCCTCCTTCCTCCTTCTCCTTCTCCTTCTTCTTTCCTTCTTCTTCTCCTCTTCCTTGTCCTTCTCCTCCTCCTCCTCCTCCTCCTCCTTCTTTTACTTCTTCTTCTCTTTCTCTTCTTCTACGTAGCTTAGACTCATCCAACAAAGCCTAAATTGGCTAATTATCCATCTAAATGACATAATTAGCTTAGTTAGCTCCTAAATGGTCTATTTAATAAAAAATGACCTATACTTAGCTAATTATCCTCGAAATGAGATAATTAGCTCCAAAAAGGCATTCTTAGCCAATTTAGCCCGAAGAAGGGGACGAGAGGAGAAGAAAGAGGAAAAATGAAAGGAAGGAAGAAGAAGAAGAGGAGAATAAGAAGAACGAGAGGGAGGAGGATAAGAAGGAGGAGAAGGAGGAGAAGAAGGAGAAGGAGCTCCTCCTTCTCCTTCTTCTTCCTCCTTCTTCCTCCTTCTCCTTCTCCTTCTTCTTTTTCTTCTTATTCTCCTCTTCCTTCTCCTTCTCCTCCTCCTCCTCCTCCTCCTTCTTTTACTTCTTCTTCTCTTTCTCTTCTTCTACGTAGCTTAGACTCATCCAACAAAGCCTAAATTGGCTAATTATCCATCTAAATGACATAATTAGCTTAGTTAGCTCCTAAATGGTCTATTTAATAAAAAATAACCTATACTGAGCTAATTATCCTCGAAATGACATAATTAGCTCCAAAAAGGCATTCTTAGCCAATTTAGCCCGAAGAAGGGGACGAGAGGAGAAGAAAGAGGAAAAATGAAAGGAAGGAAGAAGAAGAAGAGGAGAAGAAGAAGAAGGAGAGGGAGGAGGATAAGAAGAAGAAGAAGAAGAAGGAGAAGGAGTTCCTCCTTCTCCTTCTTCTTCCTCCTTCTTCCTCCTTCTCCTTCTCCTTCTTATTTTCTTCTTCTTCTCCTCTTCCTTCTCCTTCTCCTCCTCCTCCTCCTTCTTTTACTTCTTCTTCTCTTTCTCTTATTCTACATAGCTTGGACTCATCCAACAAAGCCTAAATTGGCTAATTATCCATCTAAATGACATAGTTAGCTTAGTTAGCTCCTAAATGGTCTATTTAATAAAAAATGACCTATACTTAGCTAAGTTCTCTCCTAAATGACATAATAAGGCTTATGTAGCTGCAACATGACCTATTCCCCCTAACTTAGGTATTAAATGGCCTATAATTAGCCTAGCTAGATCAAAAATGGCTTAATAAGCATAGTTTGCTCCGAAATGACCTATTTTACCCAAGTTAGCTCCGAAACGACCTATAGTTAGCTAGGGTTCCACCTAAATGACATAATTAGCTTAGTTAGCTCCTAAATGGTCTATACTTAGCTAATTTCTCTCCGAAATAACCTATATATACACTACTTCATCTAGTATTATTCTTCTAACTTTCTTATTTGTCATTTTGCAGATTACCTTCACTTCACGGGAAGCTTGGAAAATATTGATGGAATACTTGAAGATGATTTCTTGTACCATGGGTTGTATAGAAACTATTGTAGTATATGAATATATGAAACGTTGTATGCACGTGGAGACAGAGGGGTGGAGAGGGAGAGAGGGAGGGTGAGGCAAAGGAGGGAGGTATAGAGGGAGAGGGAGATAGATAGAGGAGAGGGAGAGAGGAGGCAGGGAGAAAGGGACAGAGGGGGACTGAGAGTGCGAGAGGGAGGGATGGAGAGGGACCGTGTGAGGGGGAGATTAAGAGGGGGAGAGGGAGGGAGGGAGAGGGAGAGCTAGAGAGATGGAGGGAGGGCGAGGAAGAGAGAGGGATAGGAGAGGGTGAGGGAGAGGTTGAGATATAGAGGTACAACGGGAGAGATAGAGGAGAGGGAGAGGGAGGGAGGGAGGGAGGTAGAGAGAGGGAGGTCTCAGAGGGAGAAATGGAGGGAGGGAGAGAGAGGGATGGAGAGAGATAGATCAAGAGGGAGAGGGAGAGGGAGAGGGAGAGGATGAGATAGAGAGATAGGGAGAGCAGATGGAGAGGGAGAGGAAGATTGAGAGAGAGACAGAGAGAGAGAGAGAAAGAGAGAGAGAGGGAGAGGGAGGGAGATATATAGATAGAGAGAGAGGGAGCGGAGGGAGATGGAGATGGAGATGGATAGGAGAGAGATGGAGAGGAGATATCGATAGAGGGAAGGGAGAGGCACAGAGATAGAGGAGAGGGAGAGGGTGGAGAGAGATAGAGTAGGTGGAGAGGAGAGAGGGAGAGGGAGAGGGAGGGAGATGGGGAAAGAGAGTGATGGGAGGGAGATGGGGACATATACATATATATGTAAATAGAGAGAGAGAGGAGGAGGTAGAGGGAGATGGAGGTAGATAGAGGGAGAGGGAGGGAGAGAGTGAGTGAGGGAGGGAGAGGGAGAGGGAGAGGGATGGAGAGAGGGAGAGAGATGGGCGAGGGAGAGGAGAGAGGCAGGAGGGAGGTAGAGAGGGAGAGGGAGAGGGAGGGAGGGATGGAAGAAGAGAGAGGGTGAGGGACAGTGAGATTGTGGAGAGATAGAGGGAGAGGGGGATAGATAAAGGAGAGGGAGAGGGACAGGACATAGGGGGTAGGAAAGGTGGGAGAGAGAGGGAGATAGGAGAGTGAGAGGTATAGAGAGAGGGGGAGGAGTGGGAGAGGGAGAGAGGGAGGGAGGGAGGGAGAGAGAGGGAGGGAGAGGGAGGGAGGGAGAGGGAGGGAGCGAGAGAGAGAGAGCCTATAGAGAGGATAGGAGAGGGAGGGAGAGACAGAAGAGAGAGAGAAAGAGATATAGGAGAGGAGAGAGATAGAGGTGAAGGATTGGGAGAGAGGGAGAGATAGAGGAAGATTGATAGAGGAGAGGGAGAGGGAGAGGGATGGAGGGAGGGAGGGAGGGAGAGGGAGGGAGAGAGGGAGAGAGTGGAGGGATGGAGAGGTAGAGTGAGAGGGGAGAGGGAGGGACTGAGAGGTAGAGAGGGAGGGAGGAGAGAGAGAGGGAGAGGGTGAGAGATAGAGGTAGAGGGCAATAGGGAGGGAGGAAGAGATAGGAGGTTGATAGGAGCGAGGGAGAAAAAAGGGATGTAGAGGGAGAGGGAGGGAGAGGTAGAGGCACGTAGATAGAGGAGAATGAGAGGGTGGAGAGAGATAGAGTAGGTGGAGAGAGAGAGAGGGAGAGCGACAAGGAGGGAGAAGGTGGAGAGAGGGAAAGAGAGTGATGGGAGGGAGATGGGGATATATATATATATATAAATAGAGAGAGATAGGAGGAGGTAGAGGGGAGGGAGATGGTGAGGAGAGAGGGAGAGAGTGAGGGAGGGAGCGAGAGAGGGAGAGAGAGGTGGAGGGAGGGATAGGATAGAGTAGAGGGAGAGGGAGAGGGAGGGAGGGAGAGGGAGGGAGGGAGGGAGAGAGAGAGGAGAGAGGGAGGGAGAGAGGGAGAGAGAGATGGGGGGAGAGCGAGGGAGAGAGGGAGAGAGAGATGGAGAGGGAGGGACAGAGGGTGAGAGAGAGGGATAGGAGAGTGAGATAGAGGAGAGGGACAGAGGAGGGATGGAAATGGGAGAGAGAGGGACTGAGGGAGAGAGAAGGAGATAGGAGAGGGAGAGAGAGAGGAGGAGGAGAGAGAGAGAGATGGAGGGAGGGAAAGAGAGAGGGACTGAGCGAGAGAGAGCGAGCGAGAGAGAGGGAGAGAGCGAGAGGGAGAGGGAAGAGAGAGAGACAGAGAGATAAAGATGGAGGGAGAGGGAGAGAGATAGAGGTGAAGGAGAGGGAGAGAGGGACACAGGGGAGAGAGGATGGAGAGAGAGGGAGAGGGAGGAGATATAGAGGCGATAGATAGAGAGAGGGAGAGGGAGATAGGAAGGGAGGGAGAGGCATGGAGAGAGGGAGAGAGGGAGAGAGGGGGAGAGGGAGGGATGGAGAAGGAGGGGAGAGGTAGAGAGAGAGGGAGAGAGGGAGGGAGAGAGGGATAGGAGAGGGAGAGAGATAGAGGAGAGGTAGAGGTATAGAGGAGGGAGGGAGAGAGAGGCAGATTGAGAGGGAGGGATTAAGAGAAGGATGGAGAGGGAGAGGGAGGAGAGGGATACAAATGGGGGAGAGGGATAGAGGTAGAGGGAGAGAGATAGAGGTAGAGGAGGGAGAG
The DNA here is from genome assembly GCF_904849725.1 of Hordeum vulgare subsp. vulgare. Lineage (NCBI taxonomy): Eukaryota > Viridiplantae > Streptophyta > Magnoliopsida > Poales > Poaceae > Hordeum > Hordeum vulgare. The sequence goes on from NC_058521.1 coordinate 196,621,012, forward strand.
GGAGAGAGATATAGAGAGAGGAGGGAGAGGGAGAGAGATATATATAGATAGAGAGAGAGGAAGAGTGAGGGAGTGGAGAGGGGAGAGAGGGGAGGGAGATGGAGATAGAGATAGAGGGAGAGGGAGATACAGAGAGATAGAGAAGAGGGAGAGGGAGGGAGCGAGAGGGAGAGGGATAGAGTAGGTGGAGAGGGAGAGAGGGACAAGGATAGGAGGGAGAGAGGGAAAGAGAGTGATGGAGGGAGATGGAGATATATTTATATATATAAAAGAGAGAGAGAGAGGAGGAGGAGGTAGAGGGAGAGGAGGGAAATGGAGAGGGAGAGAGGGAGATGGGGGAGGGGGAGAGGGAGAGGGAGGGACAAGGAGGTAGAGTGAGGGGAGAGGTAAATAGAATGATGCGAGGGAGATGGGGAGATATATATATATAAATAGAGAGAGAGGAGGAGGTAGAGGGAGAGGGAGGGAGAGATAGGAGAGGGAGGGAGGGAGAGAGGGAGAGTGCGAGCGAGGGAGGAGAGGGAGAGTGCAGCGAGGAGGGAGAGATGGAGAGAGGGGGTGGTAGAGAGGAGCTGGAGAGGGAGGTAGAGAGGGAGCTCGAGAGGGAGGGAGGGAGGGAGAGAGAGTGCTACATGGAGAGGAGAGACATAGAGGGAGAGAGGGATAGACAAAGGAGAGGAGATGTACAGGGGGAGGGAGGGAAAGAGCTCGGAGAGAGAGGGAGAGGAGGATGAGAGGGAGAGAGGGAGGAGCAGGAGAGAGAGGGAGGAGCGAGAGATCATGACATAGGAGAGCGATAGGAGAGGGGGATGGAGAGAGAGACAGAGGTGAAGGAGGAAAGAGAGGGAGACAGAAGGGGAGAGGAGGGAGAGGGATGAGGGAGAGGGAGAGGGAGACAAAGGAGAGGGAGGGAGAGATAGAGGGAGATAGATATAGCAGAGGGAGAGGGAGAGAGGGAGGGAGGGATAGGAGAGTGAGGGATAGGAGAGTGAGGGATAGATAGAGGGAATATATATATATAGAGAGAGAGATAGAGAGAGGGAGAGGGAGTGAGGGGGAGAGGGGGAGAAAGGGGGAGGGAGAGGGAGATGGAGATAGAGATAGAGGGAGAGGGAGATGCAGAGAGATAGAGGAGAGACA